>NW_027266289.1:2297500-2897500 GCF_022045235.1 Haliotis cracherodii | reverse complement strand
CAGGGTTTTTTACACGATCGTTGTCATCCAGATGAGGCAAGACGAACACAACGAAGAAAAACATTGTTGAAATCACCGATTGCCGTATATATTGTGAGAAATGCTATTTATAAACTGCAGATATACCGTACACCACAGGATAACGATTGGTGCCCCAACACATGTTATGTTTCTTGTTCATTTACACTGCTCATATGCATTACGACAAACATATTTCGTTCTAGTCTAGAAATCTAGAACTATAATTTGTGTGTTGGATAAATCGTGGACATTCACACGGTATCATTTTATGAAGATGTGAAGACGACATGGCAGGTAGGTTTTGAAACCAAAGATGAACGCGTTTGTTGAAAAGTCTTGTAATCGTTTGTTAGATATTTATATTACCATTAAAACTTACGTCCTTGTTGTCAAACGGCCCACGTGGGTGGGTGTTTACATGACGTCACCCGTTTACGCATTAACCAATGAAATCTATGTGTTTATGATGACGTCATATTGACCTGTCAGATCACTTGTATAAGCTCCGCCCACTAGAGTGCGGTAGTTACTACCGCAGATGGGGCTTTAAGGTATCATAAGGACCAGTATGAATTTGCCATTTTTAGAGTTTTGCTATATGTAATCATTCTAAGGACTAGAGGACTAAACATGTTAGTTTCTACGGCTGTTTACATTGCGGGCATGTGACTTTGAAGATAGTTAGGCAACATTTATGGGTCACCTGTCTTGTTGGGTTTAAGAATTATTTCAAACACTGCACATAAGAAGAGGTAGCTCCTCCTACTGAAGACCTGTGACTGTTCCAGTGGTGGTTGAGTAGGCAGGGTGTCACAACAAATCTCTCCACCTTGTAATGGAGACACAAGCAGAAGCTGCTCTTGAACCCTGCCTGAGGCCGGGGGTAACCTTGGAGGAGGGAGGGTGTCACAACAAATCTCTCCACCTTGTAATGGAAACAGAAGCAGAAGCTCCTCTTGAACCCTGCCTGAGGCTGAGGGTAACCTGGGAGGAGGGAGGGTGTCACAACAAATCTCTCCACCTTGTAATGGAAACACAAGCAGAAGCTGCTCTTGAACCCTGCCTGAGGCTGAGGGTAACCTGGGAGGAGGGAGGGGCAACCATCAGTCAGTCTGTAAACGTCCCTGTCTGTTTTCTTGGTGTATTCACTGGAGGTGTTAAGTGACTGTGAACCAGGTGGACGATGTGTGTTGGCTATGGTCGCTGTGAGCGAGGTGGTGGGAGAGTAGGGAAGCTGATACAGCCGGTGTTTGTAGAGACACGCAGCTAGAGAGGCTGTCCACCCAGCCCGGTGTCGACATGGGTGAGTGGTCAGCGAGTGAGTCATGTCGTCTGAAACTGATACGGCCTGACACAGTTCCCACCTCTCAGTGGACAGAGCTGGGACTTAGAGTCCTGTCTACTGTGTATGTGCATTCCTAGTCTGTTGTGTTGCTGTGTGAACTGGCTGGAGTATCAATGGGCACGACAGCGACAGTCCAAGGTAGACACCATAAAGCCATATTGTGCATGGATTCCTAGTCTGTTGTGTTGTTGTGTGAACTGGCTGGAGTGTCAATGGGCACGACAGCGACAGTCCAAGGTAGACACCATTAAGCCATATTGTCCATGGAGTCATAGATGTTTATTACACCTGTGCTTGTTCTGTGGATGTAGGGGCGGTATTTCTTCAGTCTCCTGTATCAACAGTTTAAACGTGTAATGCATTGTACTGATAAGCTTTACAGCTTAAGGTCAATAAAGAATTGACACTAGATGTTTTGTTTTTTTTTGGACGGTATGTCGAAATTGGGGATGGCTAAAAACTATCGTTGATGTGAAGAAATTTCAACGATTATCGATATGAAAATTGTGTCATCGATAATATCTTACATAATCTATTGTGATGAAGTTGAGTTTTAATTTACAGAAGCAGACTTGCTATGTCCATTGCCAAAGACAGAAAGCAACTGATTTTGTTATATCTGAAATGTCCACAATGTAATCCATGCATAAATGTGTCACAGCTCAACACTGACGTTGGCCCGTGAAGATCTGGGGTAGAATAGGTCTTCAGCAACCCATGCTTGCCCTAAAAGGCTACTATGCTTGTCGTAAGTGGCGATTAACAGGATAGGGTGGTCAGGCTCGCGGACTTGGTTGAACCATGTCATCGTATCTCAATTCAATGGATCGATGTTCATGATGTCAATCACTGTATTGTCTGGTCCAGACACGATTATTTACAGACCACCGTCATATAGCTGAAATTTTGCTGAGTGCGGCATTAAACAATAAATAAACTAACTGAAAAATATGAAATATGTTCTTTTCAAATATTTGCTCAAAGTTACTTCTCCGATTTTTATCAATAATTTATCGATATTTAGTTAATGATTATAGCAAGCCCTAGTCGCCATAGGTGCTTCCTCTGTGGGTATGAGGTCGTTATATTGACATAGGTGCTTGTGCGGATATGAGGTCGGTATGTCAACATGGGTGCTTGTTCTGTGGGTAAGTGGTCGGTTTGTCATCACGGGCGCTTGTTCTGTGGGTAGGAGGTCAGTATGTCGAAATGGGTGCTTGTTCTGTGGGTATGAGGTCAGTATGTCATCACAGGTGCTTTTCTGTGGGTATGAGGTTGGTGTGTCGACATGGGTGCTTGAGCTGTTGGTATGAGGTCGGTATGTTAACATGGGTGCTTGTTCTGTTGGTATGTCGACATAGGTGCTTGTGCAGATATGAGGTTGGTATGTCAACATGGGTGCTTGTTCTGTGGGTATGAGGTCGGTTTGTCATCACGGGTGCTTGTTCTGTGGGTATGAGGTCGGTTTGTCATCACGGGTGCTTGTTCTGTGGGTATGAGGTCAGTATGTCGAAATGGGTGCTTGTTCTGTGGGTATAAGGTCAGTATGTCGACATGGGTGCTTGTTCTGTGGGTATGAGGTCAGTATGTCGAAATGGGTGCTTGTGCGGATATGAGGTCGGTATGTCAACATGGGTGCTTGTTCTGTGGGTATGAGGTCAGTATGTCATCACAGGTGCTTGTTCTGGTGGTATGAGGTCGGTATGTCGACATAAGTGCTTGTGCGGATATGAGGTTGGTATGTCGACATGGGTGCTTGTTCTGCAGGTAGGAGGTCAGTATGTCAACATGGGAGCTTGATCTGGTGGTATGAGGTCAGTATGTCGACATGGGTGCTTGTTCTGCAGGTAGGAGGGCGGTAAGCCAACATAGCTGCTTGTTCTGCGGGTAGGAGGTCAGTATGTCACATGGGTGCTTGTTCTGCGGATAGGAGGTCAGTATGTCGACATGGGTGCTTGTTCTGCGGGTAGGAGGTCGGTAAGCTGACATAGGTGCTTGTTCTGCGGGTAGGAGGTCAGTATGTCACATGGGTGCTTGTTCTGTGGGTATGAGGTCAGTATGTCGACATGGGTGCTTGTTCTGTTGGTAGGAGGTCGGTAAGCCGACATAGGTGCTTGTTCTGTGAGTCGGAGGTCGGTCTTTCGCCACCAGTGAAGTGGTGCATGTGTTGCATCGCCATTCACTGATGTATCAATGCATTGAATTTATATGTGATATGATACACGAAACACCCGGGCATGTATCAACACATGCTTAAAGTCTGTATTTGAGATGGTCTCCTGTGTTGAGGATGAGTGGAGTGTGAGATTAGTATCTCTTGCCCCAGCTTATGTACAGTTGAGTGTGGTGTGAGACTAGTATCTCTTGCCCCAGCTTATGTACAGTTGAGTGTGGTGTGAGACTAGTATCTCTTGCCCCAGCTTATGTACAGTTGAGTGTGAGACTAGTATCTCTTGCCCCAGCTTATGTACAGTTGAGTGTGGTGTGAGACTAGTATCTCTTGCCCCAGCTTATGTACAGTTGAGTGTGGTGTGAGACTAGTATCTCTTGCCCCAGCTTATGTACAGTTGAGTGTGAGACTAGTATCTCTTGCCCCAGCTTATGTACAGTTGAGTGTGGTGTGAGACTAGTATCTCTTGCCCCAGCTTATGTACAGTTGAGTGTGGTGTGAGACTAGTATCTCTTGCCCCAGCTTATGTACAGTTGAGTATGGTGTGAGATTAGTACCTCTTGCCCCAGCTTATGTACAGTTGAGTGTGAGACTAGTATCTCTTGCCCCAGCTTATGTACAGTTGAGTGTGAGACTAGTATCTCTTGCCCCAGCTTATGTACAGTTGAGTGTGGTGTGAGACTAGTATCTCTTGCCCCAGCTTATGTACAGTTGAGTGTGAGACTAGTATCTCTTGCCCCAGCTTATGTACAGTGGAGTGTGAGACTAGTATCTCTTGCCCCACCTTATGTACAGTTGAGTGTGAGACTAGTATCTCTTGCCCCAGCTTATGTACAGTTGAGTGTGAGACTAGTATCTCTTGCCCCAGCTTATGTACAGTTGAGTGTGAGACTAGTATCTCTTGCCCCAGCTTATGTACAGTGGAGTGGAGAGACTAGTATCTCTTGCCCCAGCTTATGTACAGTTGAGTGTGAGACTAGTATCTCTTGCCCCAGCTTATGTACAGTGGAGTGGAGAGACTAGTATCTCTTGCCCCAGCTTATGTACAGTGGAGTGGAGAGACTAGTATCTCTTGCCCCAGCTTATGTACAGTTGAGTGTGGTGTGAGACTAGTATCTCTTGCCCCAGCTTATGTACAGTTGAGTGTGAGACTAGTATCTCTTGCCCCAGCTTATGTACAGTTGAGTGTGAAACTAGTTTCTCTTGCCCCAGCTTATGTACAGTGGAGTGGAGAGACTAGTATCTCTTGCCCCAGCTTATGTACAGTTGAGTGTGAGACTAGTATCTCTTGCCCCAGCTTATGTACAGTGGAGTGGAGAGACTAGTATCTCTTGCCCCAGCTTATGTACAGTGGAGTGGAGAGACTAGTATCTCTTGCCCCAGCTTATGTACAGTGGAGTGTGGTGTGAGACTAGTATCTCTTGCCCCAGCTTATGTACAGTTGAGTGTGAGACTAGTATCTCTTGTCCCAGCTTATGTACAGTTGAGTGTGAGACTAGAATCTCTTGCCCCAGCTTATGTACAGTGGAGTGGAGAGACTAGTATCTCTTGCCCCAGCTTATGTACAGTTGAGTGTGAGACTAGTATCTCTTGCCCCAGCTTATGTACAGTGGAGTGGAGAGACTAGTATCTCTTGCCCCAGCTTATGTACAGTGGAGTGGAGAGACTAGTATCTCTTGCCCCAGCTTATGTACAGTGGAGTGTGGTGTGAGACTAGTATCTCTTGCCCCAGCTTATGTACAGTTGAGTGTTGTGAGACTAGTATCTCTTGCCCCAGCTTATGTACAGTGGAGTGGAGAGACTAGTATCTCTTGCCCCAGCTTATGTACAGTGGAGTGTGGTGTGAGACTAGTATCTCTTGCCCCAGCTTATGTACAGTTGAGTGTGGTGTGAGACTAGTATCTCTTGCCCCAGCTTATGTACAGTTGAGTGTGGTGTGAGACTAGTATCTCTTGCCCCAGCTTATGTACAGTTGAGTGTGAGACTAGTATCTCTTACCCCAGCTTATGTACAGTTGAGTGTGAGACTAGTATCTCTTGCCCCAGCTTATGTACAGTTGAGTGTGAGACTAGTATCTCTTGCCCCAGCTTATGTACAGTTGAGTGTGAGACTAGTATCTCTTGCCCCAGCGAATGTACAGTGGAGTGTGAGACTAGTATCTCTTGCCCCAGCTTATGTACAGTTGAGTGTGAGACTAGTATCTCTTGCCCCAGCTTATGTACAGTTGAGTGTGAGACTAGTATCTCTTGCCCCAGCTTATGTACAGTTGAGTGTGAGACTAGTATCTCTTGCCCCAGCTTATGTACAGTGGAGTGGAGAGACTAGTATCTCTTGCCCCAGCTTATGTACAGTTGAGTGTGAGACGAGTATCTCTTGCCCCAGCTTATGTACAGTTGAGTGTGAGACTAGTATCTCTTGCCCCAGCTTATGTACAGTGGAGTGGACAGACTAGTATCTCTTGCCCCAGCTTATGTACAGTGGAGTGGAGAGACTAGTATCTCTTGCCTCAGCTTGTGTACAGTGGAGTGGAGAGACTAGTATCTCTTGCCCCAGCTTATGTACAGTGGAGCGGAGAAACTAGTATCTCTTGCCCCAGCTTATGTACAGTGGAGTGGAGAGACTAGTATCTCTTGTCCCAGCTTATGTACAGTGGAGTGGAGAGACTAGTATCTCTTGCCCCAGCTTATGTACAGTGGAGTGGAGAGACTAGTATCTCTTGCCCCAGCTTATGTACAGTGGAGTGGAGAGACTAGTATCTCTTGTCCCAGCTTATGTACAGTGGAGTGGAGAGACTAGTATCTCTTGCCCCAGCTTATGTACAGTGGAGTGTGAGACTAGTATCTCTTGCCCCAGCTTATGTACAGTTGAGTGTGAGACTAGTATCTCTTGCCCCAGCTTATGTACAGTGGAGTGTGGTGTGAGACTAGTATCTCTTGCCCCAGCTTATGTACAGTGGAGTGTGAGACTAGTATCTCTTGCCCCAGCTTATGTACAGTTGAGTGTGAGACTAGTATCTCTTGCCCCAGCTTATGTACAGATGAGTGTGGTGTGAGACTAGTATCTCTTGCCCCAGCTTATGTACAGTGGAGTGGAGAGACTAGTATCTCTTGCCCCAGCTTATGTACAGTTGAGTGTGAGACTAGTATCTCTTGCCCCAGCTTATGTACAGTGGAGTGTGAGACTAGTATCTCTTGCCCCAGCTTATGTACAGTTGAGTGTGGTGTGAGACTAGTATCTCTTGCCCCAGCTTATGTACAGTTGAGTGTGGTGTGAGACTAGTATCTCTTGCCCCAGCTTATGTACAGTTGAGTGTGAGACTAGTATCTCTTGCCCCAGCTTATATACAGTTGAGTGTGAGACTAGTATCTCTTGCCCCAGCTTATGTACAGTTGAGTGTGAGACTAGTATCTCTTGCCCCAGCTTATGTACAGTTGAGTGTGAGACTAGTATCTCTTGCCCCAGCTTATGTACAGTGGAGTGGAGAGACTAGTATCTCTTTCCCCAGCTTATGTACAGTGGAGTGGAGAGACTAGTATCTCTTGCCCCAGCTTCTGTACAGTTGAGTGTGAGACTAGTATCTCTTGCCCCAGCTTATGTACAGTGGAGGGAGAGACTAGTATCTCTTGCCCCAGCTTATGTACAGTGGAGTGTGAGACTAGTATCTCTTGCCCCAGCTTATGTACAGTGGAGTGTGAGACTAGTATCTCTTGCCCCAGCTTATGTACAGTGGAGTGGAGAGACTAGTATCTCTTGCCCCAGCTTATGTACAGTTGAGTGTGAGACTAGTATCTCTTGCCCCAGCTTATGTACAGTGGAGTGGAGAGACTAGTATCTCTTGCCCCAGCTTATGTACAGTTGAGTGTGAGACTAGTATCTCTTGCCCCAGCTTATGTACAGTGGAGTGGAGAGACTAGTATCTCTTTCCCCAGCTTATGTACAGTTGAGTGTGAGACATGTATAAGTCAGCCGAGACGTCCCCAGGAGATGTGAGAGAGACAACCTGTCTGCCTTGTTCTTCATGTAGAAATCCCTCCCCACATTCCAGGGGGTGAGTCACAGACAGGACACACTAAACTCTCATATGTCCTGCAGAATAAACACAAACCCTCTCCCCCCCCCACCCCCCACCCCCCCCCCCCCCCCCCCCCCAAAAAAAAAAAAAAATTAAAAAAAGGCTTACTGTCATCAGTACCTACATAACTTTTGGAGCAATTGAGTTAAAATTTACTCTTGGGTTTCTATTTTAATTTGGTTAGTACATTTTTAATTGGGTAACCAATATTTCTTCACTTTTCCCCAAATTAGTGAACATTTTAAGATTTAAAAAAAATGTAATGTATATACATGTTCTAAATATATAGGTTTGACTTGGAAAGTTAATTAGCCCGTAATTGTGTTTCGGAAATAGCTCCTTTGTACGCAAGCTGGAAAAGTTTCATTGGGTATTTACACGTGCTGTTTTTATAATTTGAGTTTTTCATTTCAAGCATGCGTTTCTGTACACAAGTTAATTGAAAGTAATTGGGTTTTGAATATTTTGGGGTGGGATGGAGTGGGGAGGCGGGGTGATTTTGCGGAAATACACAGCATATTTGTAGCTCTGGTTATCTCAGATTCTGGCAGAATCTGTATCAGTGTACGGGAGACAGTGTCAAAGAAATATGTAGACTATGCCAGCAACTCGCCCAGCAGCTCATCTATACAGTACTGATGTCCTCACTGCTGTGATGTGTGACAGACGTGTGACAGACGTGTGACAGACGTGTGACGTGTGTGACTGTCATACTGTGACTTTAGTTCCTTCTATGACTCTCCTTGTCTCTCCTTGTTACTATCACCTGTCTTCCTCAGTCATCTCGCCATCGTTGTCATCGTTATGGTGACAGTGATGTACGCTACATATACTGCCTGGTAGACTGACAGATGGTCTCTGAAATGAACATATCTTACATAAAAAAATCAGTTGTTAAATATCTTAATAAAAATATAATAAAAAGGAGCCTAGAGACTCTTCATTTTCAGATACTTCAGTAATCTAGACTTGCCAAACATTATAGACTTTCATGGGCTGTATTGGCTATATTTGTATGAGGGTCTGTATGACAAGACTAAGTGCCTGCGTTGATATGGTAAGTTTAGTCAGTCGCTTGATTCAGCAACCTATGTTTGCCCTAAAAGGCCACTATGCTTGTCGTAGGGTCGACTAACAGGATGTGGTGGTCAGGCTCGCTGACTTAGTTGATGCATGTCATCGTATCCCAATTGTGTGGATCGATGTTCATGATGTCAATCACTGGATTATCTAGTCCAGATTTTATTATTTACAGACCACCGTCATACAGGTTGAATATTGCTGAGTGCGGCGTTAAACAACTAACAAACGTTTGAATCAAACAAACAAACAAACAGTCCCTTGATTTACATTGTATAGGAGTACGCTTCAAGGATCCCCGGACCCCCATACATTTCTAAATGCCGTTAAATTTTAACTCACTCACTTTAAAACACTGTCACAATTTCCTGCCTGGTGTTTCAGGGCGGTGCCAGTAATAGACCAATGAACAATGTATTTCATTTGTAAACCAATTTCATGCTGATTTTTAAGTCATTTCTTGTAATAAACTTTTGATGTACTAACGATATAATGCCATATGTTATCAGCTTTCTGAGGCTGTTTTAGAAACCAGTTATATATATTTGTTTAATTCCTGTGATATATATATATATATATATATATATATAAGTGATATATATTGGTGATGTTCTACCCTTGAAATACAAGCGATGTATCAGTGAGATTATCTCTATTATATATACCTGCGATGTCCTGGTGGGAATCTAAAGATGGTACTTGTTGTTACCCTGCCTAGCGCTCGGTATTTAGGGGTGTAGACAAGGACTGGTCGGCTCGGAATCTCCCATGTTACAGACTATGGGCGGTCACTGGGGGTAGCCGGGTGGTTAACCTCTTCGGTTGTCACGTTGAAGACCCGGGTTCGATTCCAGCCATGGGTGCAATGTGTGAAGACCATTTCTGGTGTACCCTGCCGTGATATTGCTGGATTATTGCTGAAAGCGGCGTAAAACCATAGTCATTCACTCACTGTTACAGGCTGTGTCATTGCCCATGATATACGAGTGTTGTGCCCATGATATACGATTGTTGTGCTCATGATATATGATTGTTGTGCCCATGATATACGAGTGTTGTGCACATGATATACGAGTGTTGTGTCCATGATATATGATTCTTGTGCGCATGATATACGCGTGTTGTGCCCATGATATACGCGTGTTGTGCCCATGGTATACGAGTGTTTTTCCCATGATATATGTGTGTTACGTCCTAGATACATGAGTGCCTCAGCCATGATATACGAGTGTTGTGCCCATGATATACGGGTGTCATGCCCATGATATACAAGTGCTATACAGCATGTTTTGTTGGTAGATGCTGGTGATGAGAGCAACCCGACCCAGGCTCTCCAGCTGAGTTTTGAGCTGGCCCTGAAGGAGAGGGACGCAGTGTTGCGGGAGAAGTCACAGGCGCTGGAGGAACGGGACACCGCCGTGCGGCAGCTACAACACCTCAAGTCGGAGCGAGACCACGCCCTCGCCAGCCTCGAAAACCTCACTGGGAAGCCCGCAAAACTTAGCAACACGTACTGACTCTTTCTTCTCTTCTACATAGCTGTTACAGATACATCTGTTACAGACACATTTGTCACAAACTCATCCATTACAGACACATCCATTACAGACACATCCGTTACAGACACATCCGTTACAGACACATCCGTTACAGACACATTCATTACAGACGCATCTGTTACAGATGCATCCGTTACAGATGTATCCATTACAGACACTATGGTAAATCAGAATATCTCTCTTATACACATCTGTTACAGACACATTCATCACAGACACATCCCTTACAGATGCATCCATTACAGACAGATTCATTACAGACACTTAACTCTGTCAGAATAAGCCTCCTTCTGATTCAGATCAAAGTGGTTATGATTGTAAATGTTTTTGTAAAATGCTATTTGATCCCAAAATGCACATCAGCTTATTGATGACAAAAGGATGTGTGAAAAGTTTAAACTGATCACAGTTGATTAGCGAGGTTGCAGTGTGCCTGGCGAGCTCCCTACAAACTGTCTGTTTGTCTGCCGAGTACATTACACAGGCATCGTTCCCTTATTTATTGCCATCAGTATACAGGCAGGTTCCATAGGTGTTGGTTCTGACACTTGTTGATCTGTTGCTAGGAGACAGCTGGACGGAAGCAGCCCAATACTGGGCAGTCCCAGCCTCAGCAAACGGGCAGCGTCCCCGGGACGGCGTGGAACACGAGACAAACTCAACATGGACAGCGACGTCGAGGTGGAAGAGGTGAGTTAACTCCCTTTGATACATCTTTCACAGCAGTGGGGCTGCAGGATGGTGCATCTCAGCTGTTGATACACAGAGTTTTTCCTGCCTGCAGTGTTGATGCCCAACTTAGTATCTTGTTGAAGACTAGTTGCTATATGTCTGGTGCATTGTATTGAACCAGGTATATGCCCAGTGTATGATAATAACCAGGTATATGCCCACTGCTTAAAGCCATGTATGTGCCCAGTGTTTTATATGAAACCAGGTATATGCCAAATGTATTATGTAGGGCCAGGTATAAGCCCAGTGTATTGTGTAGAACCAGGTATATGCCCAGTGTATTATGTAGGACCAGGTATATGCCCGGTGCATTGTGTAGAACCAGGTATATGCCCAGTGTATTGTGTAGAACCAGGTATATGCCCAGTGTATTATGTAGGACCAGGTATATGCCCAGTGTATTTTGTAGAACCAGGTATATGCCCAGTGTATTATGTAGGACCAGGTATATGCCCAGTGTATTATGTAGGACCAGGTATATGCCCAGTGTATTATGTAGAGCCAGGTATATGCCCAGTGCATTGTGTAGAACCAGGTATATGCCCAGTGTATTGTGTAGAACCAGGTATATGCCCGGTGTATTTTGTCGAACCAGGTATATGCCCGGTGCATTGTGTAGAACCAGGTATATGCCCGGTGTATTGTGTAGAACCACGTATGTGACAAGTGTATTATGTAGGACCAGGTATATGCCCAGTGTATTGTGTAGGACCAGGTATATGCCTAGTGTATTATGTCAAACCAGGTATATGCCCAGTGTATTGTGTAGAACCAGGTATATGCCCACTGTATAGTACAGAACAAGGTGTATGCCCGGTGTATCGTACAGAATCAGGAATATGCCCAGTGTATTGTGTAGAACCAGGTATATGCCCAGTGTATTGTGTAGAACCAGGTATATGCCCAGTGTATTGTGTAGAACCAGGTATATGCCCAGTGTTTTATATGGAACCAGGTATATGCCGGGTGTATTGTGTAGGACCAGGTATATGCCCGTTGTATTGTGTAGAACCAGGTATATGCCCAGTGTTTTATATGGAACCAGGTATATGCCCGGTGTATTGTGTAGGACCAGGTATATGCCCGTTGTATTGTGTAGAACCAGGTATATGCTCAGTGTATAGTACAGAATCAGGAATAGGCCCAGTGTATAGTACAGAATCAGGAATATGCCCAGTGTACAGTACAGAACCAGGTGTATGCCCGGCTGATCGTGTACTAATGGCTGTGTTGTGTTTGGGCTGTACAGAGGCGGCGGCATGTCAAGAGACGGGTAAGTTCCTGTGTTCTGACTGTGGGCTGCTGGTGATGTGAGGGCAGTGTCAGGGAGCCCCCGTGTGTGTAGGTAGCTGCAGTGTCACAAGTCATTCACATTGGGGGCTCAGATTAAATCCAATGAAGCTGCTGTAAAATCTCACATTTGTAGTGCCTTGTGTCTGACTGCCCACTGAGTGACATCTTCCTGCAGCTGCGTGACTCTCACACGAGGCTCCCTGACCTCCCATAGACTAGAGTTGTCTCCCCTGGAGGGAGAGTTATCCCCCTAGGTGGTGCTGTGTTTGTCTTGTTTTCTGTCATTGACAACTGCCACTCTGGGTGGGTTTACCAAGTTACCTCCCTTACCTTAATTTCTTGTGGTGTGGTGTGTGTTTTTACCTTACTTTCTTGTGGTATGGTGTGTGTTGAATTTTCTATATCTGACATTTATGGTCAAATTTGCATGATTTTTGTTCTTTTGATAACGGAGAAGACAAGATGTGAGATTAGTGTGATGCATGGTTGTACATGCAGCTTTAATACTGGCGGGTGTGGTTTAGTTGTTTGTCTTGTGCTGATGTTGTCTGTTCATGTCCCGACTGCCGATGTGTGTGCGTTGTCCCTGTATGTCGGGGCGGTTGGGTAGCCTGGTGGTTAAAGCGTTTGCTCGTCACGCCGAAGACCCGGGTTCGATTCCCGACATGGGTACAATGTGTGAAGCCCATTTCTGGTGTCCCCCACCATGATATTGCTGGAATATTGCTAAAAGCGGCGTAAAACCATACTCACTCACTCACTCACTCACTGTCCCTGTATGTCAGCGGATTGAACTCCCAGCATGCAGCTGTGCTCAGAGCCAGGATTCTGACAAGGGTTGAGTAGGGGCATGTTGTAAAAAACTGATACACATTGACCTGGAAAGTGAATGTTATAAAAAACTGATACATATTGACCTGGAAAGTGAATGTTGTAAGAAACTGATACACATTGACCTGGAAAGTTAATGTTGTAAAAAACTGATACACATTGACCTGGAAAGTTAATGTTGTAAAAAACTGATACACATTGACCTGGAAAGTGAATGTTGTAAAAAAATGATACATATTGACCCTGGAAAGTGAATGTTGTAAGAAACTGATACACATTGACTTGGAAAGTGAATGTTGTAAAAAACTGATACATATTGACCCTGGAAAGTGAATGTTGTAAGAAACTGATACACATTGACTTGGAAAGTGAATGTTGTAAAAAACTGATAAACATTGACCTGGAAAGTCAATGTTGTAACAATCTGAAACATATTGACCCTGGAAAGTGAATGTTGTAAGAAACTGATACACATTGACTTGGAAAGTGAATGTTGTAAGAAACTGATACACATTGACTTGGAAAGTGAATGTTGTAAGAAACTGATACACATTGACCTGGAAAGTTAATGTTGTAAGAAACTCATACACATTGACCTGGAAAGTGAATGTTGTAAGAAACTGATACACATTGACCTGGAAAGTGAATTTTGTAAAAAACTGATACACATTGACCCTGGAAAGTGAATGTGGTAAAAAACTGATACACTTTGTTCTGGAAAGTGAATTTTGTAAAAAAACTGATACATATTGACCCTGGAAAGTTAATGTTGTAAAAAACTGATACACATTGACCTGGAAAGTCAATGTTGTAAAAAACTGATACATATTGACCCTGGAAAGTTAATGTTGTAAAAAACTGATACACATTGACCTGGAAAGTGAATGTTGTAAAAAACTGATACACATTGACCTGGAAAGTCAATGTTGTAAAAAACTGGTACACATTGACCTGGAAAGTGAATGTTGTAAAAAACTGATACACATTGACCTGGAAAGTGAATGTTGTAAAAAACTGATACGCATTGACCTAGAAAGTCAATGTTGTAAAAAACTGATACACATTGACTTGGAAAGTGAATGATGACAAAGCTGGGGTTTGCACTCAGCGTTAGCAACTAACATTTTTAATCCTTATAATGGTCACACATAGCAAACCCTTAAGAATGGCAAATTTCTACTAGTCCTTGGACCCTTTGCAAGGACTACAGGACTGCCAGTTTCTATTGCTGCAAACCTCCACCCCCATTCCTGTGTGTCAGTGGTTCTACTTTCCTCCTTACAGTGGATCAGATTACCAGGGCTGGCTCGTGTGTCTACTTGTCCTGTGTTTAATGTTCCTGGGTAACACAAGAGCTTGTCAGATAACTCCCAGATAAACCAGTCCACGCTTCTCCCCTCCCCCCAAACCTTCCTTCTCCCTCCCTCCCTCCTTCCCTCCCACCCATCCTTCCTTCTCCCTCCCTCCTTCCCTCCTACCAATCCTTCCTTCTCCCTCCCTCCCTCCCTCCCTCCCTCCCACCAATCCTTCCTTCTCCCTCCCTCCCTCCCTCTCACCCATCCTCCCTTCTCGCTCCCTCCCACCCATCCTTTTTTCTCCCTCCCTCCCACCCATCCTTCCTTCTCCCTCCCTCCCTCCCTCCCTCCCTCCCACCCATCCTTCCTTCTCCCTCCCTCCCTCCCTCCCTCCCACCCATCCTTCCTTCTCCCTCCTTCCCACCCATCCTTCCTTCTCCCTCCCTCCCTCTCACCCATCCTCCCTTCTCGCTCCCTCCCACCCATCCTTTTTTCTCCCTCCCTCCCACCCATCCTTCCTTCTCCCTCCCTCCCTCCCTCCCTCCCTCCCACCCATCCTTCCTTCTCCCTCCCTCCCTCCCTCCCACCCATCCTTCCTTCTCCCTCCCTCCCACCCATCCTTCCTTCCTCTCACCCATCCTTCCTTCTCCCTCCCTCTCACCCATCCTTCCTTCTCCCTCCCTCCCACCCACCATTCCTTCTCCCTTCCACCATTCCTTCTTCCTCCCTCTCACCCATCCTTCCTTCTCCCTCCCTCCCACCCACCATTCCTTCTCCCTCCCACCATTCCTTCTCCCTCACACCATTCCTTCTCCCTCCCACCATTCCTCCTGCCTCCCATCATTCCTTCTCCCTCCCACCCTGTCTGATCTCCTACCTCCTTACCCCCTTCCTCCCAATCTTAACCCCTTCCTCCCCTGCCCTCACCTGCCCCCTGGCTGTCCCTCCCTGCAGACCACACACTGATACAGGTCAGAGGTTAATAGTGTCCACTCTGACCTCCTTAGTGAGGTGATTACTTTGAGCCTGATGACCACGGAAACAATAGCTTGTGTACCCAGATATCCCAACCCATGGCTTCCATCATGGTGATGACTAAATCTTCCTGCTGAGATATATTGCCTTGCTTCACACTGACAGTGAGCAGAACTGCTTCAGACTTTCCTAGCCAGGCGGAGCAGGTTGTTTAACATGTCCAGGGGCGGATCTAGGATTTTTTATAGGGTGTCACAGTAGGATTTTAAGTAGTTAGTGTTTGTGGATGAACACTAGTAATGTTCATGCGATATCACTTCTTATGTGTCATTTTGAAAAGGGGGGGTTTGAACCCCCAGAACCCCCCAAGATCCTCTGCCCCTGATATCCTCCACAGGAGAATCTTGTCCACACCTCTCCATCTGCATCAGACCCGTGACGATTCCGGGGTAGAATAGGTCTTCAGCAACCCATGCTTGTCGTAAAAGGTGACTGCTTGTCGTAAAAGGTGACTAACAGGATCGGGTGGTCAGGCTCGCTGACTTGGTTGATGCATGTCATCGATCCCAATTGCGTGGATCGATGTTCATGATATCAATCACTGGATTGTCAGGTCCAGACTCGACTATTTACAGACCGCCGTCATATAGCTTGAATATTGCTGAGTGCGGCGTTAAACAACCAACCAACCAACCAACCAACCAACCAAACAACCAAACAACCAAACAAATCCATCTGCATCATGTCCAAGGTGTCCTTTTGTCAAGTGAAGATGTCTGCCGATGCCTGTTTGTCCTCAGTTTACAGTTTTACAGTGAAACTTGTGTCATAAAAGTGAAGACAATCTGCAGCTTCATCATCAGCATAGGTCTTCAGCAACCCATGCTTGCCGTAAAAGGCGACTATTCTTGTCGCAATAGCGACTATGCGGATTGGGTGGTCAGGCTCGCTGACTTGGTTGATGCATGTCATTGATCCCAATTGCGTGGATCAATGCTCATGATATTAATCACTGGATTGTCTGGTCCAGACTCCATTATTTATAGACAGACGTCATATAGCTGGAATATTGCTGAGTGTAGCAAACAACCAACCAACCAACCATCATCATCATCATCATCATCATCATCGTTGCACTGGACTGGTTTAATTAATTACAATACTATTGTTGAGTGCAGTGTAAAGCAACAAACAAACAACATTAAAAACTTCAACTGGCAGGCACTAGATATGTCCTCTAGAATCACTGCCTCCGTGATACAAACCATTATTGAGACAATGCACCTGGCATCCCACACGACCTGACATGTGACCTGGACGTTATCATCACATAATGCCCTGC
The DNA here is from genome assembly GCF_022045235.1 of Haliotis cracherodii. Lineage (NCBI taxonomy): Eukaryota > Metazoa > Mollusca > Gastropoda > Lepetellida > Haliotidae > Haliotis > Haliotis cracherodii. Next base: position 2,880,785 of record NW_027266289.1, on the reverse strand, counting down.
ACAACACAGGTCATTATGAACAATGTACCACCACACTTTAATGGCCGACCCCTGACCTCAAGGCGTGTGTGGAAGGGAGATAACTCTGTATGTATCTGACTAATTTCACTAATGGCCAATTTAGCGCCATGGGCTGTTGGCTTGATGTCTGATGGGGGTTGTTGTGATATGATAATTCCTGTGTGTTGAGCCACTAGGGTGAGAGCTGGGTGTGATGGCGTGATGGCTGACCATGATGGGCGACATCTGGTGTGTAATTGGGTCTTTTGTGATTGAGATGGAGTAAAAACAGTGGTATAACCTGGTGCTTACCTGGATACGTACACAGTCCGAAAAACACTTACTATTCAGAGCTCCAGATAAGCTTTTGGTGTTGTGGGTATTTTACCAATGCATTTTAAAATCACTGGGTATCAGTAATTCTATCTGGGTATTCAAATTTCTGTTACCCACTAGTTTTTACACATGTGGGTATTTAAGTTAAAAATCTAAAAACACTATTCATCTAGTCCCTGCAAACTGGTGTTGTGTGGGTTCGAGAGCTTTACAGGACTCAAAAATACGACGATACTTCCACAAGAAAGTGTGATGGCAAATAATCATGATGTAACTGTCATCGTGGAGTTTGGCAAGGTTGACGGAATGCCCGTTTATAATTTCAAAATTAGTTGCTGATTTGCTAATCGAATACGCAGGGTTACTTTACAATATTTTGATTATACGGACAAGTTTTATTTTTGTAGCGTATCTGTAATGTTCGTTGCGTATTTGATACGCTTGGATATTATTTTACTGCGTATTTCTGCATTTTCTCAGATACGCAGCTTATCTGGAGCTCTGCTATTTCTGATTAGTTCATATTCCAGGACACTGACAGATTGCCACATACAATGTCCTGACTTATTTTTCAATTTTGAAAAGGATATATGAATTTTCTTTAAAAGTTGATGAAATCATGACATGATCATTTGCCAGTTGTCTCTTACTTACGAATATTGGAGATTTAATGGGCACTTTCCGACTTCAAGCGTATGTCGCACACAGCCCCGACCAGGCCATTTAATGTGTTTCAGAAAAGGGGAAAAGTGAGTTTGTGCAACCCAGGCGAGGCACTGAATAGATGGTAGACTAACACATTTCTTTTAAATAATTGTCATTTTTCTTTTTAAGAGAGAAACTTTCCTCCCCTGCTGTGTATTTTTTTTTCAAAAGAATCCTCATCTGCTGGAGTGCGTTTAGTTTGGTCTATAGTTTCCCAGGCTTAAGTGAAAAACATTAAGAAATATATATCAATTCCACAGTCATGGCGCAGGACTAGCAAACATGTGCCATCAGAGGATATGATATTACTGTATTCTACATAATAAGCGTCCAGGGCGCTCTCACAATTGGAAGTAAGGGGCTCTTTTTAGAATATTATTTTGGTGAAAAAAATAGAGTTGAAAGATTGTAAATTTTGTGGTTTTTGCTGACAGGCTGAAATGTTTATAGAATTTTAATGCCCATAATTAAGGGTGCAAAAACACACGAGTGCGTATTATACACGATTACATTAAAGTCTTGTGTACATTGATCAATCAGAATGGGTGCTAATTGGGATTGTTCACTTGCCAATATATTAGCAAATGTCGCTGTGGGCGCTTATTAGATCGGGCGCTTATTACGTCCATACGGTATATGATATGCAGCGTTAGCAACTAACAGTTTTCGTCCACTAGTCCTTATAATGATAACATAGCAAAACCCTTAAAAATGGCAATTTTTTACTAGTCCTTATGATACCTTTACCATTGGGCAGTTTGTTAAGGACTATAGGACTAGTGGCAATTTCTAACCCTGATATGAGATAAGTAATTATGATAACATCATAATGAGAGTATTGTGAGACAGGGGCGTTACCTAGGTAACACATGTGTATCTGGATGGAGAGATGGGCGTACCTGGTGATCTGTCAAGACAGGGTGTGACTGCTGGAATGTCGGATGATGTATCTTATGTCATATTCATATACTGACATGTGGACTTCCATGCATGACTACTGGTGGAGTTCACCTGCAGACTGTCAGTCTGTCACATGTCAGGATCTGTCTGTGTAGGTGAACAGCCTGCATGTGGAGCCAGTGTATACCAGATCACCAGAACTCAACACAGAATCCGAAAACACCTCAGGGAGTCATACCTGCGTTTACCAAGTAGTGGTCAATTACTGGCGGAGTCTGTCACATGTCAGGATCTGTCTGTATGGGTGAACAGCCTGCATGTGACGCCAGTGTATACCAGATCTCCCAACTCAACACAGAATCCGAAAACACCTCAGGGAGTCATACCTGCGTTTACCAAGTAGTGGTCAATTACTGGCGGAGTCTGTCACATGTCAGGATCTGTCTGTATGGGTGAACAGCCTGCATGTGACACCAGTGTATACCAGATCACCAGAACTCAACACAGAATCCGAAAACACCTCAGGGAGTCATACCTGCGTTTACCAAGTAGTGGTCAATAACTGGCGGAGTCTGTCACATGTCAGGATCTGTCTGTATGGGTGAACAGCCTGCATGTGACGCCAGTGTATACCAGATCACCAGAACTCAACACAGAATCCGAAAACACCTCAGGGGGTCATACCTGCGTTTACCAAGTAGTGGTCAAGTACAGGTGAACCCTCCTCCCCCTCCCCATCCCTCCTGTCGGTCAGTCCACTACGGCTGGGGTGTGTGGGGATGTTTAATTAACTAATCACATCACAAACAATGGCCGAGCTGGGCTGGGCCACGCCGTGGGCGGTGTTATAGTAAACAGGTTGATAGTGTGCAGGCAGTGGCCGGAGTCGTGTCGGTGTGGAGCATCCCTCGGTGTCGGGGAAACAGGAATAACGAGGATTAACGCTTTATGGGAATTGTTTATGGACATTGTGTTTGGTTAGTGTTTTTTTGTGACTTTGTCATTCTGAATGGATCCCAGTTTTTGGAAGTAACCAGATGATGCCTGGCTGCTCAGATTGAGAGGGTGACAGTTGATGCCTGGCTTCTCAGATTGAGAGGGTGACAGTCGATGGTGTTGGAAAAGTGGCACAATTCCTTTGAGGTACAAAATCATCTCTTGTTGAGTTTCTCGGTACTGCCTGTGTTATAACTTCCATATTAACCAGTGTCACAGAGGCTAGTGATTGTTGGGTTGGTCACACCATAGTGTGACATAGGGAAGAGCTGGACACAACATAGTGTCACACTGGGAACTATATGAGCTGGACACAACATAGGGACATATCTGGAGCTCTCCGAGCTGGACACAACATAGTGTTACACTGGGAACTATATGCGCTGGACACAACATAGTGTCACACTGGGAACTATTTGGCTGGACACAACATAGTATCACACTGGGAACTATATGAGCTGGACACAACATAGTGTCACACTGGGAACTATATGCACTGGACACAACATAGTGTCACACTGGGAACTATATGAGCTGGACACAACATAGTGTCACACTGGGAACTATATGAGCTGGACACAACATAGTGTCATACTGGGAACTATATGAGCTGGACACAACATAGTGTCACACTGGAACTATATGAGCTGAACACAACATAGTGTCACATCTTGGTCTGTCTGAGCTGGACACAACATAGTGTCACATCTTGGGTTATAGGGGAACATAGGACAGGACAGAAGAGGCAAGAGGCTGTGTATGTGTGTTGTACTGACAGCTTTGAAGGGCAGATGAGGAATGTGTGAGGAGTCGTGTGTGCAGGGGAAACAACAGAGGAGATTATCCTATAGAGAATGTTAAAGATGTGCTGTCAATTTAGCAGTGGAGACATCTGAGACACCAGTTGATCAGTTGACAAGCTTATGAAGGTCCCAGTTGACTACTTCAGGAGTACAGCACACACTCTGGAGTGGTACATCAGTGGTACACATAGTGGTACGTCACTGGTACATCAGTGGTACACTTAGTAGTACATCAGTGGTACACTTAGTGGTACATCAGTGGTACATCAGTGGTACACTTAGTGGTACATCAGTGGTACGTCATTGGTACATCAGTGGTACACTTAGTAGTACATCAGTGGTACACTTAGTGGTACATCAGTGGTACATCAGTGGTACACTTAGTAGTACATCAGTGGTACATCAGTGGTGAAAGGACAGGCAGACGCAAATATCAGTGCTCTCTGTTTCAAAGTGTTTGTGTGGCTATCGGTTTCTAACATTAGAAGGAAGAGATCCCCAGGACAGCCCCTGAGTATACAACACAGGTGAGACAAAGGCTCTTTGTCAAACATGCCCACTGTGTGGAACTGGTGATACTGTTGTCCCCACCCCTCCGCCCTCCCCCGCCTTCCCCCGCCCTCCCCCGCCCTCACACAAAGCCTCCTCTGTGTCTGTCCTGGTGTTGACTGATCCCTGGCTGGCTGTCCACAACATGGCTGTCAACACAACACAAGATCACCCACTATACATAGGGCAGTAGGGTAATTATTACACCTAACTAGTCCACTGAAATATTATAGGAGCTGTCAGTGGTGTTGGTGTCAGTCACACCTTCCTCATTGTGCTGGAACTTTCAGTGTTGCAGCAGCAGATTGACAATCTGTGACCACCTGTGACCATCTGTGTCCAGTATTATCAGAGAATTGAAACTGTTTCCAACTTCACACTGTCAGTTTTGTGTCAGTGGACATCAGTGCAGTGTATGGGACAACTAATGATCTCAGCACAGTGACAAGTTTGTCATACAGATCCAGTACTTGTGTCTAGCACCATGTCAGGGACCTTGCGCTCCCAACAGCGCAGGAAGAAAAAGCCTGTCAATGTTCACTACAACAGCCGCACCACTGCACCACGCAGACATCAACAACACAGGGTAAGTAACAACTGGAACTCATGTCAATGTCAGGTTGCCAGGGTCAAGGTTAGATTAGTTTGGGTCAAGGTCACACAGGTAAAGGTCATGCACAGAGTTCAAGGTCATACTTGGCTGTTTCAAAACCAAGACAAACCTTCATGTATGATATGACTCAGTGCAGCATAAATCTCACTCACTTATTCACTCACTCACTCTCTCTGAATTATTTTCCTCAGACTTGTGTGGCTGACATTGTTTGATGTTTCATCCAATTGTAATGTTACTGCTGTGTGTCTGTGTGCAGATTTGATTACTGGATTGTCATTTCATATCTGATAATCTGCCACATTTTTTCCAATTATACTCGGCAATCCTTATGAGCAGGCTTTTGCCAGACACAGTTTTTGTCCTACACACATAAGTATTTAGAATTAGCAGGACTCGAGCACAATCACAAAGTGGGAAAGGGGCTTCACACATTGTGACAAGCGACCCTGTAGAACCCATCACTGTACTGACTGAGTATGGCTTTTGTGACACTTTTAGCAGGACTCGAGCACATTCACGAAATGGGCTTCACACATTGTGACAAGCGACCATGTACAACCCGTCACTGTACTGACTGGGTATGACTTTTGTGACACTTTTAGCAGGACTCGAGCACAATCACCGAATGATGCAGCTACTGGGATCACTGCTCCAGTGACACAGAATCTGTTTCCCCATGTTCCGGAGGTTTTACTCACAATACTTTGTTTTCCTGACCATGCCAATGTATTGTCTGCTGTGTGTAAAACCATCTTTCCGTGGCAAGCATGTCCACTAGCCTATATCAAAGCCTAGTTTCGACCCTTGCCACATCAAGGCCACTTTTCTTTGCTCGACCCTGGCGCCACCTCGCATAGATCATGAGTTTTGCGGGGCGGTCGGGTAGCCTAGTGGTTAAAGCGTTCGCTCGTCATGCCAAAGACCCGGGTTCGATTCCCGACATGGGTACGATGTGTGAAGCCCATTTCTGGTGTCCCCCGCCGTGATATTGCTGGAATATTGTCAAAAGCGGCGTAAAATCAAACTCACTCACTCACTCACTCACTCACTCACTCACTCACTCATGAGTTGTGCCCCTTGTAATTGAAACGCAAAAACAATCAGATCGCTGTTCTTATCTCGTATAGCTTCACAAAGATGGCGACTACCATAGGCGATGACCTTGTCGATCAGAAATGGAAAGTCTTTGCGATTTCATCCGTGATAGGTAATCGTTGGGTGATTAAATGATGAAAAACCATATTCGTGTCAACAAAGACAGGCAGCGAAAAATCACTTTCATACTAAGGTGTACCAGTCATGGATGTTGATTTTGTGAAATGTTCTCTGTTTGCACTATCGATATGTGTGATAGTCCAAATCATATTTTAGCACAGCAAAGTGGGCTTGATGTGGCAAGGGTGGAAACAAGACTTTTATAAAAAGGCTAGTGGACGCTCTTGCCATGGGAAGATGGTGTTTAACATGAGGCCACCATTTTCCCCAGCATATGTGGGTAAAAAATTAAAACGAGAAAAATCGCTGCCATCCCCCCATCCACCAATATAATATGAGAAGCTTGGCCTCTAATAATATTTAGAGTAGCTGATGAGCTGTGACCTGTTCCTACAGCAGCCCAGACACAGTAAGGTGTAGCTACATTCCAGGAGCTGTAAATACCTGAGTCAACAAGACTCCATCTCTACAACTACCTCTAAGTGCCCAGGTTGCTGTGTGTACCACACAAATGTCAGAGGTCAGTCAGTGACCGGGGTTATCTCCCTTCCCAGAGGAGGAATAGACAGTAACACAACCTCTGCATGGAGGACGGTTAGGCCGACACTTTGTGTCTTCATTTGTCTCTCATAGAGACATGGATTGCCGGTTGAGGCCACACATTTACTGACAAGACAAAATTGTGTCAGGTCATGGTCATGGATGGCGGAGTCTTATGGATGCATCAGTTTGCTGTTCCGAACTGCATCCCTCACTAGTCACTTACTTTCAGCGCTCCGCCAAGTAGCCATGTATGATAGTGGTATGATAACGGGCAAATAGTGGTATGATAACTGGCAAGTAGTGACATGATAACTGGCAAATAGTGGTATGATAACTGGCAAATAGTGGTATGATAACTGGCAAGTAGTGGTATGATAACTGGCAAGTAGTGGCATGATAACTGGCAAATAGTGGTATGATAACTGGCAAATAGTGGTATGATAACTGGCAAATAGTGGTATGATAACTGGCAAGTAGTGGTATGATAACTGGCAAATAGTGGTATGATAACTGGCAAGTAGTGGTATGATCACTGGCAAGCAGTGGTATGATAACTGGCAAGTAGTGGTATGATAACTGGCAAGTAGTGGTATGAGAACTGGCAAGTAATTGTATCATAACTGGCAAATAGTGGCATGAGAAGCGGCAAGTAGTGGTATGATAACTGTCAAGCAGTTTATATGATAACTGTCAAGCAGTGGTATGATAACTAGCAAGTAGTGGTATAACTGGCAAGTGGTTGTATGATAACCGGCAAGCAGTGGTATAACGGGCAAGTAGTGGTATGATAACTGGCAAGCAGTGGTATAACGGGCAAGTAGTCGTATGATAACTGTCAAGCAGTGGTATAAATGACAAGTAGTCGTATGATAACTGTCAAGCAGTGGTATAACTGGCAAGTAGTCGTATGATAAACTCACAGTCAAGGAGACTTCACTGATGAAAACAAGAACAAGCTTTGGTTAAGGTCAGAATAATATCACTACAAGTTATAGTCTTTCTTGCAGAGAATGTCTTCAGGAAAATTGACATACAACTCAATTTGGGTATGTGATGAATCTGCTGATAATGTGACACCTGATAATGGCAGGCAGTGGAAAAACAGGGGAAACGAGGAGGCCTGTCAGTGTTGAAATTTAATCTGTTTTGAACTCTCTTTTTTGGGTTTAAACTCTCAGACTACAAGGACAGGGCATTGTGTTGTTACATACAGTGAGGAGGGGTGGGGGGAGGCAGGGGAAGGGAGGAGGATGGGGGGAGAGTCGTCCAGTGTATCCCGTCACTGTGCACCGCGGACACGTGAGACTCGACTCTGGAGTGTAATTACATCTGTAGACTGCCACATCTCTGGGGGAGGGGGCGGTGGATGGGGGTGCTGCAGCGTCACATGGTGTTCCAGGGGGAGGTGCCATCATTCTCCTGTCGGCTGGTCCTTGTTTACCTGCATCCTCAGTTGTCTTGTTTTCTGTTTATGGAAACCACTTGGTGGAGGACGCCATCATCTTGTGTTGTCTTCTTAGATTGGAACTTGTTCATCTGCTGGAGTACACCATCAAAATGTGGTGAATATAGTGTCACCATATGTCCCAGGCTGTTTCAAGTTGGGAATGTTTCGTAACTACTCATCAGCACCTCCATTGAATCCTACTGGTATTTGTTACAAATCTTCAAGTTTACAAGCGTTCCATCGGTGTCCATCTGTGTCTATCTGAGTCCATCTGAGTCCATCTGAGTCCATCTGTGTCTGGCTGTGTCCATCTGTGTCTGGCTGTGTCCAGTGTGGTCAAGACAACCACCCAGATATGATGAGGGTATGAGTGTAAATCATTTACAATCTGAGTTGAAGAGTTTAGTTTGCTGAAATTTGTATTTCCGTATCAGTTGATATAAGCAAGGAAATCTAGTATACATTTCAATATACCGACCATCTTTTGTGGCTGAGTTTCAACCAGTTAGAATTGACAGTTGATTTTGATTTGTTTCTGAGGCTTGAAAGTGTGTCAATGTTGGTTGTGCCTTGAGATCAGGGAAATACCCGCTGGACCCTTCCTCTCTGCGTTGCTGTTGCTGGGGCTGCAAGGTGAACATCATCTGTCACAGCATCATCACCCACATTCCTGCAGTCCTGGGTGATACAACTCGTATCTCCCCCATCCCCCGTCCCCCGGATGTAACTGACAAACTGATACTGAAGGTTCTTTAAGCTCGGCCCCTCAGTTGATAGGGTGATATTCTCTGGAACAACCTGCTGACATTTATCATATTTGTGACATACTGGGTTTCCATGGTAACCCTTGATTGACAGATCTGACGATGGATGAAAACTGGATGGTCGGTTACATGAAGGTATGTGAAATTTGAGATGAGATATCTGATATATAATATGTGAGATGTGATATCTGATACGTGATACATGAGATGCTATATCTCATATGTGATACTTGAGATGTGATATCTGATACATGATAAGTGAGATGCGATATCTGATATATATATGTGAATTGTGAGATGTGATATCTGATACATTATACGTGAGATACGAAATCTGATATGTGATACGTGAGATGAGATATCTCGTATGTGAAGTGTGAGATATCTGATACGTGAGATGCGATATCTGATACATGATACGTGAGATGCGATATCTGATACGTGATACGTGAGATACAATATCTGATACCTGACATGAGATATCTGATACATGATACGTGAGATGTGATATCTGATACGTGATACGTGAGATATAATATCTGATATGTGAGAGGTGATATCTGATACATGATACGTGAAATGCGATATCTGATACGTGATACATGGGATGCCATGTCAGGTGTGTGAGATGCGATGTCTGATAAGTGAGATATGATGTCTGATACGTGAGATGCGATATCTGATACGTGAGATGCGATATCTGATACATGAGATGCGATGCGATATATGTTATGTTATACGTAGATGCTCATCTGAACATACTTACTACAGATGAGAAGAGATGATAATTTTTGAGACTTGATGTATATGTAATGTTTGTCATGTGTCATGTATATATTGGCCTCAGACAATGTTCCTAGACTCAAGCCATGTCATGTGTCATTTATATATTGGTCTCAGACAATGTTCCTAGACTCAAGCCATGTCATGTGTCATGTATATATTGGCCTCAGACAATGTTCCTAGACTCAAGCCATGTCATGTGTCATGTATATATTGGCCTCAGACAATGTTCCTAGACTCAAGCCATGTCATGTGTCATGTATATATTGGCCTCAGACGATGTTCCTAGACTCGAGCCATGTCAAGTGACATGTATATATTGGCCTCAGAAGATGTTCCTAGACTCGAGCCATGTCAAGTGTCATGTATATATTGGCCTCAGACGATGTTCCTAGACTCGAGCCATGATCCAGCTGATGTCATATGTGCCAGGAGTTGTCTCCCTTGGCCCATATGTCGTGTACCTCCTTCGCCTGAGAGAGACATGTCCCAGCTGATGTCTGCTGACGATGATGAATGATTGTTTCTACTATCAGAAATCAAAGGGAAGTTTTATTGATGGAGGATAGATACACTGGCTGAATTTTTCAAAATACCAACTCCTTTCCTTGCTTGATGTCACTGACTCCTGCCATCATGTGATGGATGATTATATCCCACTTGATGTGTATATTAGTTTGTGACTGATCACGACACTGACGTATCACACACCCTCCCAACTCACCGCGTAATGATAGACTCATCAACCTCACACTGCCTCCAGCATCGTCGACATCCCTCACCCAAGCTGTCTCCCTGTGATGGACTCATCATATACAATGCCTTCAGCAGCATGCAAGGCTGTAGGTCCTGTGACAACCTACAACATATGTTTGATGACGCGCAGGCTGCCTCCGTGGTCTTGTGGTAGAGCGTCCCACCGGAGAGCGGAAGGTCCGGGGTTCGATCCCCCGCCGCGTCATACCAAAAGACGTTAAAAGATGGTACTTGTTGTTACCCTGTCTGGCGCTCAGCATTAAGGGGCTAAAACAAGGACTGGTCGGCTCGGAGTCAGTATACTGTGTCTGAGTGGGGTATTCATGTTAAACTGCGGCATGGTATCTCAGTGAGCTAGCACTATAAATCGGCATCAGTCCTGACTAGTACAAGCAGCCACACACACACACACGTGCATGCACATCGCTATATAAGTGCAATAATCTTGGGCACGACGTTAAACCCCATTTCACCTTCACCTCACCTGTTGACGCGCATGGCAGTCACTGTTCCAGCTATGTGACAGCGGTCTGTAATAATCGAGTCTGGACCAGATTTCCTGTGATTGATATCTGGAGCATCAATCCACGCATTTTGGATGTGATGATCAACCAAGCCAGCGAGCCTGACCTTGTGATTCCATTAGTTGCCTCTTTTGACAAGCATAGTCGCCTTTCATGGCAAGCAAGGGTTGCTTCAGACCTGAGAGCTACTCTACCTAGATCTTCAGGGGTACATGGGTAATGGGGTTCAGGGGTACATAGGTACTGGGGTTCAGGGGTACATGGATCCTGGGGTTCAGGGGTACATGGGTACTGTGGTTCAGGGGTACATGGGTACTGTGGTTCAGGGGTTCAGGGTACATGGGTTCAGGGGTTCAGGGTACATGGGTTCAGGGGTACATGGGTACTAGGGTTCAGGGGTACTGGGGTTCAGGGGTACATGGGTACTGTGGTTCAGGGGTACATGGGTACTGTGGTTCAGGGGTACATGGGTTCAGGGGTACAGCGGTACATGGATCCTTGGGTTCAGGGGTACATGGGTACTTAGGTTCAGGGGTACAGGGGTACATGGATCCTTAGGTTCAGGGGTACATGGGTACTAGGGGTTCAGGGGTACATGGGTACTAGGGTTCAGGGGTACATGGGTACTGTGGTTCAGGGGTACATGGGTACTGTGGTTCAGGGGTACAGGGGTACATGGATCCTTGGGTTCAGGGGTACATGGGTACTTAGGTTCAGGGGTACATGGGTACTAGGGGTACTGGGGTTCAGGGGTACATGGGTACTAGGGGTACTGGGGTTCAGGGGTACATGGGTACTGTGGTTCAGGGGTACATGGATCCTGGGGTTCATGGGTACAGGGGTACTGGGGTTCAGGGTAACTGGAGTTCAGGGGTACATGGGTACTGTGGTTCAGGGGTACATGGGTTCTAGGGTTCAGGGGTACTGGGTTCAGGGGTACATGGGTACTGTGGTTCAGGGGTACAGGGGTACATGGATCCTTGGGTTCAGGGGTACATGGGTACTTAGGTTCAGGGGTACATGGGTACTGGGGTTCAGGGGTACATGGGTACTAGGGGTACTGGGGTTCAGGGGTACATGGGTACTGTGGTTCAGGGGTACATGGATCCTGGGGTTAAGGGGTACATGGGTACTGTGGTTCAGGGGTACAGGGGTACATGGATCCTGGGGTTCATGGGTACAGGGGTACTGGGGTTCAGGGTAACTGGAGTTCAGGGGTACATGGGTACTGTGGTTCAGGGGTACATGGGTTCTAGGGTTCAGGGGTACTGGGTTCAGGGGTACATGGGTACTGTGGTTCAGGGGTACAGGGGTACATGGATCCTTGGGTTCAGGGGTACTGGGTTCAGGGGTACATGGGTACTGGGGTTCAGGGGTACATGGGTTCAGGGGTGGACCTTGTAGTGTTGCTTGAGTCCCTTCAGCTTGACCCCTGTGTGGAACATTCAGACCTGTGTGTCGCAGTCCCCAACAATCACTGTGTAGTGACATACAGTCAAGTCCCGTTTTAACCCGATATGGTTGGTTGCATATGATTATGTCGGATTAACGAGACTGATTAATAAGTGATTCGGTAATTTGTTGCAAATTAGGGGTGTCGGAGTTGGAGTGCGAGACTGTCGGATTGACGGGCCTAAATAGCACTGATTTAATCGGTTCCGATCATTAGTGTCGGATAAAGCCAATTGTTGGAATAACGATTATCAGATTAACGATACTTGACTGTATGTTATGAAATAAAAACAAATCTAGATATGAGCCATCATCTCAAAAAGAAAATTGAGGGAGAAATATATCAATGGTGTTTAATGATTTCTTAGACTATTTACCGTCCAAAACTGGTTTCCCCAGAAGATATGACTTGGGTAAGATCAAACAATATATCCTTGGAGATAGTGCCACAATGTGATTACATTATATACTCTGCAGACCATTGTGATGTCATCGGTTACCATGATATCATTGTGATGTTATCGGTTACTATTTTATCATTGTGATGTCATCGGTTACCATGATATCATTGTGATGTCATCAGTTACCATGATGTCATTGTGATGTCATCGGTTACCATGATATCATTGTGATGTCATCAGTTACCATGATATCATTGTGATGTCATCGGTTACCATGATATCATTGTGATGTCATCGGTTACCATGATATTGTGATGTCATCGGTTACCATGATATGTGATATCAGTTACCACAGTCAGATGAAATCACTAATGTCTCTGCTTCTGAACCTGATTTGATGTACTTTTTGTACCCCACAACAAGACTCTGGTTATTACTGTCTACGAACTGAAAAAGTTGGAAGAATGAATTTTGATGATAAATGGAATCTTACCTAGTAACATACAGACGATCTCACTCGAGTGTCTTTTGATATCATACATTATCACCACTTGGCGATAACAGACAGCAAGCCCCAGTTTTAAGCTTTTTATGGACTTGTTTTGATATGTTGGATAACAAAAGACACGGTGAGCTTCTTTGCATGATGCCGGGTAGTGTAGCTGACCTGAATGAAGACGACACTACATTGCTCAGCAGAGTGTGACAGCTGCTCTTGTGTCACGCTTGACCGACCAGGTATGTTTAAGTGTTTACCTGAGCCTCAGCCGGTGTGCCTGTGAGAGGGTTAGCGAGCCATGCAGGTTTGACATAGCAGACGTGACTCTCGCTGTTGCAGCAGACGTCAGCTTGTGTGTGGTGTATCAGGCGTGTTATCACCCACAACTTGGAGGAAAGTTTGTCAGCAGACTGTAGGAAGACAGACCGAAGTGTCTCAGGGGTGACCGATATCTGACTGACACAGCAACTTTGTGGTCCTCTCTCCAGAGTAAACAGTTGCTGATGATGCTGTATGAGTGTTGACGTGGGGACAGTCTGATGTATTCACCGCCTGGTCAGCACACAGCCTGCTGCAGGAGACACAACTTGCCCCACTAGGGCGTTGGGGGCAAGCAGAATACTGTCGAGTCAGGAGCCTAGTTGTGGAGTCAGGAGCCTAAATGTGGAGTCAGGAGCCTAGTTGTGGAGTCAGTGGAGCCAAATTCCAGCTTCAAAACAGATCTTTCGGTACGTTATGAGAGTGTGTCAAACATTTGCCTGTGTCACATCTTCCTGTCAGCCTCAACACAGATACATCGTCTATCAGTAGCTGCTGATACTTGTGTTGATACCTGTCGACCACAATATGGACCCATCTCTCACAAGTGCTAACATGTAATCTGCCTGTCTGGACATTGATCAGTGGCCAGAGTTGGTGACCTCTCAGCATTACTTCATAGCTTATTGACCCTCACAACGACCTTACCTTTATCCTTGGCCAAGCCGACCAAATGACCAGCTCAGGCATGAAGTCAACAAACAGATTCCTGGAGATAACTGACATGTTGATGGACAATTGATGACCAGTGTATCAATGGAAGGCAGATCTGCCATCCTGTCTCCACGGATACGTCACACAGTCACACACAGACTCTCTATGCAAGACCTTCACTAATCTTTCCTTTCATCACTGATGTACCTGCATATACAGCCCGTATTGATATACAATCAGTATCAATATACCGGGCACCTTCTGCAGAGATCCTGTCATATTCACTGATTGAAGTACTACAACATTCAACCAGTATTGGACATTGACTGCTGTCCCTCAGCAATCTTACAGAAGTCGTGTTTACTCTGTTGTGTGTAGATTCCAAGCACAAACAACGTTGACGTCAGCGCTGTGGCTGTAGTTGACAGTCGTCCCTGCTGTGTGTATAGGGGCAGCCTATGATATGATTACACTGGGGGCTCTCATGCTCTCCTAAACCAACTGTTGAGTTTCAGAGTTTGGAGTAAACTTGTGTGGGAGGGGAATAGCCTGCGGTGTATTTTTTGGAAGACGGAATAGAATCTCCATGTATCGAACTAATTGCTGCCTGTTCGGGGAGTTCTAGTCAGGTACTTGTGTGTTGTGCTGACCACACGGAGATCAGTGTTTACCTGAGTGGTTGTTACAGGGTTCGTGGGAACGACCCACTTGTGTTTCTGGCTGTGGTCCTGTTATACACAATACAGGCTGGACAGTCTTTACTGGGTCCTTGTGGCAGGAATCAACAAGAAGTCAACAAGAATCTGTGTCAGAGACCAACTGAAGAAGTGCTGTCTGTTTTGGCAGTTGCAGTAACCTGGTGACAGATCCGCTGGTTGATGTTCATACGACCCATCATGCATTGTTGTTGACATCACGGTGGACAGTGGTTACGCAACTCTGGTGACGAGGCTGTTACACCAGTCAAGGTTGACTGACCAAGGTCACGTCGTGTGTTGTCATCAGCTGACCGACTCCTATCGTCCTCACAGAGGAATTGTGTGCACGGAAGAGAGAGAGCTACACATCTCATAGCTGACTACATTATTTATAGTTATAGCTGAACCTGCTTTTAATAGGTGACTTGTCAAAAGGACATTACCCTGCTGCCATCTACCTTACCGGTCACTGCAGTCATCTACCCTACCGGTCACTGCAGTCATCTACCCTACCGGTCACTGCAGTCATCTACCCTACCTGTCACTGCAGTCATCTACCCTACCGGTCACTGCAGTCATCTACCCTACCGGTCACTGCAGTCATCTACCCTACCTGTCACTGCAGTCATCTACCCTACCGGTCACTGCAGTCATCTATCCTACCGGTCACTGCAGTCATCTACCCTACCGGCCACTGCAGTCATCTACCCTACCGGTCACTGCAGTCATCTACCCTACCGGTCACTGCAGTCATCTACCCTAGTTGTCACTGCAGCCGGTCATTTACCCAACAGTCCATCACCCTTTGAGGGTGTCACTTCGGTGTTTCCCCATCGTGGTTGTTGTATGAATGGTGGACGTGTAGCGGTGGTCCTCACAGACAGGAGTGGCATGTGATCCCTGCATGTCGTACACCCGCATTACATGTGTGGACTTTGTGGTTACACGCAGCTGTTTTTGTCCAGGAAATTCAACAAGTTGATGATCCAACCATTGAAGAGATTACACACTGATCCACCTGCCTGGCTGTTTAATTCTTTATGCAAACATCACATGACGACAGGCCCCGTGGAATGTGGGCACCTTGACAGGAAAACCACATGAATAGTCACCGCCAGGTCATGTATCTGATAACTGTGATCTTCACGACTGTGTGATAGGAAGTCAGTTCCCTAATGGAGGTGATATGACAAACACATTGTTGCAATATTCACGTCTGTGTGATAACAAACATATTCCCTTCTGAGATGATGTAACAGACACTATTAACTGTGTGATATCTAGGGCATGTTTTCTTCAAGGAACTGATGTATAATGGAAGTCAGTGACTTTAGCTGTGTATTGAACACCTGCTGCCGGGATTGTTTTGCCGAGTGTGTGTAGAGAGCCATCTGATACCACGCGGTCACATCTGCTGTCACTCACTACAACACTACAACACTACAACACTACAACACATGTAGGACAGACCGTGGACCGTACATTCACATCCAATACTGACCTGTGTGTGTAGTGATCACTTCCGATTGGTCTTGCCTAGAGGAAAAGGCATCAACTGGAAAATCTCAGGCATCACCTGGAAGATCTCACCTGGAAGATCTCAGGCATCACCTGGATGATCTTACCTGGAAGATCTTACCTGGAAGATCTCACCTGGAAGATCTCAGGCATCACCTGGAAGATCTCAAGCACCACCTGGAAGATCTCAGGCTTCACCTGGAAGATCTCGGGAATCAACTGCTGGTGCTGTGTCTCCTCAACCAGCATGGATGGAAGGAGGTGAGAAGTCTGTATCTCCAGGAAGGAAGGACAGAGTCACAGGACAACTACCTGAAGACTTTGTGGAGACTATGCACGTTGCCTGGGATAGTGTATTCAGCTATAACCAGCTGGGTGGGAAATCTGCCTCTGCACATTCTTTCTGTATGATACAAGATTTACATTCGTGGGTGTGACAGTGAATGAGATATAGAAGGTGTATACAAGGTGAATATCGGATCTCATTACACAGTACTACCTGATCCTAATACTGTCTACCCAGATCTATATCAACCAGTGATAATTATACCAACAGTAATCTAGTCTGTATATGGAAATACAACAAGACCATACAGGATATATCTACCAGTGTTGATGATACCCACTGTGATCTAGTGTGTACATGGGTATAGTACCAAGGATATACAGGATATATGTGTTCATTTAACTAACCAATATCTAGTGTGTATAAGGGAATAGTACCTGGGATACATAGGATATCCACCAGTGTCGATTATACCAACACATGTATCTAGTGTGTGACAGGGAGTACTACCTAGGCTGTACACCTACCCTGATGGTGACAGTGTTACAAGGTGTTGTTGACAGACAGACATCTACCTGCAGCATTGTCTCTGTGATGGCCAGCACCTGGGGCTAGATCACTGAGGATTACATCACTGCTGCCTGGCTGGGTTGTGATATTCTCATGGAGGTACTCCTACTGACACCTACCTAGATAGACAACATTGTCTGAGTGATACCCGTCACCTTGGGTAGATCACTAGGTTGTGATATTCTCATGGAGATACTCCCACCATTGTGATCATTATAACACCATGAGACGTGACCACCGTAGACTGTCAGTCAGTCTCAACGATGTGGCTGCCGGGTCCGCCAAAAACATCAACATGTGGAGCAGCTTCATCGACAGTGAGGTAAGCAGGGGTGGGGGGTGGTGAGGGGGGTAGGGCCGGTGAGTAGGCGAAGGGAAGGGTGTCGATGAGTCTGGGTGGGGTTACGGCAGTGGTGTGAATGTGGTTGGGGTTGATTTGTGGCACAGGTAGATGTTGGGAGATTGGATTGGTTGTTGATGGTTTGTTAAATGTGACACAAAGTGGAAGTTTTTATAAGTTGGAGTGGACATTGTGAAAGGCTTGGTGTTCCTTTTGTGTAAGGGGCGGTGGGGTAGCCTAGTGGTTAAAGCGTTCACTCGTCATGCTGAAGACCCGGGTTCGATTCCCCATATGGGCATATTGTGTGAAGCCCATTTCTGGTGTCCCCCACCGTGATATTGCTGAAATATTGCTAAAAGCGGCGTTAAACTATACTCACTCACTCACTCACTCCTTTTGTGTCAACCTGCATTGATGTTGACAGCAGGTAACATTTCTCTGTGTACGTGTGAACTGACAGTGCTTCTGTTGGTGGTGCTCCGCAGAGAGAGGGTCACCATGAACACAGATTCCATCACAGTCCTGACGGGACGCCTCGTCATGTCAGCTGCTGCAACTTTAACTCAGAAGTCACTTGTTATTTTTCTGTTTAAATATTTCAAATTCCTTGGCTGTTTACTTTGCAAACAAGAAGTGTCCTCCCAGACAGACTGTAGATATGTAGCCATTAGACAGAGAGCTTGAATATGTATACCACATAGTCACATAGTAGCAGGTGCTTGTTGTGTAGGTATATAAGCAGGTGCTTGTGTGGGTATATATAGGCTGGTGCTTGTTGTGTAGGTATATAGGCTGGTGCTTGTTGTGTAGGTATATAAGCAGGTGCTTGTCATGTAGGCATATAAGCAGGTGCTTGTGTAGGTATTTTTAAGCTGGTGCTTGTTGTGTAGGTATAAAAACAGGTGCTTGTCATGTAGGTATAAAAACAGGTGCTTGTCGTGTAGGCATATAAGCAGGTGCTTGTCATGTAGGTATAAAAACAGGTGCTTGTCATGTAGGTATAAAAACAGGTGCTTGTTGTGTAGGCATATAAGCAGGTGCTTGTTGTATAGGTATATATAAGCTGGTGCTTGTTGTGTAGGTATATAAGCAGGTGCTTGTCATGTAGGTATAAAAACAGGTGCTTGTTGTGTATGTATATATAAGCTGGTGCTTGTTGTGTAGGTATATAAGCAGGTGCTTGTCATGTAGGTATAAAAACAGGTGCTTGTTGTGTAGGCATATAAGCAGGTGCTTGTTGTATAGGTATATATAAGCTGGTGCTTGTTGTGTAGGTATATAAGCAGGTGCTTGTCATGTAGGTATAAAAACAGGTGCTTGTCGTATATGTATATATAAGCTGGTGCTTGTTGTGTAGGTATATAAGCAGGTGCTTGTCATGTAGGTACAAAAACAGGTGCTTGTTGTGTAGGCATATAAGCAGGTGCTTGTTTGATAAACGTAATCTGCTATTATCTTTTAAATGGATCCTGTCGATCCAGTTTAGGATCTAATCCGCTATTGCTAATGGATCCTGCTGTGTGTACAGTGTGTGTCCAGTGTGTATGTAAAGGGAGTTTAAATATTTTTCTGCACATTCCATACCTGCGACCCAGCACATTCCACACCTGCAACACAAGCTGTGTGTGGGGTATAAAACTGAAATAACCCCCCAGTGTTCAACTGTGTCAGATGAGTAAGTGGGGAGGTATGCCGTCTTTATGCTGACTGACAGACGCAATGTCCTGGCTATACAACATTATGAATGATATTCCCCAGTGACACTACACTGTCTCCTTGATCAGGGGACTCTTGGTTGTCAGGCATTGATCATATCCTCCCTGCCCACCTCGTGAGGTTCCCTTCATGCTAAGTTCAGAAATGAATTTAAGCGGAAAGTTGAAATATGTGTCAGGTGTTGCATAGGGGCTATTTATAGATCATTTAATTTGACCTATGACCTGTAAGCTAGCTGACACTGAGAGTCGTAAAATCAGTGGACTGTCAAATATACTTGAAGGCTGGTCTGTGTGTGTTATTGTCAGGTTGTCTTCAGTGTGAGAATCATTATCACCCACTTCAACTCACAGAATGTTGACACTGCTTCAAGTGATCTCAATATGTGTCAGAGTAGCTGACATTGTTGTTTTGCTGGACGTGTTTTATAGTTATGTAAAGCCATTGTGTAGCGTTTTAGCTCACCTGGCCTGTTTGTCCTTTTTACTTCATGAAAACATAAATCATTTGAGCATTGAAGCTGAAACTTAACACACTTGTTCCCACGAATGATGACACCCAATACTTTCAAGAGGTGCAGATCCGTTTTTTCAGACCCGTGAAGATCCGGGGTGGAATAGGTCTTCAGCAACCCATGCTTCCTGTAAAAGGCGACTATGCTGGTCGTAAGAGGCGACTAACGGGATCGGGTGGTCAGGTTCGCTGACTTGGTTGATGCATGTCATCGTATCCCAATTGCGTCAATCACTGGATTGTCTGGTCCAGACTTCATTATTTACAGACCATTGTCATATAGGTGGAATATTGCTGAGTGAGGCGTTAAACAACAAACCAACAAACCGTTATTTCATTACTGACAGCCACTAACAGCAACTTTTTAACTGTTGCCTACATGACCAGGTGAGCTACGTTGTATTATTTTCCTGGACATATTTATAAATATATTATCCCATTGTATAGCTTTTTTCACTTTATTGTCTAGGGATATTTTCATGACAGATTTGTCAGCGTAGGTTAAAATAAAATAAACAGAAAATGTTACATGTGACTTGTTCCTGTCATTACATTGATATTACAATTGAGGTCGACCGTTAAGTTGAAATACCACAGCAGCAAAACCCATCTCTCATATATAAAGTTACAGGAGCATAATTGTGTTTTAAGACACCTTAAGTGTAGGGGACCTTTTATGTTTTGTTTTGTATCAAGAGGAATAAAAATAGTGCTGTTAAGAAACCCTCATGTGTAAGTTTTTATGAGACATAATTAACTCAATACTATTGTAAAGGAATCCTCATGTGTAAAGGAATCCGCACGTCTAAAGGAATCCTCATGTGTTAAGGAATCCTCATGTGTAAAGGAATCCTCAAGTGTAAGTTTTTATGAGACATAATTAACTCAATACTATTGTAAAGGAATCCTCACGTGTAAAGGAATCCTCACGTGTAAAGGAATCCGCATGTGTAAAGGAATCCTCACGTGTTAAGGAATCCTCACGTGTAAAGGTATCTGCATGTGTAAAGGAATCCTCACGTGTGAAGGAATCCGCACGTGTAAAGGAATCCTCACGTGTAAAGGTATCCGCATGTGTAAAGGAATCCTCACGTGTAAAGGAATCCGCACATGTAAAGGAATCCTCACGTGTAAAGGAATCCGCATGTGTAAAGGAATCCTCATGTGTGAAGGAATCCTCAAGTGTAAAGGAATCCTCACACGTAAAGGAATCCTCATGTGTGAAGGAATCCTCAAGTGTAAAGGAATCCTCACGTGTAAAGGGATCCTCAAGTGTAAAGGAATCCTCACGTGTAAAGGGATCCTCAAGTTTAAAGGAATCCTCACGTGTAAAGGAATCCTCACGTGTAAAGGAATCATCATGTGTAAAGGAATCCTCAAGTGTAAAGGAATCCTCACACGTAAAGGAATCCTCAAGTGTAAAGGAATCCTCATGTGTAAAGGAATCCTCAAGTGTAAAGGAATCCTCAAGAGCTTAGAATAGGATGAGTATTGACTGGTAGAGCTAGGAATGGATTAGTTTATATATAGAGTGTGTGTTTGAACCCCGGAAGGGACTCAATCCAAAAAGAACGAGAATCTGTACTTTACTAAGAAAATATAATCCCAAATATAACATTTGGCTTTCGGCCATCAGGGCAATCCCAAGTTACACTTGTCAGAGGGGTACACAATGTACATGTGATCTAGACTACCAGCTGATGAACCTCTGATGTGTGGGCTGAGTGGGTTAAATCGCTGACTTTTTGTGCTGGTGTTGAAGTGACTCACTCTGAGAGTATTTGAATCCCTGATCGAACTCAATCCAAAAAAATACAAGAACATGTACTTTACAAGGAAAGCATAATCCTAACTAACATTTGACCACTTTCTAAAGGCATTACGTATTCCAGGGATGAGTAGGGAAGAGACGAGGTTTATTTGTCTGGGGTCGGTTAGAGCGACTTCCACTGATTAGTGGGGGCACGGTTGGCCCAGTCGCTGTGCAGAGTTGCGTCCCTTGGGCACGCCAGAAACCTATGATTGTGGGTTCGAATCCTGGTTCGCCCCGATTATGTTTCTAGGTTTGTCAGCACCATGCCCGTGCTCGTGGGTTTCACCGAAGTGGTAAACGTCGGAGACCTGCATCACTTCGGGCTTTCCTTCCACATTAAGCTGACATGCCGTGATATAACTTGGATACTGTTAAAAATAGTGTTAAACACAACTCACTCACTCACTCACTCTCCACTGATGAGTTGAATGAGCTGCTGATGATGTAGAAGATGCAGATCACTCACTGTAAAGCCACGGCCTTCATGTCAGCTCAGTCTCGATGTGTGTTTGTCAATAGTGTCCCCCTTACTGTCAATATTGACATTATCAAGACTGCGGTCGTTACACAACTCCTCCAGCAAGGCAGTCCCGAGGGCCATGTCTTCTGCAACATGTTTGTCTGACAACAACCTCAGCCTTACAACATCCACGACACAGCGACCCAGCCCTAAGTGCAGTGTTGACGTTTCCACTTAGGGAATGTCCTGGCCTAGGAGGAAAAAGAGTCTGTGTTTGTGAGGAGCACTGTGACAGAGATTACAAAGACCAACACTTGGATGTGACAGGGAGAGGAGAGGCTGTGGAGGAATACTAGTCTCTAATAAACCTGTGAAGATCCAGGGTAGAATAGGTCTTCAGCAACCCATGCTTGCTGTAAAAGGTGACTGTGCTTGTTTTGGAGGCGATATACAGGATGGGTGGTCCGACTCGCTGACTGGGGTGATGCATGTCATCAATCCCAATTGCGTGATCGATGCTGATGATATCAATCACTGGATTGTGTGGTCCAAACTTGATTATTTACAGACCACCGTCGTATAGCTGTAATATTGCTGAGTGTGGCATTAAACATCAAACAAACAAACAAACAAACAATTCTAATAAACCAACGTCATGACAATCTGATCTCCATAAATAACTTTAATACTGCCGATACTGAGATACAAGTACAAGACACCAGTCTCTGTCAACGTGTTCCCTTTATACCATGAACCACATGTATGATGATTTATCTGGGGATACAAGACTGATTAGCAGTTAAGAACAAAATTATGAAATTTACTCAATCTCATTAAAATCAGATCTTAGTTCTCGCTACCGCTAAACAAAGATCTGAGGACATCCCATTACGGGTCACCTCAGAACGACCTTTCGCGAATTTTGACCGACCAATGAAATGACTGACAAGAAATCGACTTTAGCCAATCAGAAGGCAGCTTTCTCGAGCTTTACGACACATATTTTGACGTATTCTCGATTAAAAAAATTAAAACTGATGAGAAGAACATTCTGGAATGGCTAATAGATGGCGTAGATTGTCTGCATTGATATAATCATCCCCTAACTGTCGTTCGGAATACCCCGTGTTAAATATTTCGTGGTTGCATGATTAGAAAATACATTCCGACTGTCACTTTCATGATTTGGTAAGCGACGCTCTGATTGGTGGATGAAAGGTCGTTCTGACGTGATCCTTAATGGGATGTCCTCAGATCTTTGTTTAGCGATAGCGAGAACTACGATCTGATTTTAATGAGATTGGGAATTTACTTCTCTGGGCGTAATTCTGTGCCCAACACACTTCTGATCAACATAAATATCCTACAAAGTTTTTTTTAATTTGATCCAAAGCTGGCACTAAATTACCATATTCATCACTCGTGTCGCTGGCCGCTGTATGTCACTTGACACAAGCATAAAGAGTACATGTGGGTAAAATATGACTCGGTTTGTCTCAATTTATATTTTTCCAGATTAACGTCCCTAAGGAAAAATCTCCAGGTTCCCTTTTAATATACATATTTTAAGATAATTTAACAACTTTTTTTCTTCTTTGAGAGGCATTTAGGAGTTGGAGTACTGAGTAACTATAGTGAGTGAGTATGGTTTTACGCCGCTTTTAGCAATATTCCAGCAATATCACGGCGGGGGACACCGGAAATGGGCTTCACACATTGTACCCATGTCGGAAATCGAACCCGGGTCTTTGGCGTGACGAGCGAACGCTTTAACCACTAGGCTAACCGACCGCCCCTCTGAGTAACTATAACATATATGAACAACTTCTATATTACAATTAGGAGCGACATTTCGGTGTAGGTTCTAACACTTATCATTTGCTTGATAGCAGTGTTAAAACCTACACCAAAATGTCGCTCCTAATTGTAACAAATAAGTTGTTCATCCATATATCTTATCCTTACCAATTTTGTGTATTTTTCAGAGACTAGATGTCAGTCTATAATGGCCTGTGACCCATGTTGTTTTACATAGTCATAGCGGTAGGGGACAATTCCAATGTGTCCTGTGGTGGGTGATTGTGACAAGTGGACTGACACTGTCTGATACATGTGATGTAGGATGCTTGAAGGTGTCAGTGTCCTTTTAAGAAATGTCTGGTCCGGACTCGATTATTTACAGACCACAGTCACTTAGCTGGAATGTTGCTGAGTGCGGCGTAAAACAAAAAACCAAACAACCTTTTAAGATAAGGCCAACTATTTGTTATTACATATTGTTGTTTATCTGTGCTGGGGGCTATTACTGTGGAATTTATATGTAGAGATTTTTTAATTTTTTTTTACTAAAACCCAAAGCAAGTCTAGAAAAAACTAAACCGAGCCTGGTTTCCTTAAAACAGCAGAAGAGGAAAGTATTTTTTTGAGAAAATAAATTGCAATTATTTTTTAGAATTTTTTAAAATTGCAATTATTTTATAGAATTTTTTTTTATGTGTTGTGCACGTTGGGTACAGTGGCTGGGCCTCTTGTATCATTCTGTCTCCTCTGTCTCCACTGTCACATTCCTCAACATTCCTCCACTCAAACCAGCCAATCACAGCCCACCACTGCACCAAACCAGCCAATCATATCACAGTGCTCTGACCCCTGACCTCCACCCCAAAATATTTGTCATTGTGAATTAGACACAGGTTACTCTGGTCAGCTGTGGTTTGAATGAACCAATTAAACACAGTTCGGGGCACCGGCTGATGATCTGGGTCACTGGCTCACTGGGCAGATTTGAACCTGGGGATGTAGGTAGTAGGTAGAGGTAGATAGACACAGGTAGATGTAGGACAACGACGACGACGGACGATGAGGACAGGATGCAGCTGCTTAAATTGTGTAACCGTCACAAGGATGTCAACAGCAAGACGGTCAGTGTCTGAATATAGTAGCAATAATGATAATAATAATGATGATAATAATGGCAAGGATCACTATAAGAAGACTGTCAGTGTCTATTATTACTATTATTGTTGTTGTTATTATCATTATTTTAACTGTCTGACTGCCAGGAACCCGAACCCTCTGCTGCATATTTGATAATGATGATGATGATGATGATACTAATGATGATGATGATGATGATGATGATGATACTAATGATGATGATGATGATACTAATGATGATGATGATGATAATAATGATGATACTAATGATGATGATGATGATACTAATGATGATGATGATAATAATGATGATACTAATGATGATACTGATGATGATGATGATGATGATGATGATGATGATGATAATGTGCCCTGTGTATTCTGAATATGCATATAAGTAAGCTATATATAGGTGTATGAATATGACGTAAACATAGGGATGGCACTAGTCTGCTGAGCCTGGCTGTGTTCGGGTGTCGGGAGGGCCAGTTAACATGTAAGCAGACGATCCTGTCTCAGAGTTGCGTCCCTTGGGCATGCAAGAAACCTATGATTGTGGGTTCGAATCCCGATTCACCATGATGATGTTTCTAGTTTTGTCAGCACCATACCTGTGCTCCTGGGTTTCAGTGAAGTGGTAAACGTGTGAGACCTGCATCAGTTTGGGTTTTCCTCCCACATTAAGTTGACACGCCTGTCTACTGGCATGGTGGCGCTATTTGGCATCAGGTCGGCCCAAATTTTAGACCATTGACAAATTGTAGAAGAAAAGAAAACGGTGGAAAGGATAGCATACCCAGCAAGAGATGGTGGACTGGGTGACTTCATCTTGACAGCAGCACCCAGTGCCTCCTCATCCCAGGGCCAGCTGTTGTGGCGACGCCCTCCGCCCATCTCCCTGATAACATACCACACCACACTAATTGTTCATTACCACCGCCCACAGCTAATTGGCAGAAGATAAGGACGACAGCGTCATTGAATTAATCAGTGTGTTCATGTGGCGGGATGTATTTTGTGTGTCTGGGAGAGAGACAGTCACATTGCTGGTTCACGTTGTTGGTTCTGTGTGAAGAGTTGACCAGATTTGTCCAGAGTTGACCTGAGTGCTCAGAGTTGACCAGAGTTGACCAGAGTGCTCAGCATGGTAGAATGTACACTCACTCTCACGAGGAGTTTGTCTGAATTATCGTTACGAAAGACAGTTTCTTCTTCAAACACTATATCTATTAAACTGCCAAATGATGATAAAATCTTTGCAAGTGTCCTGAACACCTGCCCTGAAAAAGGAACGTATGTGTCACAAATAATATTTGACATGTTCCCTAAAAACCTATATATCTTGTAGACGACGTTTAGATGTTATGTTAAGTCTTTACTACAGCTATTGGGACTTATCAATACAGTTTCTACACTATGAAAGTGACACGCTGCCAGCCACCTCATGATATATAAGCGATTTTATACTGTGAATGAAAATAATATGTAATATCTCTATATATAATTTACATTATGTATATCTACCTCTCATGTCTATAGATATATTTCTCACAACACCTACCACACAACACACACCGTCCCTTCACAACACACAACACACACCATCCCCTCACAACACACACACACACCCCCCACACAACACACAACACCCCCTCACAACACTCAACACACCCTCACAACACACAACACCCCCTCACAACACACTCCACACACCATCCCCTCACAACACACAACACACAACACACCCTCACAACACTCAACACCCCCTCACAACACACACCACACACCATCCCCTCACAACACACAACACACAACACCCCCTCACAACACTCAACACACCCTCACAACACTCAACACCCCCTCACAACACACACCACACACCATCCCCTCACAACACACAACACACAACACCCCCTCACAACACTCAACACACCCTCACAACACACAACACCCCCTCACAACACACAACACACACCATCCCCTCACAACACACAACACCCCCTCACAACACTCAACACACCCTCACAACACACAACACCCCCTCACACACACACCACAGACCATCCCCTCACAACACACACCTCCAAAACTTGTCCCACGGCAGATATCACTGGTGAGTTCAAGCGATTTCTCTAAGGAGACATGGGGCACGTCGAAATATTAACAATTATTGATATGAAAGTTGTGTCATCGATAATATCTTACATGAACTATTGTGATGAAGTAATATTTTGATTTACCAAAACAGACTTGTTATTGCCAAAAATGTCAATTGCTAAAGATGGAAAGCAACTGTTTTTGTTATATCTCTCAAGCTCCACAAAGTAATCCCTGCATAAATGTGCCACCACTCACCAGTGGAGTGAAATAGGTTGATTTCTTTCAGAATTGTTTTGTTTTTTCATATTTGCTCAAAGTTACTTCTCCAGTATTTATTAATAATTGTTCAATATTAAGTTATCGAATATCATTCTCTGCGATCTAGCCAGCCCTACAGACATGAATCTCTCTTGTGTTACTTGACCCAGTGCGTTTCACCCCTGGCAATGTCCGACAGCAGCCTGGTGTTGATGGTCCAAGGGAGACAACTCCTCCTGTCTTGTTGTCCCAGATTTCCCAGGTTGTGGATTTACATGAGAAATGCAAACTGGGGACGTCTGATGTGATCATCAGAGTGACCATTACATAGTTTGCAAAATGTGGTTTTCAAAGTGACAATATGAAGATAATTTTAAGCACTTTTTTAACTCTATGAAGCCCTTTGGTCAACAGATGCAATATTTGCTCTCCGTGCTTTTACTGATGTGGTGTAGGGATGAGGCTGTCGGAGCATCACGTGGTGAGGGACACCTGATAGCCCAGTATAGGAACTACATCGTCAGCATTCGCCTACACTTAATCGGAGACTCCAAGTAAGGCTGCGGGTAAAAGGTGACTATGCTTGTCGTAAAAGGCGACGGGATCGGGTGGTCAGGCTCGCTGATAGGTTCATGCATGTCATCGATCCCAATTGCGTGGATCGATGCTCTTGATATTAATCACTGAATTGTCTGGTCCAGACTCGATTATTTACAGAGCGCCGTCATATAGCTTGAATATTGCTGAGTGCGGCGTTAAACAACAAACAAACCAACCAAGTAAGGCATGTTTATTCATTAATAGTCAGAGGGGTAAACCGTATTCGAAGTAATAAGCTTCCCACTCTAATAAGCGCCCATGGAGATATTTGCTAATATATTGGCAAGTGAACAATCCCAATTAGCACCCCTTCCAATTGATCAATGTACACAAGACTTAAATTTATTTGTGTATGATACGCACTTGTGTGTTATATGCACCCTGAATTATGGGCAATTAAATTCTGGAAAAATATATCTGTGGTATATAAACATTTCAGGCTGTCAGCAGTTTTTTTTCCACCAAATTAATATTCTATTTCTAATTTTGAGAGGGCCCGGAGCACTTATTATGTAGAATATGGTATGTAGACTACCAGTCTTGCTTGACAACAGTATAAGGATCTTTACCGAAACATTGCCTTTACAGTATTTAAAATGTTGTTATCCATAAATTGTGTCTACTTTATCAAGACTACCAGTTGTCAGACTTTCATTTTGTGGAAGCCTTGGTGGCTGAGTGGGTAAGATTGCTGATTTTGTGTGCTGGCGGTCAGGTGCCTCACTCTGGCCATCTGGGTTCCCAAAAAGTACTAAAAATCTGGACTTTACTAAGAAAGTGTTATCCAAAATATCACATTTGTACATTAATTACTTCTTTGACTTGGGTGGTCGGGTAGCCTAGTGGTTAAAGCGTTCACTCGTCACGCCGATGACCCGGGTTCGATTCCTGACATGGACACAGTGTGTGAAGCCCATTTCTGGTGTCCCCCGCCGTGATATTGCTGGAATATTGCTAAAAGTGGCGTAAAACCATACTCACTCACTACTTCTTTGACTACGGCAACTCAGTGTAGTAAAGAATATATGAAAAAAGTTGAAATTACATAATCATTATTTTCCTGTAGTTCGTTTGACCCTCGGTCAGAGCACCACGCGGCTCCGCCACCATAAGTGTCACTCTAATTGTGTTGTTGTTTCATTAGTGAGTTTGATGATTTACTGATAATTAATCTGCAACTCAGTAACTTTTCATAAGCGACTTATTATTTCTGTGGCCAAGCTGAGTGTGATGTTGACGGATGACGAACACAGCAGACACAAGCTGCATGTCAATATTAGCTTGTTCACTTGGCCAAGGTGCACCGAGCACACAGATAATCTATTGTCCCTCAGATAATCTGCTAATCCCCTCAGATAATCTGCTCAAGTCAGCAGAAAGTGTTTCAACTGCCATCACTTTAATTACAATCAGGGGATTATGGGAAGTGATATGCGGATTATAATTTGTGACATTTGTGTTTGGGATTGGTGACAGAGGCGATGAAGGAAGAGCTGATTGTGTCAAATGGTGTGGAAAATTACACATGGAAGTGTATCTATTTATTATTGTGTGTGTATGTTGACGAACCTATACCTGTGTACAATGACAGGACTTGGTCTGACTTTCAACACAGCATTCCAAACTTGGTCGCCAGGGTATATGATTTAAACAATTTATATTTCCAAGAAAAAGGAATTGGATTGGTGAACAGGTTAAACCTATTTAAACACCTTGGCCTACAAAGGACATTTAACAATTAATGAGAGTAAACTGTACATAAAATAATATATTTGAATTAATTGTACATACCGTTGCAAAAATTATGATGCTATTATACAAGTAACACATAAACACACAGACCAGGGAATATTATAAAGTCTGTCATACAGACCCTGAAACAAATTTAGCAAGTCTAGATTTTTGCATTTCTGAAAATGAAGAGTCTTATTTATTGGTCCCCTCTTTATTAACATTGAATTTAGCAAATTTAGAAACTGTCTTTTCTATAAAATATTTTCATTCCAGAGAAAAGACGTTAGTCTAGGGGAGTATCAAATTAAATGTTATTAAATTTGACAGGATCTAGAACCAAAGTTAAAGTCTATATATTTATTTGTACTGTCATGGCCATTGATGAAATATTAATTTCTCATAATGATCAAGCATTCATAAAGTCCTCATCAAAACATTTCAACAGTTTAATTGTACTGGGATGAAATGAGTTTCAGTTGATTGCAAGTTGGATCCATCTGTAGGATTATAATTGTTATTGTTGGAGACTTCAGCGGCAATAATTTCACTGAGGTATTCGATTTAAACATATTTATTTTCACAAAAGTGTGAAAATGGATTGGTAAACAAGCGAAGCGCTTATGTTAATACGTCTCCATTACACATAGGACATATTACAATGAATACATGGATGAAGGTTAGATGTAACAAATAAATTGTAAATGCCAAGCTAGATGTGTATGTATAATAAATCTATTTGCAGTTTAACTTAAACAATCATTTAACTGAAAATCTGCCAGTTTTTAATATTAAGTTTTGAATAGAATCTAATATTAGCATTTGCTCTTCCGTACTCAAATCCGAATTTCCGCATAGCACTGTTTGTAAAGAATAACCATGTTGGTAAAAATACATTTCATTTCGAAGAGCTTAGTAATTTGTACACACACAAAAAAGGGTAGAGCATCTTCGGTATGATATCCACAGGAACAAGTTTTTGTATCAAAGATATGTCTATTATACTGATCTGCGTTAAGATCGCTGCAGC
The DNA here is from genome assembly GCF_022045235.1 of Haliotis cracherodii. NCBI lineage: Eukaryota > Metazoa > Mollusca > Gastropoda > Lepetellida > Haliotidae > Haliotis > Haliotis cracherodii. Next base: position 2,849,954 of record NW_027266289.1, on the reverse strand, counting down.
CAAGCCTGAGGCGACTGTGAATGATTTGGCATAATCTGCTTCCATAAATTAAATCCCAGTGTTTACCATTATCTCCCTTTACGTGAAGCAAATTCTTAAATTGTGTTACGGTCTCTGCCCCAGTTAGGTTTTCTGGTAACATATTCCAAAGTTGTGTTGACCGAGGTATTCAGGGACAATCCTGGCATGTATTTGATATAAAGTTTTCAATGTGGGCTATCAGGGATGGAGACACACTGGTAGATGGACCTGAGTGAAGGATGGACCTGAGTGAATGATGGACATGAGTAAAGGATGGACATGAGTGAAGATGCCTGTCACTGCCTGTGATGTAGCTGCAGTTTTTTACCAGTAAAATAAGGATTGGACTAAGTATATATCCCTTCTATGACTTGCATGGGCTGTATTGGATATATTTGTCTAAGGGTCTGTGTGACAGACTTAGCTTACAGTAGTACATGGAACAATGGGGGACGTTATGTAAACAAAGATGGACTGTTCACAAACATTGACAAGCAATCTGACTCCCTGTGTGTAATTTTCCACACCATTTGACACACAGTAATAAATAGATACACTTCCATGTGTAATTTTCCACACCATTTGACACAATTAGCTCTTCCTTCACCGCCTCTGTCACCAATCCCAAACACAAATGTCACAAATTATAATCCGCATATCACTTCCTGTAATCCCCTGATTGTAATTAAGGTGATGGCAGTTGAAACACTTTCTGCTGACTTGAGCAGATTATCTGAGGGGATTAGCAGATTATCTGAAGGACAATAGATTATCTGTGTGCTCGGTGCACCTTGGCCAAGTGAACAAGCTAATATTGACATGCAGCTTGTGTCTGCCGTGTTCGTCATCCATCAACATCACACTCAGGTTGGCCACAGAAATAATAAGTGGCTTATGAAAAGTTACTGAGTTGCAGATTAATTATCAGTAAATCATCAAACTCACTAATGAAACAACAACACAATTAGAGTGACACTGATGGTGGCGGAGCCGCGTGGTGCTCTGACCGAGGGTCAAACTGACTCTGCGAAGCTAATCACAACTAATTGTTTCATTATCAGGGTTTGTCGTAAAGCAATTTTTGATGAAATGTGCACTAATAGTTCAGCAGGGCTGATGTCCGCATCAAGTCCTGTCCGACAGCTTATTGACAATGTGTTTCTGTCAGTAAGAGGGATTGATATGTTTTGAGAACTAGAATTTACTGTATTTGCCAGAGATCCAGTTGTAGTCAACACACAAATTTAATCCAAACATCAAATGAAACTAAAACCTTTTCTAAAAATATGTTTTCTAGGCTATCCCTTCTATGCTGCTGCTTTCTGTAAAATAGTAAATACTCATACCCCTTATAAACTCCCACCCCTCACCGCCCCAACCTTCAATCCCTCACCACCCCACTCCTCAGCCTCTAACCACCCCACCCCACTCCTAAGCCCCTTGCCATCCCACCCCTCAGTCCCTCACCATCCCAACCCTCAACCTCTTACCATCCCACCCCTCAGTCCCTCACCACCCCAACCCTCAGCCCCTCACCACCCCACCCCTCAGTCCCTCACCAACCCACCCCTCAGTCCGTCACCACCCCAACCCTCAGCCCCTCACCACCCCACCCCTCAGTCCGTCACCACCCCACCCATCAGTCCGTCACCACCCCAACCCTCAGCCCCTCACCACCCCTTAATCCCTCACCACCCCAACCCTCAGTCCCTCAATACTCCCCCCCCCCCCACCCCCATTCTCTCTGAAAAATAATCTGTAAAATACATATCGTCATGTGTATTTTCTGTCCTAGTCAGGGCGCTTATGGAGATTACTTACGACTCAGATAAAGAGGTAGGGAGATGCAGGGCTCCTCGTAGAGCAGGGTGAATGTGGTGTCTCAACAGGACATAAACCTTGTGTTTGTTGTGCGAGTGGTTCTGTGTAGGTGCTGTGTCATCCTGCAACACTTAGTTGAGTTGGTCAAGGCAGGTGAGGTACCAGTCTCTCAGCCACTCGACAGTCTGTTGAACGGAGACACAGCAGTTGGGGTCAAGTGAACATTTGAAGTTTTAGAAGTTTGTAGAATATGATGACTATTCCTGCCAGGAGCTTGGGAGACTTCCTGTTTCCTCCACAGATGGGCCCTGGAACATGTATCATTGCTGCAGTGATAGATCCTCCTCACACGATGCTGCATTCTGACTGAACTCACCGACACCCAGTCTCCCACCCCCGGTCTCCACCCCCCAATGTAGGCTCATTGCTCCAACCTGTGTCTTACCTAGCCTCCAATATGAAATATGACCTACTCCTCACAACTCCACTCCTCAATGCCCCCTACCCCCCCCCCCCCCCCCCCCCCGTCTTTTCGACCCCTCAATCCCTTGCTTCCTCACCACCCCAAACCAAAATCCTTCAACACCCCAACCCCCTTCTTGAGACCCCTAAATCCCCAACCCAGTTTTAGAAAGCACCTCAATTGACACTGCCCCTCACCACCCCAACCCATCAAACCCCCCCCCCCCCCCCGCCTCCCAATCTAACCCATGACCTCTTCGATCTCCTACCCCCTCACTTCCCCACCCCATAAACTCCAACCCTTACATGAGACAGACACAGTTAAGCATATGGCTGGTGAGATATAGTACAGGACCTGGTTTGCTTATCTGTTTGGTATTTGTGTTAATCCCCTGCTACCCTGGTGGTAATTAATGATGTTTATACACCGGCAATCAGCACCTGGACCAGAGTCCTGTAACCCCAGGGAGCTGACATTCTTCAGTCCACTGGTACATGCTGGGATGATCCCACGTTGCAGCCTCCCCCTCACCAAGATGGTCAGGCTGCTGAACCCAGATTCATGGTCAAAGCCATAGACCATCCAGGCGTAACAGTGACCAGTGACCCACATCAGGAAGTGGTCAAGGAGGTTCATCTCATCTTCATGGGAGTGACATCAACACTTGTCTGTATTGGAGGTCCTGGGTCTGTGTTTGACATTGGGACATTGGGTTTTCTGCTCTTGTACTTGCATCCAGAATCCCTAATTCTTTACGGATAAGATTAGGGCTGTGATGAGGGACACTGCTTAGTGGAACGTGTAAGTCTCACAGCGCCTGAGGCATCTGGAGCGCGGAACAACTGCAAGAACTTATCATGATTATGATTATTATTATGAAAAATAAAATAACATACCTTTCCCAACACACCCCTTCTCAAAATCCAGATATTGGGACCCCCTTTTCTGACCCCCTCCCAGGTAGCTATCACCATGTGCTCCTGATCTTGATCCTTCCCGCTCCTCCCCCCTGCCCCTGATCTTGATCCTTCCCGCCCCTCCCCTCCCCTCCTTGCCCTGCCCCGCCCCTGCCCTTCTGATCATCAGTTTATGTTCTCCTCTCTATTTATTTTGCCAGTCAGCCAGAAAATGAGATGTGATTTAACTCGGCCCCCTGGTGACTTCCTGTAGGGAAGGGGATATATGAGTGTTCTACATTCCCATGTGGGGTATATCATGTACATAGCCCACATGTGGGTATATCCTGCAGTTCTTGCTGGCTGCAGCAGATGAAAGAGTTTGTGCACAGCAACACAAACATACCAGCACGCCTCCCATCACTGTGTGGGGAACACAAGGATCCACAGCATGTGTCTGCAATTGATCACATCAACTTACATTAGTGTACATTCACAAGTGATGGGTCCTACACAATCATATTTCATCAGTTGGATAATATTGTCTGCAACTTTAACCAAGTAAGACGAGTTCTATGGATGAACAACTTCTTTATTACAATTAGTGCGACGTTTCGGTGTAGATCTCAACACCTTTATCAAGCAAGTGATATACCCCTCACCCATAGAACTCGTCTTACTTCATCACACCAACTTCTAAATGCCACTAAAAGAAGCTTTAATCAGGCTTGTCAAATTCAGTTTTGTATAGTAAACTCAACTGATAACAATGTGTCAGTGTTTTTACACACAAATCTAATGAACCATGTTTGTTTGTTTGTTTGTTTGTTTGTTTGTCGGAGCAGCCAGTTGTAGATAGAGATAGGAAGCTTGTGGTGATAAAGACATAGCTAATGATTGTCTTCAACACAGTCGTTACAAATCCCTTGGATTGGATAATGCTGCACTCCCATGTTGTTTCAACTGTAGAACCTTGCACCTCAAACAGATGTAGTATGGACTGTCCAGTCATTGTTAGTCCTGCACCATGACCGTGGAATATATTTATTTTATGAAAAAATGATAATCTAGAAATGCATACAAAAGCAATTCTAGCCAGCTCAAGCTAGCTCTATTCCACAGCGTAGGAATTTTTTTATATTTTTAGAGTCAAGAAGGATATTGTTTAATATAAGATTTCAGAGACTAAATGTTAGTGTAAGTCATTGTCAGCATGGTCCACTGGACAATGAATCTGTCTGTTGTTTCTAGTGAAAGAAACAGCAGCTAAAGAGGATTAGAGGTGGGAGAAGCCATGGGTCTATCTCCTTACCTTCTTGAGCACAGTACTGTAATCCTCACAGTAAAGCATCAAACAGAGGATTAACAGTGTGTGATGTTATGGGTGTATCTAATGACCCGCTTTCACCAGGGTATAATCTATATCCTTGTAGTCAAAACACACAGGACATTAAGGATCTGAGCTTGTGATGCTACTGGCCTATCTAACGACCCTTTCTCTTCAACAAACACTGGGTCATTATGACCTGTATACACCAGATAATCTACTTCTATGTTGGTTCTACTGCTTGCATCAAACATAGGATTACAAATGTGTGATGTTATGCATGTATCTAACCACCCTCTTTTTCCAAGTGATAATCTTGCAACATCAACACAATTTAGATGGAGGATCTAAGCTTGTGGTACTTTGGATGTTTCTAACGAGCCCTTTTCTTCAACTTACACACATTCATAATGAACCTGTATACACAACATAATGTACTTCTGTGTTGTTTCAACTCCTAAACTTATACACCAAGATATAGGATGTCCAGAAAATTACTGAAAGTTTGTGAAAATTAAGTAATCATATGCCCTCTTCCCTTAAGGGACCGCCTCCATGGCCTCTTGGTAGGGCACCCGCTTCGAGAGCGGGAGGTCCGAGGTTCGATCCCCGGCCGCGTCTTACCAAAAGAAATTAAAAGATGGTACTTGTTGTTACCCTGTCTGGCGCTCGGCATTAAGGGGCTAAAACAAGTCTCGGAGTCAGTATACTGTGTCTAAGTGGGGTATTCATGTTAAACTGCAGCATGGTATCTCAGTGTGCTAGCACTATAAATCAGTATCAGTCCGGACTAGTACAAACACACACACACACACACACACACACACACACACACACACACACACACACAAAAAAAGACATACATACACTCACATGCATGCACATCGCTATATAAGTGCAATAATCTTGCACGTGACGTTAAACCCCATTTCACCTCACCCCTGCCTTATGGTGAAGTTCTTTCACCACACAGCTCTGTCCTGTTTGGATGTCATAAGTCCATTCAACAATGAATCAATTTGGACCAGATTGTACATGTTCAAGGGAATACAATATGTGTGTGATTCCAACGTTGTTCCTCCTACACTGGTTGGACACAAGATGTGCTTGTTTTCAGTTCTCGATATGGCCATGTGTGAACCCCAGGCACGTGTGTATGAGCTCATATCTTACTCCCTGAAAATATACACGTTTGATGGAAACAAATAACTCCATTCAATATGAAAAGAGCCCAAGTGAACTTGAGGAATATCTAGACTTGCTTTTTTTAGAGCTTTTGCATTACAAGGAGGAAGGGAAAATGATATGGTTCAGGGACTGTGAGACAGGCTAGTCACAGTTTTCAGTATCCCAATTTCTCACACTGTGGTGGACAGGGCCCCTCTGACATAATGAAGCCATGGCAAGATGTTTAAACCACCAAGAATGAGAAAGATATCTTCCACATTAAATCCAACTGATCTAATGTTATCTTTTGAATAATAGCTGTTATCTTGTGTCCGACAAACATGAATTTAGTTAAAGCCTAGACAAACCTGTAATACAAAAAGAATACTTTTATATACATGTTTGTAAAATGTCAATGACAAAATAATCAGTCTCAATTATCCACAGAAATAGATTCCATTGTTCATAAAAGACAAAATAGCAGTAACAATTATGTGAATGGAAAATGCAGTGAAACACCTAAATGGAATTGGAATTGGAATTCATAGTCTGTTTTCAAAACCAAGGAGTTTTCTCTTTTGTTAAATTTCAGTAGAAAGAGTAGGCAGGAGATAACAGCCCTGTCTGCTCCCATGTGTATATTCTCTGTATCCCCCTACCTCTCATACAATATAAGCAGCATACATGTACAAGCAGTGTATCATTTGCTCATTTACTCCAAGGTGGAAATTCAACCCACCTTCTTTATTATATCATATTTTGATCTTTTGAATTTGTGAAATTGTAGTAGAGAGTGATTAATTATGGGTATAACCAAAGATGTATATACATCTTTGGTATAACCATATTTCATCATTTGATCAGAATATTCTCAATAACCTTCAAAGTTACATGGAAATAAAAATATCATAATGTTTGAAACAAATCATGTGACATAAGGTTTAAAATCAATTAGGAATTCAATCAGTGATGTGAGCAGTGAGATGTTGTCCATTCAGAGCCTACACAACTGCTGGCATATGGCAGACATTGCAAGGCCAAGAGTTACATTCAGCCCTCATTCCACCTGTATTGCTGTACCTACTGCCTCGTTAGTGCCCAGATTGACATATGGCCTACACAGGACACAGAAGTCATCCAAGCCCCTCACACAGCAGTTTCTCACCTTTAGCTATTCTTACTTTGTTGTGGGAGCATGCTGCAGCCATTGTTGTGACAGTGGTTACAGTGGTTGCAGGGGCGGTCGGGTAGCCTAGTGGTTAAAGCGTTCGCTCGTCACGCCGAAGACCCCGGTTCGAATCCCGACATGGGTACAATGTGTGAAGCCCATTTCTGGTGTCCCCTGCCGTGATATTGCTGGAATATTGCTAAAAGCGGCGTAAAACCAAACTCACTCACTACAGCGGTTGCAGTGGTTACAGTGGTTACATTGGTTGCAGTGGTTGCAGTGGTTACAGTGCACGACATGCATCACCAGGTCTTCAGCATCCTACTGCTACCACCTGGACTGTACACTATAGAGTCTTAATTGTCTGAACAATTCATCTGTATTCTTTTATGAATTGGATTCTGATTGATCTTTTGTGGGTTTCAAATCACAATAATACCCTCTTAATGAAACAGCTGCTATAACATGTAAACTACATGTCACCACAGGGGATATTTGTACAAAAGTCAATCTTTCTCCATCGTTGGTACAGTTTGAAATTACAGCATGTACAGTTATGGGTTGCTGTTTGTACCAAATTAGAAATATTTATGTATGTGCAACTCTCTGTTTAAAGCACAGGGTGTTTAACTCCTGATTCTTCAGTTTTCTTGGTGTTTGAGTTGGTCAGGGGATCTAGGGACAAGCACTGGGACGAGTCCAATTTTACTACCTGGGTACCCACCCCTCTATTACCGGGACCCTACCCGGGTACTCACTTTAGGTGTCAAGAGATTTGAATATGTCTGTGAGTTACAGGATATTGAGGTCAATTCACAGACCTACATTTGGGTCTGTGGTCAGTGTCAATGGTGCTCCTCACGGTAATCACAGCAAGTTTCAGTGAAACCTAGAAATACAGATGATTGTTTCTAAGAATGTAAAATAAAAACAGTGGAGCCTTGAAAGAAAGTGATATGTTTTTTTCTTTTTCAAATTCATGACAAATTTAGGTTGACAAAAGATTGTTCAGGCATTATGAAAGAAAGAAATGAATTGATCACTGAACTGTGGTGACTAACGTGGGAGTACCCTGGCCATATATGGACATTGTTTGATATGAGAGATATGACGGTGACTGTCGGGTGAATGACTCTGTGTCAACACTGTGCATGTCGGATGGTTACGTTGCCACATGCCTGGGTATGAGGCATGAATGAAGTGTTGCAGTAGAGAGTACAGGGATTGAGGGATTCATTTCGACAGGCGTTGAGACTGATGTTCAGTCCCATAGTAGTCCCACAGTCTGCAGTAAATGACAGTAAGATTTCCAATTTGAATAAAAAATTCCTAATACCTCAGAATTTACAAAAATAAAAACTTTCAAAAATCAAATTTTGAGCAATATTACAAATTTTGTCCCAGTCAAGGGAACTGAGTTTGGAATCCGAGACAAGTCCCTGGAGTATCAGTGTCTCCCAGACCCTGCAGAATATGTAACAGGATATGTGTTCACCCTGGAGATTCTTTCAAAGGGAAAGTAATATCCTTGGTTAAAATTTCCAGTGGAAATGTTTGCCAGGATATTGTTTCCACAGCCAGTATCTTACTAACACTGGATGACTTTCCCACAGACCTGTGAAGATCTGGGGTAGAATAGGTCTTCAGCAACCAATGCTTGCCTTGAAGATCCGGGATAGAATAGGTCTTCAGCAACCAGTGCTTGCCTTGAAGATCCGGGATAGAATAGGTCTTCAGCAACCAATGCTTGTCGTAAAAGGCCACTAATGGGACCAAGTGTTCAGACTCGCTGACTTGGTTTGATGCATGTCATCGTATCCCAATTGCGTGGATTGATGTTCATGATGTCAAGCAGTGGATTGTCTGGTCCAAACTTGATTGTTTACAGACCACTGTCATGTAGCTGGAATATTGCTGAATGTGGCGTTAAGCAAAGAAAGAAATATTTACCTATATGAGTTTTCTTTCCTCTGGAAATTTGTTGTCCCTGAAAAACAATAATTGTTTCCAAATAAATTTAAAAAATGGGTCCAATTTAACTCTGGAATGATGTTACCGGTCTCCATTGCCCTTACGATTGTTCTGGGATCCATTTGGATATTAATTCTTTTATTCGCTGACTATGTGTTTTTAAATAAGACTGAATGGGGCTGACCTTCCACCTCCGACCTGTCAGCTGAGGTCACCAGTGCACTTCTGTTGTCTCAAGTTATTAGATGACCTTGTGAAACTTTGTCACACCTCACTTCATTCTGATGACATTTCACAGAGGTCGACCTTCAACAGATACAAGTACAGTAACTTAATTATATGTATTGGAATTTCTGAGACCTACCAGGGTTTGAAATTTATTTTTATTTTCACTGCAAAAATAATTACCTGCTACAGTGCTGCCATTTAAATACATGTACTGGTAAAAGTGGTCATCCACAAAGAATTGTCACTACAGTTCTTCCTGAATTTTACTTGACTTGGAAAATTGACATTTGTGGATATTAACCCCTACATACAGGCAGTATGTAATTTGATATAGGTCTATGTTCAATTATAAGTAAACAAATATTATTGTCACATCAGCCATTATTAAAGTTGACTTATATCTTCTAGAACAATTTTGATCTTTGATTTTATTTTTAAGAATCACAAATGTTGATTTACAATTTTTAATATTATATTTATAAAAAACAAATTATCAGCGTTAGAAATTGGCACTAGTCCTGTAGTCCTTACCAAACTGCCCAATAGTAAAGGTATCCTAAGGACTAGTAGGAATTGGCCCATTTTAAGGGTTTTGCTGTATGTTATCATTATAAGGACTAGTGGACAAAAACTGTTTGTTACTAACCCTGATTATGATATCAAAGTACAGCTTTATTTCGTTTCTCACATTAATAGATGAAATGATAGTGTTGCAGGATAATGTGGTTTGTTGAAAGTATACACAAATGTGATTCATCCTCCTAAATCAAAACATCAATGTTATTTTTTTTCAATCACAACTCTAAATATCACTGCTATAGCCCCCCCTCCACCCTCTTCTTGTCATTCCCTTCCCCCTCCCCCCCTCCCCCCTCCCCATCTTCCCCCCAACCTTCAAGATTTTCACACTTCCCACTATAAACAAAACACCAGGCCAGGAAATGAACCATTCAGGTCAGAGGTCAGCCCAGATTCCTCAGCCAGTAATCTGATTGGCTAACACGGCCAGTACCTGTTTCTTCCTGGGCTGTGATTGGCTGAGTGTTTTGTTTATTTATAACCCAGTCAGGGTAAAGACCCAGGATAGATATCTGTCATTGACAGTGAGAGACAAGAACGTTCTCTCCTCTCTCTCTCTGTGTGTGAACCATGTGCCTTGGATAATACTGGATATATAACACGTCAAGTGTACATTTCGACAATATGAGGATCAAGAAGAATATAGACTATATTGACAACCTTGGGGTGAGTCGCGACACTGTCTTACAGCACAGACTTAATATAGCACACATGCAACAGTGCTGACAAGATCTGTATTGGATGAAATTAGTAACACTGTGCGACTGATCAGATTTATTTTTTGACTAAAACTTAAATTTATAAATTATATATGATTTTAGATTCATTATGATTTGAATTTTACATTTTCATTATGATTCGAATTTTACATATTTTCACTTTTTGTAATTTTGATATCTATTTTTTTGATATTTTCAAATATTTATTATTCTTTATATGATTTTCATATTATTCCATTTCATATGATACATATTAACAATAGTGTATGTTTATCATTTTGATAATTCGTCATACAATTTTAAAAATGAAGATCTCAAAAAAGTATTACAAACATGTGTATGATAAAAAATATTTCGGTAATAATTTAATTATTTTCATATTTATAAAACATAGGTATTTTTGTAAATAAATCATTTTGACACCGTCACAGTAATTATGAAGGTGAACCCAATGCATCCACGTTTTATAGCAAGCTCCATCCCTGTACGGGCAGGCTCAGGTAGACGGCTGTAGCTATGACAACAATATCAATAGGCCGCAGATCTCAGACAGATTGATCAGATTCTCGGTACATCAAAGACTTCCCACGTCCACCACACAAGCTCAATAATTAAACCACACGCAAATACTTCCGATCTGCTGCAGTCTGACTGAACACATTCAGTGACAGCTTTCAAATGTTGCAATTTGGTGTTTTAGCTGTTCTTTGATATTATGTTTGTATATCATATTTGATAGATATGTTTGTATATTATATTTGATAGATATTTTTGTATAACATATTCAGTGTTAGAAACTAACAGTTTTAGACCACTGGTCCTAATAATGATAACATGTAGCAAAACCCTTAAAAATGGAAAATTTATACTAAACGTTAAGATACCTTAAGTATTGGGCAGTTTGGCAGGACAAAAGGACTAGTGCCAATTTCTAACCCTGATATTTGTTTGTTTCTGGACTGTTGTTTTTTCACCAGACACAATATTTTGTTTATATTATTTTTATATATTTTTATATTATTTTTATATTATTTTTATATTATTTTTATGTTATTTTTGTATTATTTTGGCTGCTTGTGTTTGTAGCATTGGAGATTGAGGAAAGATTATTTTGATCAATGCTAGAAATTTCCCTGCATGACAGTATTCATAGAGTCAGCTTATAAGATCTACACCATGTCTTTCATTCTCGCGGTCTGTGGCCATCTACTGCAACCCTGAACATAACGAGTATTTCAAATGTAGCACTAACACAACAAATACACTTTCCCGACACAATAAGAATAACATGCCTTTATTTCTCCTTGTGACTCTTGTCCAAATGTAGGTCACCGTGACACACTTGAGATAATCCTGTGATTGGCGAGACAAGGAGGGGATAATCCCCGTATACAATAGGTAGTTAGAACAATGGCTGTATACCCAGCAGGGACTATTATCTTGGACCAAGCGGAGAGAGAATAATAGTAGGTAATAAGTGTGGGATATAAACTGTAATAAAATTATAAATTAGCAGCATTTCTTTGGCATGGAAACTCATTATGGTATTTTCATTATTGAAGGCAGTAAAATGGAATGTATGTGGTTGACATGAGGGAGATATATGGCCGAGATAAAGACGGATATATACAGGGATATATTGAGATGAAAGTACTTTCATGAAGGCTGTGTTATTGTTGAGCACATTCCAGACATGGTGAGAAGCTGATAACGCGCAGGTAGAGGAAATAAATATATACAAGCTACATACTGCAGGTCCCCCTTTATCTAGTGTACACAGGGAGGGGCTGTTGGGTGGGGGAGGGGGGGGGGGGGGGGGGGGGGGTCGAGGGAGAGAGTTAAATATACCAGCTACATACCCTGTCTGTATTGAGTGGGGGGAGGGTTTGCAGCGTTAGAAATTGGCACTAGTCCTGTAGTCCTTACCAAACTGCCCAATAGTTAAGGTATCCTAAGGACTAGTAGAAATTGGCCCATTTTAAGGGGTTTGCTATATGTTATCTTATAAGGACTATTGGACAAAAACTGTTATTTCTAACCCTGGTTTGAGGAACTGTTGCCAGTCATACTTTCAGAGGTTTGGGTTGGGTCTACACTTGATGGTATGTGGATTGTCAACAATGATTGTATAAACAAGCACCTGCTGATTGCTTACAGCACCCGAGTAGAATAAAGTAGATCAGTAACGATATGAAGCACCTGTTGATTGTGTCAAGCACCTGAGTAGATGTCATGTAGGTCGTTAATATATCAAGCACATGAGTAGATGTCATGTAATGTAATGGCCACCTTGACAGGGTGGACATCGTGATGTGATTGCAGCTGATGTATTGATTTCCACTGATGAGGGAACAACGCAAGGATTGACACATGAATAATGGGCCATGATCTTGTGGGGGGGGGGGGGGGGGGGGGGGGGGGGGGGGGTGTTGAGAACTGACTTAATCAATTAGAAATAAAATGAAAGATCTCATGTATTACTAAGGTGCAGATGGTGAATGTGAAGTCACATTCTCTGTATGCTGTGTGAATGTCAGGTTGGTGGCTTGGCGCCAAAACCGACGCCTGCTGCCATCTTCTGACATTCACTTCTTGGCGTCATTTCTAGAAATTTAACAAACATCACCCAAGGAACGAGTTGTATACAAACAGATTGAATAATGTCAGGGTTAGAAATAACAGTTTTTGTCCATGAGTCCTTATAATGATAACATATAGCCAAACCCTTAAAATGGGCCAATTTCTACCAGTCCTTAGGAAACCTTAACTATTGGGCAGTTTGGTAAGGACTACAGGACTAGTGCCAATTTCTGACGCAGAATGTCTGCTATGAGGCAGTTTTTGAAAACCACACAATTTGTGACTGAAGTTGTTAGGAGGATGCTGTTTGTGATGGAGATGAAGACAGGCACAAGATGATGAAGGATGTTTTCTAGGTTAAAACAGTGGGGAGTTATTTGTGGTGCGTGGTGCAGCTCAATGCATCAGGCAGGTCCCCCACCTGTAGATGTTGACCTACAGCGCCACCTGGGTGCCTGCCAACACCACCAGATGGCGCCACTGTCTGCTGTAACAGTGACTAAGGCAGATGGAATAACGATGATTACCCTCTCTGAACATGTGCTTGAATAAACAAGAGTCACATCTGAATTAAATTGATTAAAACTTAGATTAAATTTAATCTTAATTTCCAAGATTCACCCAATATTGATTTAAATTGGTCCACTGTCCTTGAATTGTTTGAATATCTCAACAGCATTGGCATTAATTGTTTGATAGGCATTACCTAGAAGTTGATGGATGACAAAGTAGACACAATTTAAGGATAACAACTTCTTTAATGCTGTAAAGGCGACGTTTCGGTATAGATCCTTTTACTGTTGTGATTCAAGCAAGGAGACTGAGGACCATTGTTCAGAATATATATACAGGATTATATAGGATATGTAGGTGGAGGATTATTGATCTACTTTATTATTGGCATACCTAAAGAATTCAAATTTCAAAAATACTTTTTAGAAAAATGCAAGATACATATATACTGACTAATGATTCACACCAGGGTTAGAAACCAACAGTTTTTGTCCACTAGTCCTCATAATGATAACATATAGCAAAACCCTTAAAATTGGCCAATTTCTACTAGTCCTTAGGATACCTTAACTACTGGGCAGTTTGGTAAGGACTATAGGACTAGTGCCAATTTCTAACGCTGCATACTTGTTGAGTACATAGCATAAGAAAACTGCTGATACAGTGGTAATTATTATCCCCATCACTGGAGCGGTCAGTGTGACATTTCACGCCTCATCTCACAGGACGGTCGTCTTTCAAGACCATGAAAGTCAATTGATCCAAAACAAGCCAGCCTGAGTGATCTGGCCAGCCATTGTGCAACACGCTCCTCATGGCCCATCTCAGCAGGGCCACACAAAGCCAGGCCCTGTTTACAACATAATTACCACTGATTACAGTGGTCAAGCTGGACAGTGGTGTCCTGGCTGCAGGCACTAGTCTCTTTGATCCCTGCTTTACTTACAGGTAATCCCACATCAAAGTCAGCCGTAGACTCCGGTGCTGGCTTTGTCCAACTGTTATCAGTGTTTGTGTGCTGATCACACCAAGTCAATACTGTTATCTTTCCAAATCTCAGTCTCTAATCTCTGTGATGTGGGTTAATCTCACTAACACTGCTAAATATTGATCTACAAAGAGGAACTGTTGCATAGGATTACACACACAGATTAGAGGTTTCAATAAGCGTGATTGTTTATTTTCGCAAGACCATGAAATGTATACTGATTTGAGTTTATGATGAAAGAACTATCATTTTCCAGTTGAACACCTGTGATTTATATAACCTGCCACCCCTTGAGGCATGAATCAATTGACCCATTACCAGTTCACACTGGGAATTCCCCTTGAAAATGTTCTATTTATAGATCTGATGGTCTGAGTTTAGCCCAGTATGTGGCCGTATTGTCCTCTGGGTGGTAACCAGGGTGGAATTATCAGCTAGTTGATCCCCACCCCCCAGACTGGCTCAAGTGGCTGCACAATGAGGGTGGAGGTAGGTGGGTGGGGATATTTCACGCTCCCCGGGAGCTGTTATTGTCACATGCGTATGTTAGGAGATCACCTCGGCAGGTGCTTGTCGGACTGTTCACTTGCCAGGCTACCTGTATTGTGGGAGTTGGTGTCGTTATACACCAGATTATGTCGCTTTGTATTTCTCTACATGTTACCACCTCAGGGGGGGTAGTGCTAATTTTATCCAGATTTGCTTGATTGCCGTAAAAAGCGACTATGCTTGTTGAAAGAGGCAACTAAAAGGATAGGGTGGTCAGGCTCACTGACTTGAGGCGTGTCATCATATCCCTATTGCGTGGATCCTTATGATGTCAATCACTTGATTGTCTGGTCCAGATTTGATTATTTCTTGACCACTGTCATAGAGCTGGAATATTGCTGAACGGGGCGTTAAACAACAAATAAAACAAAAAATAAAAAGAATTGGTAGGTTGTGTTGAATGTAAGAAAGAAATTTGAATTTGTATTTGATACATTGTAGGTTGGCAGTGTTAGAAATTGGAACTAGAGCGGTAGTCCTTGCAAAACTGCCCAATAGTTAAGGTATCATGAGGACTAGTAGAAATTTACCCTTTTAAGGGTGTTGCTATATGTTATCATTATAAAGACTAGTGGACTATAACTGTTAGTTTCTACCACTGGGCTGATACATTTACTAGACACATACACATGAACACCATGTACATGTTTGGGAGAGGGATGTACCTGAGACAGGTGTTGGTCAAGTAGTGATGTCACTGTGTTCCCTTTAGGAATAAGGCAGGTGTTGGTCAAGTAGTCACTGACCTCAGGGATGATCTCAGGTTGTGGACACAACTCGGCCCGAGCACCTGCTGGTCAAGGGGACGTGAGAGAGGATCACCTCATATCAGAGGGTTTGTGTCAAGGATATGCTTGCGTGGGGTGAGCTCTGTTAGACAGTGTGACTCACATCAATCAGTCTGCCACTGTTTCAAGCATGACAACAGTAGTTTACCCTTGTGGGTGGGGTAACACATTGTCCAGTAAAACAGTGCTCTTGTATTGATGCCTGCCACGCCCACTCCATGGCGAAACACCTGACACTCACCTGGATGAATCATCCGATTTACTGCACAGAATATAAATTCTTCTCAGTCTTATCATCCAGAAAGAACATTCCTACTTTAAAATGTTTTTGAGAGTTCGCCTATGTTAGAAACAAAAAAATGGTCAGAGTCCCTCTGTGTGTAGAGACAGTGTTAGATGCAGCAGGGAAGAAAATTAAGGCTTCCAACACTACACTGCATTATGGCTGATGTGCGGTGTGGTGGCTTGGAGCAGGTGGGGAATACAGCTCTGTATCGAACACTGGTGAACTCTTCAAAGGAAGCAGTTAGCATCCCTGGTAATCCAGTAGGAACAATATTTGCTGCAACTCATAATCGCTACTGGGGAAGACTTGCAGTGTTGGGGCAGGTGGGGTTTGGGCAAGATGGGTGGGGGCGGGGCAGGGGGCTGACCGGCTAACAGATTTACAACTCCCTCTGACAGCTTGCTTTGTGACACAGCAGGAATAATGACATGATTGTAGTTGATGTTGAGATTACTTGGTGTGTGGTAGGATGCTTCAGTCATGATGTCTGACAGATGATGGACGATGTGGATCAGTTATGTAATAGTACCAGTAACCATGTCACTATAAATACATATACGACAGAATAGTCAACATACCTCCATATATTATCACTGTAATCACAAATGTGGTGTTACTCACCTGCCTGAATACAGATATATTATATTTACCAATACCTGAATACAGATATGTGATATTTACCAATACCTGAATTCAGATATGTGATATTTACCAATACCTGAATACAGATATGTGCAATGTGTCACAGTTGAATAACAAGGAAATAGATACCCCCATGATCTACCATGTAACAAGGAACTCTGCAATCTTCACTGATAAGTCTTTGGGGTATCTAGGCTTATCTGTCTGTGCTGTAATGTGGTGATGTAAGACTGGGGTTATGGAGTGTCTTAGATACGGACAGTTATCTCCAAGTGATGGAAGCGTTATACTCTGTATCACAACACTAAGTTGCTGAAGCTGGTATAAATTTTGACTTTACACACTTTATCTGCAATCTCTATAAACAAGATAGGACATAAACTATCTCCTTGCTTCACCCCAGCTTACAGTTTAATATTATCCCCATTCTCTATCTCATGTGGTATAGTGGGTTATACAGTGTATAGTGGATATAGCCAGTTATCTCCTACGATGGAGGCGTTACCTTTTGTATCACACACTCTCCAACTGAGCCCACGTTATGATGTTTGATGGATTATAAAGATAACCGTGGTTAGTTTGTCTTTGTTGTTAGCAGCTGGTATCAGGGAGATATGCCAGGAATTAGACTGAGAGGGTTGTGGTGAGATACTGAGTGTTGACAGTTGATAGCCATTGACACACTTGACCTGTATACGGCTGGTACGGCCACAAACACAACAAAGCAATTGAGTCTGGTGACAGTCAGGGCACTTGGGTGCACGGCAGCTAGTGTGAGGAGGATACATGTGTGTACCAGTTGTTCCTGTGTGTACCAGTTGTAACAGTTGTACCTGTGTACCAGGATACACAGATCCCAGCTAGGGGGCACCTGTGGGTGCAGTAAGGAGCCATGGGAGCGATCCATCACAAGGTAACCCCCCCCCGAGTCCACTGCTCTGACGTGTTCCCTGCCTGTGCAGGACATGATTGTGTGGTTTCTGTTGTTACATTAGAAGTATTGAAGCTGTTTGTGTGTCCACTGTGTGTATTCCCATGTATTGACAAGCAGTGCACCCTCCTCATATGTGTTCTTTGTGTTTCAGAGTGGGGACAATGTGATATGGGAGACACATCGCGTCAGCCTTACCAAGGTGAGTACCTTGGCTATAGTGCATCAGTGCATCCTAGCCTTCACCACTAGGGCCTGATGGCTCTGTTGTCTCATAGTTGCTAATTTGTTGTGCAGAGTTTTGTCCCTTTGATGTGCCAGGATCCTTGCATGATCCCTTGAGATTTGTTGTCAGGTGATCCCCGGACATCTGATATCAGATCCCTGGAGATTCATGTTATGATGATATGTTTCACCTGTCAACAATGTTTGTTGCTGTTCAGGTTCCAGGTTTCGGTTTCGGAATCGCTGTGAGTGGCGGCAGGGACAGTCCACACTTCGCTAATGGCGACCCCTCCATCGCCATCTCCGACGTCCTGAAGGCGGGCCCAGCTGAGGGCAGACTACAGTGAGTACATGGACAGAAATTACTGGCAGGGTATATTGGCAGGGTATATTGGCAGGATACATAGGCAGGATTTCTTGGCAGGTTAAATAGACAGGATATATAGACCGGGTATATTGGTAGGATATATAGACAGGATTTCTTGGCAGGTTAAATAGACAGGATATATAGGGTATATTGGCAGGGTATATTGGCAGGATATATAGACAGGGAAGATTGGCAGGATATATTGGCAGGATATATAGACAGGGTATATTGGCAGGATACATAGGCAGGATATATAGACCGGGTATATTGGCAGGATATATTGACATTGTTTATCTTGACTTTGAAAAAAAGTGTAATATGACATTTTATGTAAGTGTGCTATATGGTGTCTATGATAGTGTACAGATATATGAATATGGGACAAGGATATTAGGACTTTGTATTGTAGTGTTATAAACATGTTAAAAGTATTGATAGACATGATATATTTAATATGACAGGACATGCAGGGGAGTCTTAATAGGCTTTAAGCAGTTGAATACAATCATGACAGGGAGTATACCGTACAACTTTTCAGTGCAACTTTATCAAGTTACTGTCTTGTATATATAATAGACAAGTTGTCATCCATCATATTCCGTGTCACAATGCAAGGGATAGTGTTTGTAGAGTTAGATTTCGACAACTGATCGGCAGTTGTTTTGCAGAATATTACTCCAATCAGGTTTGGCGTGGGGTTGTCCTCACATCATCTTGTCGTGTCTTACAGAGTCAATGATCGCATCGTCACCGTCAACAATATCTCCCTGGAAAACGTGGAACACGTCACAGCCATCGCCGTGTTGCGGGACAGTGGCAACACAATCAACTTGGTGGGTACCTACAAGGAGTCGTGTCCCTTAGGCGTGCCAGGATGCAATGATTGTGGATATGTCATTATTTACATAGATGTAGCAGATTCCTATGATCATGACACGTATAAATATGAATCTTGCTCGATTCCAGATCTTGGGTTTCACAAAACTAAACGTCTGACAGTCACACCTTCACTTCAGCGTTTCATCCCACATGTTGCTGGTGTGATACAACTGAGCCACTCACTCACTCACTCACTCACTCACTCACTCACTCACTCACTCACTCACTCACTCACTCACTCACTCACTCACTCACTCACTCACTCACTCACTCACTGGTCGGCTCGGAGTCAGTATACTGTGTCTGAGTGGGGTATTCATGTTAAACTGCGGCATGGTATCTCAGTGAGATAGCACTGTAAATCGGATAGCACCAATTTCACCTCACTCACTCACTCACTCACTCACTCACTCACTCACTCACTCTGTGTTTGGCTGTCACAGGTGGTGCGGCGACGGATCGTCCTGCCAACAGGTCTCGAGACAGAAACTCCTCCTCTCAAAGTCACACTCGGTCGCAAAGGAAAGAAAGATGGTAAGATATGTTGTCCCCTCCAGTGTTGATAATCTCAGATTGTCCTCCGGCAATCCATTCATCCATACAGTAACTTTTATCAAAGGAAGCTACTAAAAGATGTACACAGCAAAAAAATGAAACAAGGTAACAATTCAGATAATTTGGCCGAATCCAACTGTTTTAATTTGAGGGCAAGGTCCCAAGCTGCAGATATAGAAACTGATCCCACTGTCCTTGCTAAATCTCAAAGTTACCCAAAGTTGTAAAATGTCTCGGCAACACTGATTTCAATATCTTTAAAAAAAATTTCTGATACCACTTATCCTAACAGTTTCTCCAGATTCCTGACGGTTAATTCTGACTTGATTGCTGATCGACAAGGGCAACACCATGTTTGTTTCTGATCACTGAAGGGGCGGTCGGGTAGCCTAGTGGTTAAAGCATTCGCTCATCACGCCGAAGACCCGGGTTAGATTCCTGACATGGGTACAATGTGTGAAGCCCATTTCTGGCGTCCCCTGCCGTGATATTGCTGGAATATTGCTAAAAGCAGCGTAAAACCATACTCACTCACTCACTCTAATCACTGAAAGTAGTACCTACCTCACCTTTCATGGCTGCATATTTATCTGTATATGATCCAAGCAGGTACCTTTTTTATCCGCTGCCGAGAAACTACCCCATATGTTAAATGTAGAGAGTTACTCAGTGTCTTGTGTTCCAGACTTCGGGGTGGTGCTGGGCTGCAAGTTCTTCGTGAAGGAGGTGCTGCCTCACAGCCTGGCCGCCCAGGAGGGCGCCGTCAAGGAGGGGGACACGGTGCTAAAGGTCAGCAACCTCGCAACATGGTCGACGACACCACTAGCACAAGTTGATCAACAACCTTGTTGTTTTATCATGTAGATTGGGAAAATTGTTAATATTTCTTTTTGAAATAATTTTTATTCAATTCAGTATATGATGATACATATTTCACTTAAAGTGTTATGACACGTAATGTTATACCTTTTAGGTGTAGACTGCATACCTGTACAGCAGGTAGCAAATTGTAGCTGGCTAGTCAGGATATATAGGTGTACAATATTAGACCAACAGGTGGTCACACAGCAGGCTGTGTTTGCCATGCTTTCGGGGGTCATCATGAACTGAGCATGAAGCTGAATCTCTACAGAAGAAGAGGGGGAATTGTTTATGCTCAAAAAAGAGAGACATATAAGTCGTCAGTATTCATGTCTACCTGTGACACGAAGTCTGGCAGTCTGTACTCTTAATTTTGGGGATTGTCGATGATTGTAATGTACCGATGTAATATACTGATACCTGATCTGTTTGTTTGTGACTGAAGTTTGTTTGTTTAATTGTTTAACGCTGCCCTCAGCAGTATTCCAGCAATATGACGGCGGTCTGTAAATAATCAAATCTGGACCAGACAATCCAGTGATTGATATCGATCCATGCAATTGGGATACGATGACATGCATCAACCAAGTCAGCAAGCCTGACCGCCTGATCGTGTGAGTCACCTCTTGCAACAAGCATAGTCGCCTATATAAGTAGTCAATATTAATGTATACCTGTTACAAGGAGGCTGGCAGTTTGTCTGTACTCAACATTCTGTGTGAGATGATCTTGAGTGAAGTTCTGATGCAATATACTGATAGCTGACAGGATCTGCATGTTTGTTATATCCCCTCCACTAACCTGTTGCTGTTTGCGGCTCCCACAGATCAACAGCACACCGATAGACAGCCTGTCACTCAGCGAGGCGCGCAAGCTCATCGAGAAGACCAAGGACAAACTCCAGCTCATCATAACAAAGAAAAAGACGATTGACGACCGACACAAACGCCAGAACAGCCAGCTCAAGGAGGAAGGTTAGTGTGATGAAAGGGAGGTAACTGCACCCAGTGTGCATGTCATGAAAGGGAGGTAACTGCACCCAGTGCGCATGTCATGTAAGGGAGGTACCTGCACCCAGTGTGCATGTCATGAAAGGGAGGTAACTGCACCCAGAGTTCATGTCATTAAAGGGAGGTAATTCCCTGCAGACAAGTCAATTCTATTTTCAATTCAATCTACTTCTATTCTGCAGACAATTAAATTCATTTGAACTCCATGTAATTAAACTTGTTTCTCCCTCACAGACATCCTGGCCGGGTACTCGAGCCTGCGGCGACAACACGACAAGGACGACATCAACATCTACCGCCCCAGCGTGCGCTCTGAGGATGACATCTTCAAGCCAGGGACCCTCCCCCGTGACACAGGGCTCCCTCACGGGGCGTACCCAAACTCGGAACACGCCCGTTATGATGGGAGATACGTGCTAGACAATGAGGCCCCGCCACGCCCACCACTCCCTTCAGGATTTGACGGTAATACTCTTGACATCTTGCACCTAATGGGGAAAAAGTCCCTGAAGACGACATCCATTGCAGGTCTTCAGTCCTTATTGAAATCTTATCTGTTGTGAATTCTATACTTTAATAATTCTTTACAATTGACGCAGTGACAGTGCGGAACATTACCAAAGTAATTGTGAGTAGCTGTGGAAGTGTGGCTACTGACAGCATTGCATGGGAGACTGCCAGCTCAACTTGCAGGTTTATGAGAGACCTGACAGCACCTGAAGGTGTGTAATGAGAGACTGTAGCACCTGCAGGTGTATAATGAGAGACTGTAGCACCTGCAGGTGTATAATGAGAGACTATAGCACCTGCAGGTGTATTACGAGACTGTAGCACCTGCAGGTGTATGAGAGACTGTAGCACCTGCAGGTGTGTAATGAGAGACTGTAGCACCTGCAGGTGTATAGTGAGAGACTGGGTGGCACCTGCAGGTGTATAATGAGATCCAGCAGGACCTGCATGTCATATGTCCTCCTCATGTTGCAGAATCCTCACCAGACTCGCGCAGTCCAGTATCAGCAGACAGTTACCAGCGGAAGGACCCTCGTGATGGTTACTATAGCGACCGGGAGAGCGGGCCACGACGTGAGACACGTTTAGATGATGATAGGCGAGCACCCAATATGACAGATGACGATGATGACGTGTTCTCAGGGACGAGGCATGAAGAGTAAGTAGGCACTGAGAAGGACAGTCCAGACCAATGAGTACTTATAGAATTTCAGGCTGTAGATGGTGCCCTAAAGAGGAGATTTCAAGGAGGTTATTCCACTGATGGGTCCATGTCTTTACAGGCGGTACGTGGGTCTAAGGAAGGACGTGCGACCAGAGCCTCGCAGCGTGATCTTCATCAAGGACAAGACGTACGGCCTGGGGCTGAGTCTCGCTGGCGGCAACGCTACCGGAATCTTCATTGCTTCCGTCCAGCCAGGCAGCGCGGCAGAGAGAGAGGGACTGTGTGAAGGGGACCAGATTCTCAGGGTAAGCCACAAGCAGCCTAGGATGAACTAGAACATGAGGCAAGACACAGGTCGCCATACAAGTCTCTGCTCAAGTGCGTCACTGTAGCCAGAAAGACATGACCACATTTCCCCTGCGTGTAATTGTATCATCTTAGACCTGCAACATTTCAGTGACAGTCGTTAATGAACATAAACCCTTGATGAATCTGTTTGTCAGTCAGTTACTGTTGTGTTCAGGCAAACGTCCAGGAGATCACGGGGCTGACGAGGGAGGAGGCCGTGGCATTCCTCAAGTCTCTGGAGGGCAAGGTCACCATCACAGTGCAGTACAGGAAGGAAGGTGAGACTCGGGGGCTGGGTATGGTGGGACTGGGCAGGCCTGGCTGGGGCAGGGTCAGTTTGGTACAGGAAGGAAGGTGAGACCTGGGGGCAGGGCAGTGCTGGGGTGTGGCAGGGCAGGGTGGGGCGGGGTCACAGTTCAGGAAGGAAGGTGAGACTTGGGGTCAGTGCTGGGCGGGGCAGGGCTGGGTGGGGCAGTGCAGGGTGGGGCGGGGTCACAGTACAGGAAGGAAGGTGAGACTTGGGGGCAGGGCAGTGCTGGGGTGTGGCAGGGCAGGGTGGGGCGGGGTCACAGTACAGGAAGGAAGGTGAGACTCAGGGGGGCAGTGCTGGGCGGGGCAGAGCTAGGTGGGGCGGGGTCACAGTACAGGAAGGAAGGTGAGACTTGGGGTCAGTGCTGGGCGGGGCAGGGCTGGGTGGGGCAGTGCAGGGTGGGGCGGGGTCACAGTACAGGAAGGAAGGTGAGACTTGGGGGCAGGGCAGTGCTGGGGTGGGGCGGGGTCACAGTACAGGAAGGAAGGTGAGACTTGGGGGGCAGTGCTGGGCGGGGCAGGGCTGGGTGTGGCGGGTCAGGGCTAGGTGGGGCGGGGTCACAGTACAGGAAGGAAGGTGAGACCTGGGGGCAGGGCAGTGCTGGGGCGGGGCAGGGCTAGGTGGGGCGGCGTCACAGTACAAAAAGGAAGGTGAGACTCAGGGGGGGCAGTGCTGGGCGGGGCAGGGCTAGGTGGGGCGGGGTCACAGTACAGGAAGGAAGGTGAGACTCGGGGGCAGTGCTGGGCAAGGTCGCAGTACAGGAAGGAAAGTGAGACTCGGGCACAACCCCAGGCTGGGCGGGTCAAGGGTGGTGATGAATATGGTACGAGTCAGTGTCATAGTTCCAGGAGACATGTTTTGTCTGACCTCTCACTTGTCTGAAGTCTGACCTTGGTTGTGTTTGTTTCAGAGTACGACAGAATCATGGCCAGCCACGAGGCTGGAGATGACTTCTATGTCAGGTACACCACCCACTCCTTTCTTACATAATACAACCTGATGAAAACAATAATGTCATATTTAAATAAATTTGTGAAAATGAATTCTCTTAATAACAAAATAACCATAATCATTTCTTCAGATACTTTTCATGAAGTGAAACAAAAAGCTGAAATCTTAATTCAAACTTGCATGTTTGCCGTACCTACTGCTGTTGTGTCTATGTGTTAATCTTCATGTTCCTTCCTGTCCCTAGGACACACTTCCAGTACGACCCCCAGGAGGCAGGGGACCACGGCTTTGCTGTGGGGGACATCTTCCATGTGAAGGACACACTGTTCCGCAGAGAGAGCGAGTCCTGGCTGGCCGTCAAGCTCGGCAAAAACAACCAGGAGTCCAAGAAGGGAACCATACCCAACAAGAAACGGTGAGTTACCTCCCCTTGGTTACCTCCCCCTGGTTACCTCCCCGTGGTTACCTCCCCTTGGTTACCCGCAAGCTCCTTCCCAGCACGTGACACCTTCGTTACACTCTCGGTTACATCTCTGTCACCAGTGTGGGTGCGGCCATTACAAGACTTTACAAATTTGCCATCTAACCCCAAATGTAGTATTGTTTATGATTTTATACTTTGGTAATGCAATCATTGTGAATTTTTAAAAGGTTTACGACTGACCATATTTACCAGATGAATTTACCTTTTTGGTTGTTTAATCAGATTGGTTCAAGATTGCAGACGAACAGAAAATCAACCAACTTCCCCATCACATTCCTACTACATTAGTTACATGATAGTTGTAATGAAACAGAAATTCAAAATAATAAAGCAGGGTTAAGAGTATTCGGCGTCATGGCAGTCATTACTTGTTTGTAAACATAACGGTCGGTAAGTCGGCTGCGTGGTTGTAGCCACCTATCCCAGCGGGGAGCTTTGACTTGTAGCAGCGATAGTATAGAGAGCTCCGGGATATCGCTGTGAGGAGTTGTGAGTTACCTCCCCTTTATTACCCACAAAAAAGAGTTACCTCCCCTTACAGGTGTGCATATCTCCAGGTGAACTTGTTGAAGCAGGCATCGAATGTGATGTCTAATGTATAATTTCTGATTTCTGTTGTCTGGTGTCCGGTGTCTGATGTCTCTTTACTGTCTCCAGTGCGGACATGTTGGCCCAGACACAGCAGCTGTCCAGCAGTGACAAGGAGAACTTCCCCAACAAGGGGCGTGGCAGCCTGTTCAAGCGGAAGGCAGCGCGGCGAGCCAAGTCTCTCGGGAAGGACCACTGGGAGGAAGTGATCTTCTGTAAGTCTTCCCCCCCCCAAGTCTTCCATCCCCCCATCCCCCGAGTCTTCCAGCAACCATTAAGTTGTCTGTTGTCTGGAGTTGCAAGGATTTATGAAGGAAAGGATTGCTTGTGGCAGGCACATCAGGAAATACTCATGTTGTCAACCTGTTGTTAGATGAGGCTGTGCCTACATGAAGCCCTGCCAAGATAAAGATCTTCTTAGATAAAGCCCTTCCTAGGTAAAGCCTTGCCTAGATAAAGCCCTGACTAGATAAAGCCCTGACTAGATAAAGCCCTTCCTAGATAAAGCTTTGTCTAGATAAAGCCCTTCCTAGGTAAAACCCTGCCTAGATAAAGCCCTTCCTAGATAAAACACTGCCTAGATAAAGCCCTGCCAAGATAAAAGCTCTGTCTAGATAAA
Organism: Haliotis cracherodii; assembly: GCF_022045235.1. Classification (NCBI taxonomy): domain Eukaryota; kingdom Metazoa; phylum Mollusca; class Gastropoda; order Lepetellida; family Haliotidae; genus Haliotis; species Haliotis cracherodii. The sequence continues at coordinate 2,823,946 of NW_027266289.1, read as the reverse complement.
GCCCTGCCTAGATAAAGCCCTGCCAAGATAAAGTTCTGTCTAGATAAAGCCCTGCCTAGATAAAGCCCTGCCTAGATAAAGCCCTTCCATGTAATGTGAAATGCAGAAGCTACAGTTTGTGCAGATTCAACTCTCAGTTTTATGTGTCACATTTTTTATCCTGATATTTTTTTATTCTAGCGGATGAGTCTGGTAAGTTTCATATCTGCCATGCATATATTAACCCTTTGCCTGTCAATCATCGCCATGACAACTGCCTGTCAACTGTTGTCATGACAACTTGCTTGTCACAAGAAAATACTCTCCTGCACTTCAGGAATTGCATATTTTTATCTAGATGTTGCCGTAGTAACCATTGGTTGATAGACGTGTATCATCTTATCTTATGTAGTCATATCATCAGCCTCTGTATAGCGTCATATCATTGACCTTTTGCCGAGTACCTTAACTCTAGCAGTAGACACAGTCAGAACAGTCACATAGTCATATCATCAGCCTCTGTATAGAGTCATATCATTGACCTTTTGCCGAGTACCTTAACTCTAGCAGTAGACACAGTCAGAACAGTCACGTAGTCATATCATCAGCCTCTGTATAGAGTCATATCATTGACCTTTTGCCGAGTACTTTAACTCTAGCAGTAGACACAGTCAGAACAGTCACGTAGTCATATATCATCATGTCATTGACCTGAGTATCACAACACAGTGACGTAGTCATATCATCCCACTCGCTCCGACATCTCTCACTCTCCTCACTCCATCCATACCAACACTAGTCACTTCACCAACACTACGCACTCACATCATCATAGACTATATTCACACATGGTATGATATTCACGAAAGCTGTGTCATGTGTGACAGCTGGCAGGGACCTACTACAGCATGGATCGTCTATAATCCTCCCCTCCCCCTCGTCACCTGCGGTGTCATGACGCTGGCAGGGACCTACTACAGCATGGATAATCTATAATCCTCCCCTCCCCCCTCGTCACCAGCTGTGCCATGACGCTGGCAGGGACCTACTACAGCATGGATCGTCTATAATCCTCCCCTCCCCCTCGTCACCAGCTGTGCCATGACGGTGGCAGGGACCTACTACAGCATGGATCGTCTATAATCCTCCTCCCCTCCCACCCCCCACCCCCCTGCATATCCCTGCATCTGCCCCCATGACATTATACTCCCACATACAAAGTGATAAATATCCTGCATGTCTTACTTCAGCTGAAGGATGAATGTAGTTTTTATGTGGTGTTAGCCAGTGGCATCCTGAAACTTAGGAATTGCTGTGTGATGAGCTAATATTTGCCTCCACCCTACCCTACCCCCTACACCATACCCACAACCTTCCAGGCCCCCACCCCTTGTCCCAGACCCTGTGTGATGACATAACAGCCACCCCCCCGAACACACACACACACACACACACACACACACACACACACACACACACACACACACACACACCACCAAACTCTGTGTGATGAGCTAACAACCACACCTACCCCCATCACCCTCGCCACGGCCTTCCATGCCCCACACCTCATTTCAGACCCTGTGTGATGAGCTAACAACGAACCCCCCTCCCCCTGCACCAAAAAGCATCCTGTCCCAGGTCTAACTCCTGTGTGCAGCAACTCGTCCTATGGCCAGCTGTTCGACCTGTGTCAGTACGAAAGTTATGAACCGTGTTTGACCCAGGAAGTTAGCAACTGATTGTGCTGGAGCAGTATTGTTATGTATGTTCAGTAATACTCATCTTTGGTAATCTTTGGTTTGTTTACTCCACATTCGCATGGAACGTATACTCCAAATATATATCCTTCTTCATCTTGTGTTGCCATGGAAACACTTCCTGTATTAATGGATGCCAAGTTCTAGAAGTTAGCGTCAGTAAACTGCGAGACATTTACATAATGAGCCACACAGCTAGATGTTGAGTTTAGCTACCGGATAAATGAGTTTGATACTGATTTACTCAACTAGATAATGAGCTGAACAACTAAACAAGTAGATATTGGGTTATTACAACTAGAAACAGAGCTGTACAACTAGATAATAAATATTGAAATATTGACAACTAGAAATTGAGTTATATTACAAGCTACTGAGCTACTTCACAAAATATTGAGCTGAACAACTAAGAGTAGATACCGTATTCGTCTCAATAATCACCCAGGGCGCTTAAAAAAACCATAGTAGGTGTGGGCGCTTATTGGGACCAATTCAGAGTCAAATTGGCGTAAATTCATCAGTAAGCCTTACCGGTAAGTCACAAATATCTAAAATAAACAGAATACAGTCATGCCCCGCTTATACAGACTTCAAATATCCGAAAAACCTCGGTCCCCGGGTGATTTTCATTTAAAACGAAATAATTACTATATAAATTTCCAGGACAGGGGCCGGGGGGGGGCTTATTGGGACATGGGCGCTTATTGGGTCGAATACGGTAACTAGAAATTGAGGTGAGGTGTGACCCCTTATGTGCCAGATCTTAAAACCAGGAGAACTCATTACTATTCCCTGAGAATATGAGGCAGAGTGTCTGGTGATGCTGTGAGGTGTCTGGTGATGTGTTGTAGACAGTGTCTGTTACCCACCAGGACATCAGGGACCTTATGGGTGCTTGGATTTTATTGTGCTGTGACGTCAACTTACTTCAGTGAAGATTGCAGACTACAAAAAATATCTTACTTTTCTCTCATTCATAATGTTATAAAAACATGATTTCAGTACGTGTCTACTTCAATAGATGAGACATTATGTCTAAATCTGCAATTATTTCATAAGCAGTTATAAGTTTAAAAATGAGTCCAAATGTTGGAAGTCATGTATCTCTGTAATAATTTAGATTGAAGCTTGTGAATTGTATTTTTGTGTTCCGAAGATGCTGTAGTTTTAAGATATAATGAAAAGTCAAAATGTGATTTTTCAACCATAAGGTCCCGTATCTCGTGGTTGGTCACAGTTGTGTCTGTGAGTGTCTGTTGCTATATTGTATACTTTGTCTGTTTCAGCCGGCCTGTCCACCAAGTTTCCCCCCTATGAGAGGGTTGCCCTTGGAGAAGGTCAGTGAACATCTATGTAGAACCTGTCACAACCCTGAAACTTGCTGGGACATTTCCTCTTAATTTATTAAATCTCCTTCACTGTCTAGTATAGCTGATGTTGTAATGACTGTTTATGTGATGGTGCGTGGTGTTGTTGCAGCGGGCTTCATGCGGCCGGTGGTGATATTTGGAGCTATGGCAGACATCGCGAGAGATCGGCTGCTGTCTGACTTCCACGACAAGTTCGAGTCTCCACGTAAGTCAGGCGATGAAAATACAGCATGAATAGTGTTTGGGTCACATGTCGTGGCACTCTCTTCTACACCATGTACACATCTTCAGATCACCGCTGTAACAATGTACAACATGACTGTAACAGTGTAGAACAGGATTGTAACAGTGTAGAACATGACTGTAACAGTGTAGAATACGATTAACAATGTAGAACATGATTGTAGCAGTGTAGAACATGATTGTAACAGTGTAGAACACGATTGTAACAGTGTAGAACACGATTGTAGCAGTGTAGAACATGATAGTAGCAGTGTAGAACATGATTGTAACCGTGTAGAACATGATTGTAGCAGTGTAGAACACGATTGTAGCAGTGTAGAACATGATTGTAATAGTGTAGAACCTGATTGTAATAGTGTAGAACATGATTGTAGCAGTGTAGAACATGATTGTACCAGTGTATAACCTGTCTGTAACAATGTAGAACATGACCTACAATGTAGAACACAACTGTAACAGTGTAGAACACGATTGTAACAGTGTAGAACACGATTGTAACAGTGTAGAACATGATTGTAGCAGTGTAGAACACGATTGTAACAGTGTAGAACACGATTGTAACAGTGTAGAACACGATTGTAACAGTGTAGAACACGATTGTAACAGTGTATAACATGATTGTAGCAGTGTAGAACACAACTGTAACAGTGTAGAACACGATTGTAACAGTGTAGAACACGATTGTAACAGTGTAGAACACGATTGTAGCAGTGTAGAACACGATTGTAGCAGTGTAGAACACGATTGTAACAGTGTAGAACACGATTGTAACAGTGTAGAACACGATTGTAACAGTGTAGAACATGATTGTAATAGTGTAGAACACGATTGTAACAGTGTAGAACACAATTGTAACAGTGTAGAACATGATTGTAGCAGTGTAGAACATGATTGTAACAGTGTAGAACATGATTGTAACAGTGTATAACCTGTCTGTAACAATGTAGAACATGACTTACAATGTAGAACACAACTGTAACAGGGTAGAACTTCTGTTGTTGCAGAGTCTGAGTTGACTCAGGATGACGACAGGAAGAAGTCAGGCATCATCCGTCTCGGCGCCATCAGGGAGGCCATCACCAAGGTAACCAACGGAACCCTGTCAGTAGTGATCTATTTGAGTTGTTAATGTCTCATGTCAAAATGGCATCTGAGATATCCTATCTGTGGCTAATGTTGACATGTCATCTGAGATATCTTACCTGTGGCTAATGTTGACATGTCATCTGAGATATCTTACCTGTGGCTAATGTTGACATATCATCTGAGATATCCTACCTGTGGATAATGTTGACATATCATCTGAGATATCCTATCTGTGGCTAATGTTGACATGTCATCTGAGATATCCTACCTGTGGCTAATGTTGACATGTCATCTGAGATATCCTATCTGTGACTAATGTTGACATGTCATCTGAGATATCCTATCTGTGGTTAGTTGACATGTCATCTGAGATATCCTATCTGTGACTAATGTTGAAATCTTCCCCTGACAGCGCAAGCACTGCCTTCTGGACATCACTCCGCACCATGTGGACCGCCTCAACTACGCCCAGTATTACCCCATCACCCTGTATCTGAAGGCAGACAGCAAGCAGGCTGTCAAGGACCTTCGCTCACGCTGGAAGGCGCCTGCCAAAAACCACAAGAAAATCTACGAACATAACGAAAAACTGGAGAAGATGTACTCCCACTTGTTTACTGGTGAGTCCACGCTCAGCATGGTAGACAAGCACTGTGAATGAAAGGCGCATTCTGTCTTCTGTAGAATTGCTAAGATGACTAAGACATTACTAAGATACCTCCCTGTCCACAGGCACCGTCACCCACGGCAGCTCGGACGCCTGGTACACCAAACTCTGTGAGATGATCGTCCATCAACAGCTGCAGCACATCTGGATGTGTCACAAGAAGGTAGGAACACCCTCACAGAGCATCCCGACAGAACACCCTGACAGAACACCATCACAGAACACCCTCTCAGAGCAGCCTTGCAGAACACCCTCATAGAACACCCTCATAGAAACACCCTCACAGAACACCCTCACAGAACACCTTGAGAGAACACCATCACAGAACATAATCACAGAACACCCTCACAGAACACCCACACAGAACACAGCCTCCCCCCCAAGACGCCCTCACAGAACACCCTCACAGAACACCCACACAGAACATCCTCACAGAACACCCACACAGAACACCCTCGCAGAACACCACCAAGCACCCTCACACAACACCACAAAGCACCCTCACAGAACACCCTTACAGCACACCCACACGTCTCTGGGCGGGTCTTACAGCACACCCACACATCTTTCGGCGGGTCTGACAGAACACCCTCACCTCTCTGGGTGGGTCTTACAGAACACCCACACGTCTCTGGGTGGGTCTTACAGAACACCCACACCTCTGGCAGATGTTACTAACCTATGTGGTAGACTTACGCCGATGTTGCTGCGCTGTTGACTCACGCCCGTGTTGTGATGTTGACATACACCAATGTTATTAACCAGGTTTGTTGACCCATGTTCTTGTGCTACACAGCCAGAGGAGGACATCAGCGAAGACTTCCTGTTCCCGATGCCAGCCCGTCTCAGCTACGCCTCCCCGGAGAGTGAGCTGGACCTGCACCGACCGTACGACGACTTCGACGTGTCACCCATACAGAAGAAACGACTGGTCAGGTCGTCCTCGGACCCCAGCGTGAACACCGCTGAGCACGGCATCCCGGGTATACCCCCCTACCCAGCCCCTCCCAGCTATCACAACCAGAGGGTAAGTCTGTTTACATCTGGATCAGGCTGTCCTGTGATGAACTTGTGGATGAGACATCGCGTATTGTTATACCTTTTTTGTTTGTTTGTTTGTTGTTTAACGCCGCTCTCAGCAATATTTCAGCTATATGATGGCGGTCTGTTAATAATCGAGTCTGGACCAGACAATCCACTCATTGACATCATGAGCATCAGTACTGACTTGTCACGTGATGAGCTTTGTCTCGTCTGATAGAAAACAAGATTGCGCCTGGTGCGAACATTTCACGTTCACAGTTATGGAACTGTAATGAAACAGAGGGCGGGTTAAAAGCTTCAGAAACTGAAAAAAACAACCCCTTTGGCGGTCTGACCGGACCACATCAGGGGTTGGGTCCTCAGGTCCTTGTTTTTGCATAATGACCTCGTCGGGGCGGTCGGGTAGCCTAGTGGTTAATGCGTTCACTCGTCACGCCGAAGACCCGGGTTCGATTCCCCACATGGGTACAATGTGTGAAGCCCATATCTGGTGTCCCCCGCCATGATATTGCTGGAATATTGCTAAAAGCGGCGTAAAACCATACTCACTCACTCCCTCAATAATGACCTCGTCAAGAGTAATTATTTGTATATTCTAAGTGTCGGCCGCAGGAGTATTGACAACATTGTTGGAATGTTTCAGGTTTTGCCACAAGATCGCTATGCACGGGGAGCTGACCCTCGACAGAGTGGCAGGCCTCAAGACAGTGAGTACACACACAAACACCACATAGCTGTACAAGTTGTACTGTAAAGTAGCATGACACAGTGGTACAAGTTGTACTAGATATTCCAGAGAGATACACTGCAGAGCTCGTCTAGTTGTGACACAGCTCACCAGAAACCTTGTTAGATAACTATGATGTAACTCTACAACATGTGAGCCAGCTGTGTAGCAGTGTGTAGATGGAGACTGTTTTGTTTCAGACGAATGGCACGGCACGCAGCCAGAGGACCGGTACTACCCGTCTTACTACGCCCAGAGTCCACCACTGCCTCATCACAACCGCTCAAGTATAGATCCCTACGCTACGCTCACCCCCAGCGAGCGACTCCGCAACAGAATAGCATCAGGTGAGAGTCCACAGACAGTGACACTCTGTAACCATAGTTGTAGCATTCCAAGTGTAATCATCCAATACCGCAAATATCCAGATTATTGAATGGTATGAGTTTGCTTATGTGTAAATTTCGAACCGAATTCTCAATGTGGGATTTCAAAAGTTGAATGTTTTATTTACTCTTTGTTTGAAAGTTCTGACGGAGGCTCGTGTTGTAGATCAACAGTATCACTCGTACGATGACTACAGCCCACACCGCTACGAGACCGGAGGGGATGTGTATCGGGCAGAGCCAAGCATTCCTAAACAAGCATCCCCCCTTCACTCTCCCCACATGGGCCAGGGGGCGCCACCAGAACACCGAGTAAGTCACATCTTGTGTTTGTGTTGCAGTCATTTAAGAATTGACTTTCACTCTGAGTGAGTTCATTGGAGTGTGAAACTTCACAGAGTGAGGGCCAAACTGTGTGAATGTCAGAGCTTGCGGGAGTAGTCCATCAGTGTTTATGTCATTTCAAGAATGCAGTCTCGTAAAAAATGTATGAAAGTCAAATCGTGTCATTCATACGCTTATGAAGGTCAGTTTCGTGATCATGTGACCGGCCTCTCTTCCAATGGAAAAGACGTATATAAACTTAAACTTAAAGAAATTATACGTCTTTGTTATCACCCCTACATGAAACCTGTTACTTTCAGTCATTGAAACATTCCCACCAGTTCTCTTCTGTTTCTCAGTCAGTGATATCTTAGATAAACAATTGACGGAAACCTGTTCTTGAGATAACAAATTTTCATGACACTATTGTCTCTCCTGTGTCACAGGCTCACAATGACTCTATTGTCTCTCCTCTGTCACAGACTGACAATGACTATTGTCTCTCTTGTGTCACAGGCTCACAATGACTCTATTGTCTCTCTTGTGTCACAGGCTCACAATGACTCTATTGTCTCTCCTGTGTCACAGGCTCACAATGACTCTATTGTCTCTCCTGTGTCACAGGCTCACAATGACTTTTGTCTCTCCTCTGCCACAGGTTCACAATGATTATTGTCTCTCCTCTGTCACAGGCTCACAATGACTCTATTGTTTCTCCTGTGTCACAGGCTCACAATGACTCTATTGTCTCTCCTGTGTTACAGGCTCACAATGACTCTATTGTCTCTCCTGTGTCACAGGCTCACAATGACTCTATTGTCTCTCCTGTGTCACAGGCTCACAATGACTATTGTCTCTCCTGTGTCACAGGCTCACAATGACTCTATTGTCTCTCTTGTGTCACAGGCTCACAATGACTCTATTGTCTCTCTTGTGTCACAGGCTCACAATGACTCGTCCTCCCACTCGAGTGACTCGTACAGCAAGTATGTCAACCACCCCTCCAACAAGCACGACGACACCAAGCTGAGGGAGAAGCTCGGGGGTGTGACGGGGAGGGAGAGGAGCCCAGGTCATGACCCCTACCGCTTCACACGCAGCACCGCCAACCCCGTCAACACTAGCAACGTCAACAAGGCCAAGATCTCCGACCTCGCAGCCAAGTACAGGTCAGTGGCCACGCTTTACATGGCAAATTACAACAGTATCATCAGGATCTTGTCATCATGTTAACATCTCTTGATGGTCTGTCGGCACCATTACAGGGTTATAACAATGAAAGCCTTCTGACAGTGAATATTATAACAATGAAATCCTTCTGACAGTGAATATTATAACAATGAAATCCTTCTAACAGTATGAATATTATAACAGTGAAATTCTTCTGACAGTGAATATTATAATCAATGAAATCCTTCTGACAGTATGAATATTATAACAGTGAAATCCTTCTGACAGTATGAATATTATAACAGTGAAATCATTCTGACAGTATGAATATTATAACAGTGAAATCATTCTGACATAAATGATACTACAGTGAATATTTTGGGACAGTATGAATATTATAACAAGGAAATCTTTCTGACACCATGACTGACTATGTCTGACCTGAAGTGACCTGAATGCCTGGTGTGTTGCAGAAAGGATGAGGGCCCCGGGTCCCCTCAGGGCCGGGTTGAGTCACACACTCTCCCGCACCAGAAGCGCAAGGAGCCCCCCCCAGTCCCGGCCAAGACCTTCAACACGAAGGAGCGAGGCATTGAGCCAGACGAACAGAAGATACGTAACTACGAGAACTCAAACAGGTGAGAGAAACACACATCATCCTACCTTTCAAACAGTGAGATCTTGCCGGCATTGAGTCAAGAATATGTGGTCAGTAAGCCTGGCATTGAGTCAAGAATATGTAGTCAGTAAGCCTGGCACCGAGTCAGGAATATGTGGTCAGTAAGCCTAGCATCGAGTCAGGAATATGTGGTCAGTAAGCCTAGCATTGAGTCAGGAATATGTGGTCAGTAAGCCTGGCATTGAGTCAACAACAGGTCGTCAGTAAGCCTGGCACTGAATCAGGAATATGTGGTCAGTAAGCCTGGCATTGAGTCAGGTATAGGTGGTCAGTAAGCCAATGCCTTTTGTCACATTGCACTGTCGTTATGACAAAGGAATGCTGCCTTTATTGGGTTGACATTATCAAGTCAGAGGTTGTATCAGGCACAGATTGACGCCGTGTCCAAGAATTTAAATATTTTAAATTTATTGGCAGAAACTTTCTGAAGAACTTTTACTTGGAAAAAAATGGTAGTTTTTTAGTTGCTTCCTCTCACTAGCCAATTTAATTTGAGTATTTTACAGAAATGCTGTATTTCAAACCTGTGGTTTGTCTTCTGCATTGTAATTCCGTGTAGCATCTACCCCTGACTGCATTATACCATCCTGGCTGTGCTGAGTGTAGTTTCTAACTCTGACTGTGTTACTGCAGGCACTACAACTACAGTGAAGTGAACATCCCCCAGCACAGAGGAGGTGGTGAACGCTACCCCGAGCAGGACCAGTACGCCCCCTCCGACCCACGACAAGACACGCCCTACGAGTACGTCGCTGTTCGAAATCACTCTGCCCCTCCCCGGGATCTGCGCCACCGCTCGGACAATCACCTCGACAGAATGCATTCCGATCACTACAACAACAGACAGAGGGAAAACCAATATGACCACAACGCTAAGGCTTTCGCTAATCAGATGTACATGGACCATCGAGAAATTGAGAGGTTACGTGCTGCAAAGCATGGTGGGAAGCCCTCTGGTGGTGAGCGGGAACACTATGCATCGCCGGACACGCGACCAAGGTGAGGCCATGCTGCTGTGCTGATAAGTCTTTGTGTGGCTCACTCACTCACTCACCCAACAAGGGCATCCTAGGTTCTCATTCTGGAATATAATTCTAGAATGTCCAAGTGTAAATAGTTTCCAGACATTTATATAGGAATTTAATTCCTTGTACACGCTGACACTGGTGTGAGCCCTCTTTAGCTGACTCGATCCTGTTGTGCTGCACACAGGGAGACCGGCGGGGCGGGGTGGGGCGGGGCGGGCGGGGCCACTCCACACCAAGAGATTCTGCAGCTACCAGTGCTATAGAATGTTAAAAAATTGTTACTGTTTGTTATGCATTAAGTTATACCCCTTGCATGGACTCTGATGTCACACAACGTATTAATGTGTACAATGCACACTATGAGTGTATGTGTACAACACACTGTGTAAATGTGTGTATAATGTCACACGCTGTGTAAATGTGTGTACCACTGATCAATATGGCAGATATTACCCCACTACAATATTGCATTTATGTTATTATTCCTATTTGTGACTGACAATGGTCTGACTTGCCGAGAGGACATACCCACTGCCGCACCCCAAGGCTAGAGGGCATGCCCTCTGCTACACCTCAATCCTTAGAGACACACCCATCTCTAGGCTAGGGGAAACACCCACTGCCACACCGCAAGATTATGGGACACTGCCACATCCCTAGGCTGGAGGACACACCCACCAATGCAACCCTAGTTTAGGCGACACACCCACTGCCACATCCCTAGGCTGGAGGACACACCCAACAATGCAACCCTAGGCTAGGCGACACACCCACTGCCACATCCCTAGGCTGGAGGACACACCCACCAATGCAACCCTAGGCTAGGCGACACACCCACTGCCACACCTACAGACTTTGTGACACACCCACCCCTACACCCCCACTCTTGGAGACACATCCACTGCCACACCTACAGACTTGGTGAAACACCCACCCCTACACCCCTGTTCTTGGCGACACACCCACTGCCACACCCCAACTAGCCAAAAATCTTGTCTCAGTAGCAAAAAAAAGGGGACTTGATGGTTGACATCACACCGTCACATTTCTACCCTTCAGATCCCCCCTCATACATAACATCATGCTAACATCTTATCTCACCAACCACCACAACTGTCCAAATATATTTTACATCCCATGGAAAGCTCATTTACATCAACACACACACGCCCCCTCCCTCAGTACGCCTGTATGTTACTCAGTAGGTTGTCATGGCGATGAGAGTAATGGGATACAGCACCACACATCACATGTCCAGTGTTAATACCAAATCCTCATCACCAGCATCACCAGCCTACGCATTACCTGGGTGATTGCCCTCATACACATGGATCTCGTCACCATGGCGACACTGAAAAATTGTTGTCATGGTGACGAGAGTTCTGTGTGGACTTGTTTTCTGTGCTAGCTGCATGACGATAGTGCTTGATGTATAGACGCCATTGTACATACTAACACCTTGTAGAGAATCACGATGTGATGGAGCCAGGACGCATGTAGATTGTAAACCAGATTGTATATAACATCACATACCACTGACCAGTACTTGTACAAGCAGATTGTATATACCATCACATACCACTGACCAGTACTTGTACAAGCAGACTGTATATACCATCACATACCACTGACCAGTACTTGTACAAGCAGACTGTATATACCATCACTTACCACTGACCAGTACTTGTACAAGCAGATTGTATATAATGTATGTAATACTCACCGGTGCTTGTACAAGAAGAGTGTATATAAAGTAGACAACCCTGACGAGTGCTAGTTCACTGGCTAGATTACACCAGACTCTTTATTCCTGCACCCAGTGCAGCAGGGGCGGTGGGGGAGCCTTGTGGCTAAAGCATTCGGTAGTCACGCTGAAGACCCGGGTTGGATTCCCGACATGTGTGACTCACATTTCTGGTGTCCCCTGCCGTGATGTTGCTGGAATATTGTTAAAAGCAGTAAACTCGGCGTAAACTCTCTCACTCGCTCCCAATGCAGCATTTTACTTCATTCTGCCATAATAATATCCTGACAGAGATTCCTTGGGGGAACCAGTTAGTATTCTAGTTATTACAATTCTAGTATTCTAGTATTCTAGTAATTTAGACTTATCAATGACCTGACCGTGACACAGGATCAGGTCATTTGAATTTTGGTTGACATAACAGCCTCAGTCGTTTAGTTTGTGAAACATCCAGTTCCGTTTTCAAACACTTCTTCTATTTCAAACTTGTTTTACCTCCAACTGAGTCGAGTTATTTGATCACTGAGACTGGATGTTACCCTACCCTATTGCTTGTTCAGGGCTCAATGTTAACACTTATTAACCCAGTGTCTGGCATCTCATTGTGTTTGTGAATAACATTGTGTATTTATTGTTTTATTGTGTACAGATGTATCACTAGATGCTCGTTGATATTATCAGACCTCGCATGTCACATATACTCCACATGCATGACCAGAAATAAAGCTCCAATCTGACCCCAGCATGTTTGTCATTTGTACGCAAGTGTTGCATGGATTCTTGCCGCCCGTAGTTGCCAGAGCCTCCTGTGGAAATGCCTATCTTATCTTATTTTTATATTATTTTGACAGTTTTTCTATCTTAATTTGATTGATTTTTCTGTTTCTTTGCAAAATCTTGACTAAACCTCCCCCTAAGACAACATGCTGGGCAGATGTGTGCTGTATTAGTGAACACCTCGCCCTGTCTCACAACATGCTGGGCAGATGTGTGTTGTTGTAGTGAACACCTCACCCTGTCTCACAACATGCTGGGCAGATGTGTGCTGTAGTAGTGAACACCTCACCCTGTCTCACAACAGGCTGGACAGATGTGTGCTGTAGTAGTGAACACCTCACCCTGTCTCACAACATGCTGGGCAGATGTGTGCTGAAGTAGTGAACACCTCACCCTGTCTCACAACATGCTGGGCAGATGTGTGCTGAAGTAGTGAACACCTCACCCTGTCCCACAACAGGCTGGGCAGATGTGTGTTGTAGAAGTGAACGCCTCACCTTGTCTCACAACATGCTGGGCAGATGTGTGCTGTAGTAGTGAACACCTCACCTTGTCTCACAACATGCTGGGCAGATGTGTGCTGTAGTAGTGAACACCTCACCCTGTCTCACAACATGCTGGGCAGATGTGTGCTGTAGTAGTGAACACCTCACCCTGTCTCACAACATGGCCACAACATGCTGGGCAGATGTGCTGTAGTAGTGAAGGCCTCACCTTGTCTCACAACATGCTGGGCAGATGTGTGCTGTAGTAGTGAAGGCCTCACCTTGTCTCACAACATACTGGGCAGATGTGTGCTGTAGTAGTGAAGGCCTCACCCTGTCTCACAACATGCTGGGCAGATGTGTGCTGAAGTAGTGAACACCTCACCCTGCCTCACAACATGCTGGGCAGATGTGTGCTGTAGTAGTGAACACCTCACCTTGTCTCACAACATGCTGGGCAGATGTTTGCTGTAGTAGTGAACACCTCACCTTGCCTCACAACATGCTGGGCAGATGTGTGCTGTAGTAGTGAACACCTCACCTTGTCTCACAACATGCTGGACAGATGTGTGCTGTATTAGTGAACGCCTCACCTTGTCTCACAACATGCTGGGCAGATGTGTGTTGTAGTAGTGAACACCTCACCTTGTCTCACAACATGCTGGGCAGATGTGTGCTGTAGTAGTGAACACCTCACCTTGTCTCACAACATGCTGGACAGATGTGTGCTGTAGTAGTGAACGCCTCACCCTGTCTCACTACATGCAGTTATTGCTTCAGCCGGAGTTTAGCAGAACTAGAGCATGGCTTACACTTAAGTATAGGGCATCTTAAGAACCAGCATGGCATGACTTCAGCAGAACTAGAGCATGGTTTACACTTAAGTATATGGCATCTTAAGAACCAGCATGGGATGACTTCAGCAGAACTAGAGCATGGTTTACACTGAAGTATAGGGCATCTTAAGAACCAGCATGGGATGACTTCAGCAGAACTAGAGCATGGTTTACACTGAAGTATATGGCATCTTAAGAACCAGCATGGGATGACTTCAGCAGAACTAGAACATGGTTAACACTTAAGTATAGGGCATCTTAAGAACCAGCATGGCATGACATCAGCAGAACTAGAGCATGGTTTACACTTAAGTATAGGGCATCTTAAGAACCAGCATGGTATGACTTCAGCAGAACTAGAGCATGGTTTACACTTAAGTATAGGGCATCTTAAGAACCAGCATGGCATGACTTCAGCAGAACTAGAACATGGCTTACACTTAAGTATAGGGCATCTTAAGAACCAGCATGGCATGACTTCAGCAGAACTAGAACATGGCTTACACTTAAGTATAGGGCATCTTAACCTTTAGCCTGCTGAATTATTTTCACACTTCTTACCCCTGCCTGCTGGATTAATTTTAGCATAAGGCACTCTAAAGAGGGTGGGTGATTTCAAACAGTCGGTGCCTCATTAAACAAGGGCCAATTGAAGAAATATTTTGCACATTTATTCCTGATAGAAAACTACACAATTCTATATAAAAATATCCTGGTGTTTTCAATCATACCAAGGTTAAGACCAAAGCGAACACAAAATTTGTTAATTTTCTTGAACTTACCTGAATTGCGTTATTGAAGGTGGTTTGCATTTCATGCTAGAAACCCTCTAATATCGTAACATTTTTGCAAATTGATTTCAATAATCATATCTCCGATATCATAATTTCAATTGAGTAAAAATTCGGGATTTATAATCGGCATATATCAGCGCGATGGTAAATTATGAACCATTTCAGTGAATTTATTATCTAAACGTTAAACAGAAAAATAACTTAATTTTCGAGGTCATCATGTCGGTTGCCGAAATACGAATATTCGGGTTAATCTGACGTGTCATGTTATAAAATTTGCAGGAAACAATTAATGACTTATAAATATTCACTAATCCTAATTTCAAGCGTTTTGGTTGAATATTTACGATATACAAAAATAAACAACCCGTGTCATGATGCTAGCAGACGTCCTAAAATCAAACATGTCGCGCTTCGCCCGACCTCCGCATAACTTATTGCTATTTTAATATCAACAAAGTTTACATTGCCTTTATAAATATAACTTGGCGAAAGTTGACGATCTTCTCAATCGAAGAATGTTTTATTCGTCATATTCCAATAAATATGACGAGAGAGAAATGAAAATAAAGATCGTGAATTCTGACAGCACTATTTCAATTAGTGCAAAGGTCACCGGATGTGATGTCACAGACAGGGGTAGTCTGCTGATAAGCTTTCGAAACAAAACAATTACAGTAAAATTTGAAATAGTTCGCCTATCACATAGAGCAAAAATATAAGTCGATACACAGTATCAGTAATCACCACTAACATGAAATAAAAATGTGACTTTGACGATATAATTCGCGTATTAGTTAATCCGTTTGACCTTGCATGCTCCCGTGACCCGGAAACGGTAGACGATAAATCAACATGCCACATGCAAGTTTCTCGGTATCTTTTATTTGAACTTCTGTTGATATTTAAGAATCACCATTCAATGTTGTGAATATAAATGGGACATGATTCATATTTCTGCGATGTACATGCTGATAAGTTTCACTACAACAAGTGTATCCCACGTAATACGTCTATGGATATCGTCGATCAGCAAGATCACCCTCAACAACAGGTGCGCGAAAATGGGCTTGACAAAACGTGTTTCAAAATAACATCCCCGCGTTGCTGAAAATGATAGGGTATATATAAGCAATAAAATTCTACGTACATATTTTCGGTGTTAGTTCCACATTACATTTAGGATAGTTTTCCTTTCGGGAATACATTCATAGATTCTAGCATGATTTTAGAACAGTTTCACGAAGGATTTCTAAATTTATTCCAAAAATATGAAGACCACCATGATTGCGCATTGATGATAGATTTGTAATTGTTTAATTATTTACAGCTTTTTACAGGTTTTAAAATTTTAAGTTATATTTAATAGTTATTTTTCCCACAATGATGGTGTGTGGGGACAGTAAATATTAGTCTTTGCATCAGCACAGTGTAACTGATCAAACTTCAATTATTATCTTTAGTTTAAACATATTTATTCAACAATTATTATCTTGCACTCTGAAAATCAACTATGTGAATAAGTAACTCTCTGATGTCATCATTTTAATTTTAGTATTCCATGAATAATGATTAAATCAGATCCTTAACATATACATACTAAACTCATATGGACATTAATTTTGCGCATTATGTGGTTTGTTTCCAAATAAAACAATTCTGAAATATAATTTAATAGGAATTAATTTAATTTAATTACAGTAACAGTACTTGTAACAGTACATGACATTTGTGTTTGTTTAATCACAAGAACCATGGTGGCACATAAGCTGGTTAGTTTGCCATAGGTTTCTTAGAAAATGCTATCTCAGTCTTCTGGTTGGAATGAAAAGAAACATGCCTGTGTACATGTTTACCCTTGCCAAATGTATTTTTTCCAGTCAGCCAATCCATTACTTTTGTTCACCTTATGTGGTCTATTTTATACATACAGGTACTGCTTCCAAACTGTTTTTTCTTTGTATGCAATCACAGTATCACAACTTCCTCAGCTGGTGTGTATAAAAGTTCCCCTGTCATCATGAAAAAAGAATTATAAAGGAAAGTCATATTTTCATTCAAAAACATATCTGTCTTTCCTTGAATACTCTTTGTCTAAGTGCCAGAAATGTAAGTGTCATAAAAAAAATTTAAAAAAGATTTTCATAAGGACTTTTCTTAGATAGACCTAGATCTAAGTCAAACCATGTGACTAGTTAGGTAGAATTATAACCTTATAAGCCCTCATTTCTGAGGTGTCCATATTTTTCACATTTTTAGGACTAAACGTGATCCGTGTAGATCTGCCTGTTTTGTTATGTAAAACAAATTCTTGTCTTAAAAAATGAGAAAAGGAATCATTCAGACGAATTTTTTTTATCCCATTGATTCACGAAAATCAGTTGAAATGTACAGTGGTGACTTTGGCACCCAAAATTTCTAGTAATTTGTTACCCAAATGGGTATGTGATTTTGTAGATCTACCTAGAATTATTTCAAAGATATACATTAATTTGGTGTCTTAAACTTAACATAATATCACTTTCCTATAAAAAACAATTCATTCTAAATTATGTTTAACCAACTTAACTGGCCTCTCCTTCAGTGACAAGACGTCAATTTTCTCTCAAAACTAAACAATCAATTTCAAGGATCACAGTCATAATCATATTTGGAACTTGATGAAATATTTTATTATGTGTTCTGTTCATCTACATTAAAACATAAATATAATTATAGATCTATTGTCTTATTTTCTTAGGTACAAATTCACAAAGTATTTTGGGTACAATTTAATTTGTTTTGGGTACAAAATCACACACATATATAAATAGGAGCCTAGAATCTATATATATTTACACTACCTCGTTGTGTACCAAAATGTTATCGGTTCAGAGGACGGGAGGTTCTCAGAAAGTTTTCAACAACAACTTTAATATTTAAATTGTTCTTTTTGTAATGTTAGACCAATAACAATATTATGTTATTATTATGGCATACCAATACGTTGGATCGCTCTCCGTTGCGCTCGTTTATAGAAAATATTTTAAAATTAAAATCATCGAGCGTGAAATCCATTACGGTTTCGGATTTAGACTTACACATTTTATGGCGACAATCACGAAGAAATATGAAACAAATAAGAGTGAAGACTGCTCTCCAGATCAATAAATAGTAAATAGTTGACGAAAAATAGTAAATTATGTATTTTCTTTTGAATTTGAATCTATTTCGGAATTTCTTTATGATAGCTTACCAACTTTTGCATATTTTGCTTCCATGTGTCACATGCTGTACGTGCTTCCGGTTTCAGAAATGATAGCTAAAATTGCAAGTACTTTGATTATTTCTCGTTAAATGCATTATGTTGCTATTGAATGGTTTACCTAGAATGTATATCAGTTCAGATTTTGCGTATCATCCAATATTTGTCGTTTTTCGCAGTGTTTGTTGACTTTGTTCGACTCAACAAATCGCGAGTTAGGCCACGCCCAAACGTATCACTGACGTTTGTCGGCTTGGCAATGTGTCGGAAAGTTTATCAAACGAAATCATTTGCAAACTCTTTAAAAATGAAATTCTTTTTACAAAGATTTATACATGCGTGTCAATAATTCTAGAAAATTAAGTTAGATGTAACAAAATGATTGTAATAGTCTAACGGGATAACTATGCATGTGGAGTTGTTTGTTTACCGCCGTTGCCATGATCGTACAAGTTCCATCCAATCGATGATGCTACGATTCAGATTGTTTTTGTTTACAATTAATTACACCGAAAGTTGCTAATTTTTAGAAATAAAGGAACATGAGTGTTTTCCTTTCGTCAGCAAACACAAAATTATGATCGAATAGGAAAAATGATGAAATTATACAGAAAATATCGGACTGCATGCCGCTCAACGTGAAGTGCCAAAAGTCAACAATGGCCGTTCCTGGTAGATGTGTGCCGAGAAGTTTGGCCGAAACTTTTTTAACTCGCGATATTTTCTTTTTGAGGTAAATAAATGACTGAACGTTTTGATATTGAGCAAGCTGAGCATTTATGCATGTCATACGTAATTTAAATGTTACGCAAAGCCTTCTTGGTAAATAGATATGGCGAGTTTTATTTTGGGCTGTTGTTATGCTATTCGCCTGTCGAATGGGTTCGACATCAGATGCACGGGGATGGACACCTCTGTCGAATGGGTTCGACGTTAGCGTGCAGAGCTTTAAGAACCAGCATGGCATGACTTCAGCAGAACTAGAATGAGTGAGTATGGTTTTACGCTGCTTTTAGCAATATTCCAGCAATATCATGGCGGGGAACACCAGAAATGGGTCTCACACATTGTACCCATGTCGGGAATCGAATCCGGGTCTTCGGCGTGACAAGTGATCGCTTTAACCACTAGGCTACCCGACCGCCCCCAGAACTAGAGCATGGTTTACACTTAAGTTTAGGGTCTCACACATTGTACCCATGTCGGGAATCGAATCCGGGTCTTCATAAAGCAGAACTTACAGAGAGTAAGTGTTCCTCAAGACGATGTATAGTTAAGTAGAAGTAAAGCAGAACTTACAGAGAGAAAGCATTCCTCAAGACGATGTATGAGTTAAGTGGAAGTAAAGCAGAACTTACAGAGAGTAAGCATTCCTCAAGACAATGTATTAGTTAAGTAGAAGTAAAGCAGAACTTACAGGGAGTAAGCATTCCTCAAGACAATGTATTAGTTAAGTAGAAGTAAAGCACCTTTTCAAGAAGTTAAAAAGGAGAAGGTAAGCATTCCTTACGCAGACATAAACTGAAGAAGCATTATTGTGGCAGAGTAAATCATTGGTATTGGTTCAGCTGAAGTATAGAATTAAAGTAAAGTAAAAAAGTATTAGTTTTGCAGAAAAAGCATTCCTTAAGTAGAAGGGAAGCAGAGGTACGCCAGTCCTTAAATAGAATCAGTAAAGCAGAGTCAATCATTCCTTATGAAATATTAGTTTAGCAGAAATAAAGCATTCCTCAAAAAGTATTAGTTTAGCAGAAATAAAGCATTCCTCAAAAAGTATTAGTATAGCAGAAATAAAGCATTCCGCAAAAAGTATTAGTTTAGCAGAAATAAAGCATTCCTCAAAAAGTATTATTTAAGCAGAAGGAAGCCTTCTTGAAGACATATTAGTTAAGCTGAGTTAACCATTCATGAAGAAGTATTAGCTTAGTAGAAGTAAAGCATTCCTAAGAAGAAATATAAATAAACAAGAGATAAGTGTTCCTCAGGTGGAAGCATTAGGTAAAGAGAAGTAAACCAATTTCTTCAGCCACAGCATTAGTGAAGCATGAATCAAGCATTAGTAAAGCATGAATCAAGGATTAGTAAAGCATAAATCAAGAAGTCAAGCATAAATCAAGAAGTCAAGCATGATTCAAACATTAGTAAAGCATTAGTGAAGCATGAATCAAGCATTAGTGATGCATGAATCAAGCATTTGTAAAACATGAATCAAGGATTAGTAAAGCATAAATCAAGAAGTCAAGCATAAATCAAGAAGTCAAGCATTAGTAAAACATTAGTGAAGCATGAATCAAGCATTAGTGAAACATGAATCAAGCATTAGTGAAACATGAATCAAGCATTAGTGAAGCATGAATCAAGCATTAGTAAGGCATCAATCAAGCATTTGTAAAACATGAATCAAGCATTTGTATATCGTGAATCAAGCATTAGTAAAGCATAAATCAAGCATTAGTAAAACATAATGTAGTATTACTAACGCCTGATTCACGCATTAGTAATGTAAAATTTAAGCATTAGTAAAGTATACATCAAGCATTAGTAAAGTATCAATTAAGTATTAGTCACATATAAATCAAGCATTAGGAAAGCATTGGTCAAGTATCAGTAAAGTATAAATCAAGAATTAGTAAAGTATAAATCAAGCATTAGTAAAGTATAAATCAAGCATTAGTACAGTATTAATAAAGTATCAATCAAGCATTAGTCAAGTATAAGTCAAGTATTAATAAAGTATAAATCCAGCATTGGTAAAGTATCAATCAAGCATAAGTAAAGCATGAATCAAGCATTAGTAAAGTATGAATCAAGCATTAGTAAAGCATAAATCAAACACTGGTGAAGCATGATTCAAGCATTAGTAAAGTATAATTCAAGCATTAGTAAAGCATGAATCAAGCTTAAGTCGAGCATGAATCAAGCATTAGTAAAGCATTAGTCGAGCATTAATCAAGCATTAGTAAAGCATGATTTGAGCATTAGTAAAGTATAAATCAAGCATTAGTAAAGCATCAATCAAGCATTAGCAAAGTATAAATCAGGCATTAGTAAAGGATGAATCAAGCATTAATAAAGTATAAATCAAGCAATAGTAAAGTATAAATCAAGCATTAGTAAAGTATAATGTTAGTTGTAGTACACCATGGCAAAAGCGGGCGCAAACATGTGGTCTTTACCAATCAACTCAACAGGGTACATGTGTCCCAATTGTCTGACATGTGTCCCAATTGTCTGTCATGCCATAATGTGCTGTTTTGGTTTGTCAGCACCATAGTCATGCTCACCAAAGAGGTATGAGCCGAATACCTGCATCCCTTTGGGCTTTCCTCCCACACACTGTCCAAACTTTCACGGGTTAGGGTTACTGCCCAAACTGTCACAGGCAGACTCATAGTTAGATGGTCTCTTGAATTTCAACAAAACAGCCAATTTGACTCATGTTGGCCATACACATACATATGTGGTAATATCAGAAGTGAAAACATGCAGGACCGCCTCTGTGGTCTAGTGGTAGAGCGTCCGCCCAGAGGGCGGAAGGTCTGGGGTTCGATCCCCGACCGCGTCATACCTAAAGACGTTAAAAGTACCTGTCAGCTTTTTGCACGTTAGGCCAAATATCCTACTTATTTCTGTCATGACATTGCATCATTTGTCATAAAGACAACCGAACGAAACGGGAAGCTCAATCTCTCAAAGATCTTAGGTTTTCGTCATTAATTTTGGTGTGTAATGTGTGTGAAGTGTGTGCTGACAGTATTACTCATTCACAGGCACACAGGTCCACACATGCACTGACTGTAGTAACGGGAGAAAACAGTTCATGGTAACAACTTCTGGTTCATTTCATACAGCAATGTTTCGATGTAGATTCTTCCACCGTCATCACTCCAGCTTGATAACGGTTTAAGAATCTAGATCGGAACGTCACTACGTGCATTATTCCCACAGCACAGCCAGACACATATCTCAGCACCTGCCTACGCTGACATTATTCCCACAGCACAGCCAGACACATATCTCAACACCTGCCAACACTGACATTATTCCCACAGCACAGCCAGACACATATCTCAACACCTGCCAACACTGACATTATTCCCACAGCACAGCCAGACACAAATCTCAACACCTGCCTACACTGACATTATTCCCACAGCACAGCCAGACACATATCTCAACACCTGCCAACACTGACATTATTCCCACAGCACAGCCAGACACATATCTCAACACCTGCCAACACTGACATTATTCCCACAGCACAGCCAGACACATATCTCAACACCTGCCAACGCTGACATTATTCCCACAGCACAGCCAGACACACATCTCAACACCTGCCTACACTGACATTATTCACAGACCTCATTGTCTCATATATCTCCACACTAAGTTGAGAAGATGCACAATAAGAGGACCAGTTTCATTGAGAACCATGGCATGTTGCCTTGCACAGACACAGACTCAAATCTGGGAATTCTTTGCCTGGGGCTTGGACTGATTTCACAAGACGTTCATCTTTTTTCAGAACATGTCTCCAAACTAACACACCCACACTAAAGCCAGCTACCTTCTCCCTCACAGCTTCTAGCTACACAAGCTGTTTCTTCACTCACTTAACTGTTCCTACCTGACATGCCCCAAAGCTTCAGAGGTATCCCTTGCAATGTGTGTGTGTGTATCACGAGGGAGTTTTTGACTTTCAGGACAGATGAGGAGGAACTAGAAGAAAGATCCTTACAAAATACTCGCATTCGGGCTAAGTCTGAGCCGGGTTTAGCCCATCTAGCCAACCCCACCACCAAGTCCCAGAAACATATTAGCTGGGCTCTGGACAGTAGGAAGGAGAACTTTGAGTCCTACAAGCGACTCATCACGCCGGGCTTCTATGGCTCGCGGAGATCCGTCTCCAGCTCTCAGGAGCTGCTCCAGGGGTAACTTGCCACTGAGGGGATGGGCACCACTCACAAAACTATAACCAGGCCATCTTTATGATGGGCGCCACTCACAAAGCTATAACTAGGCCGTCTTTATGATGGGTGCCGCTCACAAAACTATAACCAGGCCATCTTTATGCTCAGTCAAGAGAAGCAGCAGAATAGTCTCAGGGAAGTTTGTGACAGTATACATTTCTGGCAGGGACAAAACAGGGCTCAAGAATCCTGAAATTACCTGGTTTCTCTTTTTGTTAAAACAGTTTAAGAGCTGTTTGACTGATTCTGAATCCAGTATGACATACATGATGTTAATGGGGCAAAGGTTGTACTGTAGATATATTCTGTTGCTATCTTGAACTGTGGACAAGATCTGAAGTTGTTGAATGTTCTGCTGGCACAGCTGGTGTTGCCAGAACGTCTAACAGTGAAGACTGTCTACGCCTGCTGCGTCTGTAGCCACAGTTTCATTCTGCTGCTTCTCAAGCTGGTCTTGTCTCGCCTGCACTGATCGTCCACAGCAAGGGCTGATTTAGTCCGGCCTCTTTATCAGTGCAGTGCAGGTGTGACATTGATCTGTCAGCTGTATTCACTCATTGCTTACCTGTCACTGCTTTCAGTCTCACTTGACCCACTGTTACATGTGGGGGCTGTCATTGGTGAAGATTAAATAGCTCATCTGGTCTTATGATTTTGTATCTCACCATGTCTGATGGCTAATTTGTTCAGCTGATATGGTTCCATTGGTCTGATGATTTTATAGCTCACCTGGTCTGAATTTTGTATATCTCGCTGGGATTGATTATATAGCTCACCTGGATTCATTATATAACTCACCTGGTCAGAAGATAATGTAGCTCACTGGTGTGATAATTATTTAGCTCACCTGGTTTCATAATTGATAGCTCACCTGGTCTGATGATTATTAAGCTCACCTGGTCTGATGATTATACAGCTTGCTTGGTCTGATGGTTATTTTATTCACCTGGCCTGATGAATACATAGCTCACCTGATCTGATAAATATATAGCTTCCTTTGTCTGATGGTTCTATTGCTCGCTGCTCTGATGATTATGCAGCTCACTTAGTCTGACAATTATGTAGCTCACCGGGGCTGAAGGACCTGTATTAGTTGAGGTGTCAAGTGGTGAAAGCAATTTTACATTTTGTGGAGGGTTCCAATCAAACTGTGAACTTAATTTGCAGGCTGTATTGTGAGATTGGGAATATTCTTGGTTGTAATGGTTGGTTGGTTGTTTAATGCTGCACTCAGCAATATTCCAGCTATATGACAGCGGTCTGTAAATAATCGAGTCTGGACCAGACAATCTAGTGATTGATATCATGATCATCAATCCATGTAATGGAAATCAATGACATGCATCAACGAAGTCAGCGAGCCTGACCAGCCGATCCCGTTAGTCGCCTCTTACGATAAGCATAGTCGCCTTTTACGGCAAGCATGGGTTGATGAAGATCTATACTACCCCGGATCTTCACAGGTCAAGTGACATCGGACATGGTCGCCTTGGTTGTAATGGTACAATGTGATGGCTGTCAAGGACAAAGCAGCCATGTGTATACCTGCGTAATGTAGTGGCCTTATATCTATATATGTACTATACAGAGAACTATACACTGACCTCTAGCTATATAGACACACACTAACCTCCATGCATGCCGGGGTAGAGGTAGTTGGGGGATGGACTCATCCATCAGTAAGGAGATGTCCTACGTCTGTACACAGCTATATGTGTTACTTAACCTTGTGACTTTAAAAAATTAATTGGTATTAAAAGCAAGTAAGAACTTTGCAGTAAGTGAAAAGGCATGATTTTATCTACAAGGCGACCCCCACCCATTGTTCTTAAAATATTGAATATCATTTGACAGAGTTATCTTCCCAGTTTGTATTTTGAATTCTTATCTCCCTTTGTTTTTGAAAGAAATCTTAACTTGTCATAAAAGGATTGTCTCCTTTTGTTAGAAGCAGATTACCTACCCTTGTGAAAGAAGGCTGGCATTCGCATTTTATAGGATTGCCTCCCCTTGTTAAAGTTGCCTCCCCTTGTTCTAGAAGGATTGCCTTCCATTGTTATAGAAGGATTTGACATATAATATATTTTGCTCCCCAGAGATCAAGTCAGGATTGCCTCCCCTTGTTATAGAAGGATTGCCTTCCTTTGTTATAGAAGGATTTGATATGTAACATATGTTGCTCCCCAGAGATCGAAGTCAGGATTGCCTCCCCTTGTTATAGAAGGATTGCCTTCCTTTGTTATAGAAGGATTTGACATGTAACATATGTTGCTCCCCAGAGATCGAAGTCAGGAGAAGCCCCTCCCCCCACCACCACCTGCCCCCCCAGAGCAGCGGAGCAGTGCCTTCGAGACATACCGGAAACCAACATCATCATCACCACCAAGTCCCAGCAAACCTGCCCAGAACATCGCCAGGATCATCTCCGACAGTGTCAAGTGAGTGGGGCAGGACAAGTCACTAGTGTCTGTGTTAGTGTGGCAGTGTCTTCTTGTGTCTGCTTAGTCTGTTCTGTTGAGATTCAACATAGATTTTTACATGATCAGTTTCAACGAAGGGTGCCAGATGATTTTTATGCTTTGCATTACAACGTTTTCTTCATTTTGTATTACTGTATCTACCTGTAGTATCCCTTCTAAGTATTATTGTAAGTAATGAAATTGCTTTGCTTTTACAAATATTTCCTATTTTCCGCATGTGTTTCAGTAATTGTTGCCACTACAGAAATGTGCTTTGAGATACAAATACTGTAAGACTGTAAGATGGTTATTGACATGCAAATGAAACTGTAATTCGTTACTATACTGTAGACACATTGTATTCACTACTAACCTGGTGTCCTTCTTGGCTTGTTACTAACATACCCAGGTTACTAGGCTTGCTAGTGCTGTGTTACTCTCAGTCAGGTTACTAGGGGTAGTAGGCTTGCTATGTTTGCCATCTCTCATGTACTTATTCTGTGTTTCTTCTTCTCTACTCTGCTTCAGGAAGGGACCCACTTCCCGACCTCCCCCTCCTACCCTCCCACCTCCACCACCCCCTCCTCTTCTACCTCAAACAATACCCCCCCAATTCAAACCTCCCCCTCCCACTCTCCCTCCCCCTCCAAACTTCAACTCTTACAATGGGCAAGCTGCTGATAACAACAAACACCAAAGCGAGGCTAAGGATAATCAGAATGAGGCTAAGGGCAATGGGAATGAGGCTAGAGATATTGAGAGTGAGGCTAGTGTGAATGAAAGCGAGGCTAACTCAGATAGGTCAGGTGACACGGATGGTGGTGGTACGTCGGACAGCGTTTCGACCCCGGAAACGGTAATATTGGGGTAAGACACTCACTCACTCATTCACTCACTCACTCTCAGCAGATCTCTTGAAGCACATGTGTAGCTAGAACCACTTATCAAAGACAAGGAAAATATTAAATACTGCCAAAACTGTTAGATTTTTACATCTGTACGACGACCCAAGCTAGACAGAGGCTAGACATGGGCTAGCCACGAGCTAGACATGAGCAAGACATGAGCTAGACATGGGCTAGACGTGAGCTAGACAGAGGCTAGCCATGAGCTAGACATGAGCTAGACATGGGCTAGCCATGAGCTAGATATGAGCAAGACATGAGCTAGACATGAGCTAGACAGAGGCTAGTCATGAGCTAGACATGGGCAAGATATGAGCTAGACATGGGCTAGAAATTAGCTAGACATGGGCTAGAAATGAGCTTGACATGGACTAGACATGAGCTAGACATGGGCTAGTCATGAACTAGACATGAGCTAGACATGGGCTAGACATGAGCTAGACGTGGGCAAGTCATGAGCTAGACATGAGCTAGACATGGGCTAGACATGGGCTAGACATCGGCTAGACATCGGCTAGACATGAGCTAGACATGGATTAGACATGAGCCAGACATGGGCTAGTCATGAGCTAGACATCGGCTAGACATGGGCAAGATATGAGCTAGACATGGGCTAGAAATGAGCTAGACATGGGCTAGAAATGAGCTAGACATGGGCTAGTCATGAACTAGACATAAGCTAGACATGGGCTAGACGTGGGCAAGTCATGAGCTAGACATCGGCTATACATGAGCTAGACATGGGCAAGATATGAGCTAGACATGGGCTAGAAATGAGCTATACATGGGCTAGAAATGAGCTAGACATGGACTAGACATGGGCTAGTCATGAGCTAGACATCGGCTAGACATGAGCTAGACATGAGCTAGACATTGGCTAGACATGAGCTATACATGAGCTAGACATTGGCTAGACATGAGCTAGACATGAGCTAGACATTGGCTAGTCATGAGCGAGACAAGAGCAAGACATGAGCTAGTCATGACCTAGGCATGACCTAGACATGTGTTAGACATAGGCTAGACATGAGCTAGACATTGGCTAGTCATGAGCTAGACATGGGCTAGACATGAGCTAGACATTGGTTAGACATGGGCTAGTCATGATCTAGACATGAGCAAGTCATGAGTTAGACATGGGCTAGTCATGAGCTAGACGTGGGCAAGTCATGAGCTAGACATGGGCTAGACATGGGCTGGACATGGGCTGGACATTAGTCTGTTTAGCTACATTAGTGTGTGACAGTGTGTATAGCTACAGTAGTGTGTGACAGTATAGCTACAGTAGTGTGTGACAGTGTATATAGCTACAGTAGTGTGTGTCAGTGTGTATAGCTACAGTAGTATGTGGCAGTGTATATAGCTACAGTAGTGTGACTGTGTGTATAGTTACAGTAATGTGTGACTGTGTATAGCTACAATAGTGTGTGACAGTGTTTATAACTACAGTAGTGTGTGACAGTGTGTATAGCAACAGTAGTGTGTGACAGTGTGTATAGCTACTGTAGTGTGTGACAGTGTGTATAGCTACAGTAGTGTGACAGTGTGGATAGCTAGAGTAGTGTGTGACTGGGTGTATAGCTACAGTAGTGTGTTACAGTGTGTATAGCTACACTAGTGTGTGACGGTGTATATAGCTACAGTAGTGTGTTACAGTGTGTATAGCTACAGTGTGTATAGCTACAGTAGTGTGTTACAGTGTGTATAGCTACACTAGTGTGTGACTGTGTATAGCTACAGTAGTGTGTTGCACTGTGTATAGCTACAGTAGTGTGACTGTGTGTATAGCTTCAGTAGTGCCTGACAGTGTCTATAGCTACAGTAGTATGTGAAAATATGTCTATAGCTACAGTAGTGTGTGACTGTGTGTATAGCTACAGTAGTGTGTGACAGTATAGCTACAGTAGTGTATGACAGCGTGTATAGCTACAGTAGTATGTGACCGTGTATAACTACAGTAGTGTGTGACCATGTATAGCTTCACTAGCGTGTGACTGTGTTTATAGCTACAGTAGTGTGTGACTATGTATTGCTACAATAGTGTATGACTATAGCTACAGTTGTGTGTGACTGTATAGCTACAGTAGTGTGTGACTGTGTATAGCAACAGTATTGTGTGACAGTGTGTATAGCTACAGTAGTGTGTGACAGTGTGTATAGCTACATTAGTGTGTGACTGTGTATAGCAACAGTAGTGTGTGACTGTGTATAGCAACAGTAGTGTGTGACAGTGTATGTCTAGCCACAGTAGTGTGTGACTGTATAGCTACAGTAGTGTGTGACCGTTTTTAGCTACAGTTGTGTGTGACAGTATAGCAACAGTAGTGTGTGACTGTGTATAGCTACAGTAGTGTGTGACTGTGTGTATAGCTACAGTAGTGTATGACTATAGCTACAGTTGTGTGTGACTGTATAGCTAAAGTAGTGTGTGACTGTATAGTAACAGTAGTGTGTGACTGTGTGTATAGCTACAGTAGTGTATGACTATAGCTACAGTAGTGTGTGACTGTGTATAGCTACAGTAGTGTGTGACTGTGTATAGCTACAGTAGTGTGTGACTGTGTGTATAGCTACAGTAGTGTATGACTATAGCTACAGTTGTGTGTGACTGTATAGCTAAAGTAGTGTGTGACTGTGTATAGTAACAGTAGTGTGTGACTGTGTGTATAGCTACAGTAGTGTATGACTATAGCTACAGTAGTGTGTGACTGTGTATAGCTACAGTAGTGTGTGACTGTGTATAGCTACAGTAGTGTGTGACTGTGTGTATAGCTACAGTAGTATATGACTATAGCTATAGTTGTGTGTGACTGTATAGCTAAAGTAGTGTGTGACTGTGTATAGCTACAGTAGTGTGTGACAGTGTGTATAGCTACATTAGTGTATGACTATAGCTATAGTTGTGTGTGACTGTATAGCTACAGTAGTGTGTGACTGTGTATAGCAACAGTAGTGTGTGACAGTGTATGTCTAGCTACAGTAGTGTGTGACTGTGTGTATAGCTACAGTAGTGTGTGACAGTGTATGTCTAGCTACAGTAGTGTGTGACTGTGTGTATAGCTACAGTAGTGTGTGACTGTGTGTATAGCTACAGTAGTGTATGACTATAGCTATAGTTGTGTGTGACTGTATAGCTACAGTAGTGTGTGACTGTATAGCAACAGTAGTGTGTGACAGTGTATGTCTAGCTACAGTAGTGTGTGACTGTGTGTATAGCTACAGTAGTGTGTGGCAGTGTATGTCTAGCTACAGTAGTGTGTGACTGTGTATAGCAACAGTAGTGTGTGACAGTGTATGTCTAGCTACAGTAGTGTGTGACTGTGTGTATAGCAACAGTAGTGTGTGACAGTGTGTATAGCAACAGTAGTGTGTGACAGTGTGTGTCTAGCTACAGTAGTGTGTGATCGTGTATAGCTACAGTAGTGTGTGACAGTGTGTATAGCAACAGTAGTGTGTGACAGTGTGTGTCTAGCTACAGTAGTGTGTGATCGTGTATAGCTACAGTAGTGTGTGACAGTGTGTATAGCAACAGTAGTGTGTGACAGTGTGTGTCTAGCTACAGTAGTGTGTGATCGTGTATAGCTACAGTAGTGTGTGACAGTGTGTATAGCTACAGTAGTTTGTGACATGACAGTGCAACAATGTGTTTAGTTTCAGTTCAGTGAAACAGTGCAACATTGTGTTAGCAACAGTCCTGTGTAACAGTGCAACATTGTGTTAGCAACAGTCCTGTGTAAAAGTGCAACATTGTGTTCAGTTTCAGTACTGTGTAACATGTGTGACTTGCTTGAATGAAACCAGACGGTACTCTAATTCAGTGGCTATCTCTGTTTTCAGAAGTGACTTCCACCAGGATGTAGACGAGAGACACACGGTGGTGGCGACGGCGCGCGGAGTGTTTGACGCCGAGGGTGGAGTGCTGGAATCTAGGGAAACAGGTACAACAGATGTTCTTCACAGTACACAAACATTTCCCAAACATTGCCTTTCCCTTTACAAACGGATGTTCAGATGTTCTTCACAGTACACAAACATTTCCCAAACATCACCTTTCCCTTTACAAACGGATGTTCAGATGTTCTTCACAGTACACAAACATTTTCCAAACTTCGCCTTTCCCTTTACAAACGAATGGTCAGACGTTCTTCACAGTACACAAACATTTCCCAAACATGGCCTCTCCCTTTCCTCGTACAGGTCCAGGCATCCTCTACATTTTGTGAAGAAAGCACATTTTCCTAAGGCAGTCTTCACACTTCATGTCCACAAGCACATTTATCAAAGAAGGTTTTTTCCAATCCATCAACACATCTACCCATGACCTTAGGAATCGTTCCTATTTATTGCCACATTTTAACATATACTTCAACTCTTAAACTTCTTATCTATCAGTCATATTCAGACATACGTACAGTCATATTCTTTACATCTGTAGACACATTTAGACATATTCTTTACATCTGTAGACACATTTAGACATATTCTTTACATCTGTAGACACATTTAGACATATTCTTTACATCTGTAGACACATTTAGACATATTCTTTTCACCTGCAAACACATTTAGACTTTTTTTTTTCATCTGCAAACACATTTAGACATATTCTTTTAATTTGTAAACTCATTTACACATTTTACTTTCATCTGCAAACACATTTAGACATATTCCTTTCATTTGTAAACACATTTAGACATGTTTTTCATCTGCAAACATATTAAACATATTCTTTTCATTTGTAAACACATTTAGACATATTCATTTCATTTGTAAACACATTTAGACATGTTTTTCATGTGCAAACACATGAAACATATTCCTTTCATTTGTAAACACATTTAGACATATGTTTTCATCTGCAAACAGATTTAGACATATTCTTTTCACCTGCAAACACATTTAGACATATTCTTTTCACCTGCAAACACATTTAGACATATTCTTTACATCTGCAAACACATTTAGACATATTCTTTTCACCTGCAAACACAATTAGACATATTCTTTTCATCTCTAAACACATTTACACATTGTATTTTCATCTGCAAACACATTTAAACATTTTCTTTTCATTTGTAAACACATTTAGACATATTCGTTTCATTCATAAACACATTTAAACATGTTTTTCATCTGCAAACATATTAAAGATATTCTTTTCATTTGTAAACACATTAAGACATATTCGTTTCATTTGTAAACACATTTAGACATATTCTTTACATCTGCAAACACATTTAGACATATTCTTTTCACCTGCAAGCAGATTTAGACATATTCTTTTCACCTGCAAACACATTAAGACATATTCCTTTCATTTGCAAACACATTCAGACATATTCTTTTCATCTGCAAACACATTTAGACATTTTAATTTCATCTGCAAACACATTTAAACATATCCTTTTCATTTGTAAACACATTTAGACATATTTCTTTCATTGAGACATATTCCTTTCATTTGCAAACACATTTAGACATATTCTTTACATCTGCAAACACATTTAAACATTTTCTTTTCATCTGCAAAAACATTTAAACATATTCTTTTCATTTCTGCAAAGAAAGTTCATTTAGGGGATTAGATATTAGCCATCAGAGGATTTCCTATTCATGAACATTTTTGCATATGATGAAATTGTCATTCTCCGTTCCTAAACACATATGCATCATGTACACCTCTGTGACACAGGTGTGAGTATTGTGGTACCCAAAGGAGCCATTCATGGAGGGATAAAGCAGGAGATCTACTTCAAGGTGTGTCGGGACAACAGCATACTGCCGCCCCTTGACAAAGACAAAGGTAGGTGCCAGTGGTCTTCTGTCACTTGTCACTTGTAGCAACAAGTCCAGTGTTTCCTTCTCAACAGGAATTGGTCCCCAGCAACATTTGATAGTCATAAGCGGTCTTAATGGAGCGACTTAATGGATCCTGTTGTCAGTCATGTAACTTGTTTGATTGTGTTTCATTGTACCCCATCAGTGTTGATAGTTGCTAACATACTTGGGTTTTCTCAAATGCGGTTATTATGGCTGGAGTTTTGCTGGACAAAACTGTAGATGACAAACAAACACGAGACACTAATGAATATGTGAATGATAATTACTTGTCTGCTGAGTAGACTTCTACAGGACTGTGTTTGTGTGTTTCTCCAGGTGAGACTCTCCTCAGTCCCCTGGTGATGTGTGGGCCTCACGGACTCAAGTTCAATACCCCGGTGGAGCTGCGACTTCCCCACTGTGCCTCTGTCAACCCCGAGAGTTGGTCCTTCGCACTCAAGTCCAGCGACTCACCCTCAGGTCAGTAGCTGCGGCATCCGTTATATTCCTTGTGTTGCTCGTCTCAAAGTGTTGCTTATCTCGAAGTGTTGCTTATCTCAAAGTGTCGTTTATCTCAAAGTGTTGCTTATCTCAAAGGGTTGTTTGTTTCAAAGTGTTGTTTATCTCAAAGTGTTGTTTATCTTAAAGTGTTGCTTATCTCAAAGTGTTGTTTATCTCAAAGTGTTGCTTATCTCAAAGGGTTGTTTGTTTCAAAGTGTTGTTCATCTCAAAGTGTTGCTTATCTCAAAGTGTTGCTTATCTCGAAGTGTTGCTTATCACAAAGTGTTGCTTATCTCTAAGGGTTGTTTGTTTCAAAGTGATTATTATCTCAAAGTGTTTCTTATCTCAAAGTGTTTTTCTCAAAGCAGTGTTGATCAAAAGTATTGTTAAAGCTTTCTTTTGTTGATTGTGATGCTTGTCTCAAAGTTTTATCTCAAATGATATTTATTTCAAATTATTGACAATTTCAAAATGTAATTTCAGTTGTTGTTTATCTCAAAGAATTTCTTATCTCAGACTATTGTATTCATGGTTGTTTTATTAATTGCAAAGTGTTGCTTATGTCTAAGGAAAGTTAATTGAAGTGTTAATTGTTTCAGTGTTTATTTATTGTAAAGTATTGTATTGTAAATTTCAGAGTGTTACTAATCTCATGTATGTACATCTCAAATTGCCGCTTATCTCAAGTATTGTATATCTCAAAGTGTTGTTTATATCCAATTTTTTTTATCTCAAGTATTGTATATACCAAGTATTGTGAATCTCAAAGTGTTGTTTACATCGAGTTTCTTTATCTCAAGTATTGTGTATACCAAGTGTTGTGAATCTCAAAGTGTTGTTTATCTCAAGTTTATTTATCTCAAGTATTGTATATACCAAGTATTGTGAATATCAAAGTGTTGTTTATCTCAAAGTGTTGTTACATCATCCTGACTGATGTTTCAGGGCAGCCGACCAAGTGGCAGAACATGTCACTCGCAGGGATGGAGGGTGTCACCCAGGGCCACGTCAGCAAGAACAGTGTCTCAGTACTTGTCGACCACTTCTGATACTGAATACCATTCCATAGTGCTCTCATATGAGTTGACTTCAAGCATTGGGGAACTGTGAGTCACACCATCCCATAGTGCCCTCTAACCGGTTGACTTCAAGCATAGGAGAACTGTGACTCACACCATCCCATAGTGCTCTCTAACCAGTTGACTACAAGTGTTTGGGAACTCAATTGATTGTACTTATATGGACACACTCTACAGTTACTGTAGGCCAGTGTTTCAGTGTTTTACTCTGTGATTCTGTGGGCAAGGATATATTACTGTCTGGACACTGCCACCTCAGACAATGACAAGGAGTGGACACACGGATATAAAAAGTGAGATCTGTAATGTTCACTCTATCAGCTCGTGATTACTGAATACTGAGGAAGTGTGTCCAAGTGACCGGGTGGTAAAACATTAAAGGAGATCTGGTATGTCTTTGTTAGCTCGAGTAATTACTAAAGACTGAGGACCTCGTGGGGAAAACAGTAGAAGAAACATTCCTGGAGAACATAACCATGTTGTCCTTGTTCCATGTTGCTGGAGATGGGTCGATACAAAATACTGCCACGATGGACAAGTGGGTCTTCTTCATATCATGTCTGATGTTGTGAATGATGTGTTGTGAATGATGTGTTTCCCAACTGAGTAATCAAAGCAAGGTCTGTGACAGATCAGACCAGAGACCAAATTTACGCTTCTGAAGGAGAAGATGGTCTGTGTTACATCAGACCATGTCAATCAAACTACAGGAGACCAGGCTTGTGACAGTTGAACTGCACTGGTTTTAAAGACAGATAATGTGTCAGTGCTGAGACAGGTCACCTGTTCACACAACCTGTACTGGTTTCGAAGACAATATATCAGTTATGAGAAATGACGCCTGTTGAGACAAACTGTATTTGTCGTAATGGCAGACAATGGCATCAACCTCAGTGTTTTATATAAACAGCATTTTCTAGTTGTTTTAACTATATTTACCTATATGTACATAGATTCTTATATATTTAGTCCTGCTCCATTATGTCTCTGTGATGTTCATCTGTGTTGTTCGTTGTTAACACCCCAAGGTTGTGCACTGTGTTGTATGAAGGAAGAATACTGTTGTTCGTTGTTAGATCCCCAGTTTTGTGCTACATGTCAGTATTATTGTTGTTAGAACCATGTCCTGGCATCTCTTGCCCAGGTTCAATGTCTGTGTATGTCGTGAATGTATCGCACATATATATTGAGCTCAGATTCCTCCTGCCTGCCTACAGTCAATGTTCCTGAGGCATCATGTTGAGCGCAGATTCTTAAATAGACAGGATCGAGTCTCTGCTGTTTTGGGCAGATGACGAACTTGAGCGAGAGATGCTTGTTTTATATTTTATTATCTATTTAGTGCTAGATTGATGCTGAAAATCAAAACATTGTGGCACTAAGTGCTGCTCGATGTCGAATCTCTGTACTGTACATAGCCACCATATCCTCTGTATCTACACTGTAGCCAGCACTAGTACATCATAGTCATTGTAGTCCAGAAATTCAGGCCTCCGATCTGAACACTGTCAGTCCATAAGTAACATAATTTTCTCCATATCGACACTGTAGCCAGCACCAATGATAGTTTTAGACAGAAGTTCAGGCCTCAGATCTGAACACCTTCAGTCATTGTTTTACATGACGTACTGGAGGACGGACTGGGGTCCAAGCATTTGCTGATTTCAGCACATACAGCTCTCATATCAGGCCACAGATGTTTCTCCTCTATCGTCACCCAAAGACAGCAACATCCTCTTGATTTCAGTCACGGTCAGTAACATTGTTTCCAGTGTCTGGACTGTAGGTCATCAAGGGAGGGCATCGCAGTGTATGCGTACAGATTTTTCACTGTATCTTCTCAGTCTGTCATCCTCCCCTCTGTGGTTCCTTCTCTCTCTCTCCCTGGCAGCATCTACCGAACTATGCCACAACAACAGGCCACACATCAAACATATTGGTCATGACATTATTGTGACCAGGTAATACTTCAGTTTGTATCAGCTGTATAGCAAAATGTCAAGAATTAGCTTGTCATAAAACATTCCTCAACTGGCAACATTTTAATGTCAAAATACTCCAGTTTGAAGAATTTTGAACTTTGAAGAAGATCTACTTCGAGCATGCTTGGCACTAGGAGCAGGATATCAAGTCAGACCCAACACAATGTCCATCCAGAATCTACAGCAGGTGCCCTGTTTACTGGGACAACCATATCACACACAATCTACTTATATTTCATTGGTCATGTTATGTACAAGGTTGTGATTATGTCCATTTATTACACTCATCCACTTTTTCATTTGATTTTAGTTCGTCCTTCAGTTACAGCTGCCTGGGTAGTTGTGTAGCACCACCTTCACCTGTGTTCAGACACAGTTGTCTCCCCTGATCTACAAGTGGTCTTGATGCAGTTATTTCCCTTAGTACACAGTTATTTCCCTTAGTACATTGTTATTCCCCTGAGTAATAATTTGGCTGCTCTTCAAAAACAGTCATCCCACTACCTTAACTTTTACGTCCCCTGATTTATTCGTCTCCGTTTCAGCTGCACTTATTTCTATTCAGCTGTAGTTATCTCCCCTGAATAATTATTGTCTCTCCTAGAAAGACAATAATGTTCGCATAAGTAGCAGTAAAATATGTTCTGATACATCAGGGGAAACAACTGCTGTGTATTTAGAGCCATGCAGATAGCGAAGGTTTATCCACTTGATATTACTGAGCACCTAGCAGATGTAAGGGAGACAACTGCTGGAGGTATAAAGCCATGTATGTTAGTGTAGGTTTATCCAGCTGAGATTATTGAACACCGATGAAGATCATCAGAAAAGGAACGGAAGTCCGTGGAACAAAAACAAGAGAATAAAACAAACTCAAATAATGACTTGTTTTCTGTTTAATTAAGCAGTAGTCCAATCTCACAGGAGTCATAAACGGACAAAGTCAGTCCATTCATACTCACATATTGACAGAATAACGCATTCCACCAGACAAACAATTCACTCAGTCTGACCTCATTATGAGAATCTAAAACACACGTGTTGACAAAATAACACACACCACCAGACAAGCCCTTCCCTCAGTCGGACCTCATTGTAAGAATTTCAAACACACTTGTTGACAGAATAACTCATACTACCAGACAAGCCCTTCACTCAGTCGAAAGTCATTATGAGAATTTCAAACACGTGTTGACAGAATAACTCATACTACCAGACAAGCCCTTCACTCAGTCTGACCTCATTATGAGAATCTAAAACACACGTATTCATAGAATAACTCACACCACCAGACAAGCCCTTCCCTCAGTCGGACCTCATTGTGAGAATTTCAAACACACGTGTTGACAGAATAACTCACACCACCAGAAAGTCCTTCAGTTACTTTAGTCTGAGACACCCAACCACACATATTGACAGAATAACTCACACCACCAGAAAGTCCTTCAGTTACTTTAGTTTGAGACACCCAACCACACATATTGACAGAATAACTCACACCACCAGAAAGTCCTTCAGTTACTTTAGTGTGACACGCCCAACCACACATATTGACAGAATAACTCACACCACCAGAAAGTCCTTCAGTTACTTTAGTCTGAGACACACAACCACACATATTGACAGAATAACCCACACCACCAGAAAGACCTTCATTTACTTTAGTCTGAGACACCCAACCACTCATATTGACAGAATAACTCACACCACCAGAAAGTCCTTCAGTTACTTTAGTTTGAGACACCCAACCACACATATTGACAGAATAACTCATACACCCAAGATAGGTCCTTCACACTGTCTGACCTCGGTTTGCTACACTCAAACACACATTTAAAGAAGAACTCTGCTGTGATGAGTGATGACTGACAACCGACTGTTCTTGTGTATTGACAACTGACTTTCCTGTGTACTGACAACCGACTGTTCCCTGTGTATTGAAAACTGAATGTTCCTTGAGTACTGACAACTGACTGTTCTTGTGTATTGATAACTGACTGTTCCCTATGTGCTGACAACCGACTGTTCCCTGTGTACTGACAACCCACTGTTCACCCTGTGTACTGACAACCAACTGCTCCCTGTTTAATGACAACCGACAGCTCCCTGTGTATTGAAAACTGACAGTTCGCCCTGTGTACTGGCAACCGACTGTTCCCTGAATACTGACAATCAATTGGTTATGTTGTAAACTGTGCTTGAGGTGCAGTCTTCGTGTCATTAATCTAACTAGCCTTGTATACAAGATAGGTGTAGTTACCTCCCCTACTCTGTGCTGCTTTATATATTCGGCGTGTTAGATGTGTTACAACCGACTTACTGTGTTTATATTTGCCAATACATATCAATGATGATAAGGAAATATTTATGTAGCATAGAATGGATCCAATATCGTTATCGTATTATTCATTTAGTCATAAATAAAACTCAGCAGTGAACATCCATCCACTGCGGGATTACTTCTTAGGGCGGCATTTCCAATTGACACAAAGGAGGATATTGATAGATACGAAATCATACTTCTCTTTCCATTAGGTACATATTCTAGGTATGTGATGGCTCTGTACAAGCTTTTGTGCAAGAACCTGACAAGTATCTGCACGTCAAAGTCTATTGTTAGGTAAACTATTTGGCTAGAACATGAGAATGAGACTATTCTGAGGTCCCTTTGTTTACACTGCACGTCTCTTTATTTGAATTGATTTCACCATGACCCTTACATGATTATAAATTGTTTGTTGAATTAGATACTTTGGTTTAAATTTAGCTTTAATCCACCATTCATTGGTTACACTAAGACTAAGTTCTGAAGAAGAATCGATCGAATCCAATTTCGTGGAAATGCAAACATAATAATTAATATTTTTTTAACTTTCAAATTAATAATATCCTTTAAAATATGTATGGTGTGGTCAGCTTTAAGTGTATGCGATTGATGTATAAATTACCACACTCATATACAAGCATTCAATGGTGATTGTGACAGACAACTAACCATTACATGCAATGATAATGCAATGTTGACCAACTTAAAAAATAAGTTATATATTTGTCAGGTTCTAGCCACATTAATTTTACAATTGACATGACTCATAGTAAATAAATTTTGTGAATTATTGCATCAACGTCTCACTGGAACAAAAGGAGGAGGGTTTGTGGTCTTGTGAGGAGAATCCAGCACAACTGCCACTGTACAGAGGGATCCATGTGAAATTTCATCTTCAGGTGGTCTTGATCAAGAACTTGAGAAATGTTATAGTACTGGCAAAGGTCAATACACATCCTTCATACGGGAATATCATATTGCTTCAATTATCGAGATGAAGACAGAGTGAACGAGTTCTTCAAACTGTATTCCAGTTACATCATGGCGTGTCATCTGAATGTAGCAGGAAAGTTTCAGACGTGTACCACTCTGGTGAAACGCAAGGGCACATGCATGATGCTGACAGACCTAGAAACATAACTGTTGCACACTAGGATTTGAACCACCATCATAGATTTCTGGCGTGGCCAAGCGACGCAACTCTGCATGGTCAAATGTGGTGCCTTAGTCGACTATGACCCCCCTGTCCCCACGGATTTGGAAAGTGAGATTGGAAAGAGCAATCAGGATGAAATCTTTGACGAGGAGGAACCTGTGGATGTGGATCTTGACTTGCAGGACGTCAGTGACAACTCTACTTAAACTTACCTCAGCCATCAGGAGATGATGTGTGGCAAACGATGTCCACATACATCTACAAATATCCTGCATTATCTGTGACCCGCCAGCAATGGCGTATGTGAAGCAGATTAAAGACGACAGTGGTTACTATGGTTATCACAAATGTATCCAGAGATGTGAACGGACAAATGTGACTTTTACAAACACAGGCTCTCAGACGAGAACCAACTTTCGGTTTGACAAAATGACAGATGAGGATCCCCACTTGGGTACTTCCCCTTTTAATAGACTGAACACTGGGGTGTTTTTGAAGTTTACACTTGACTATATGCATCTTGTGTGCCTTGGTGAAGTCAAGAGAATAAAGTTGTCAAAATGAACATATTATTTAAATATTATTGTCACATACAGAAGAATTCCCTAAAAATTCGTAAAGAAACCCTTACTTAAGTGTAAAACAAACTGAATGAATTAGTGGTAAACTTCTGTATATGTGCAATCAAAAAGAAGCTTTGTATATTTTTATCAATGTGGATTTCGTATATTTTGGAATTTTGCCTTGTGTGCGCTGTTTACTGGGACAACCATATCACACACAATCTACTTATATGTTATTGGTAAAGTTATGTACAAGGTTGTGATGATGTCCATTTATTACACTCATCCACTTTTTCATTTGATTTTAGTTTGTTCTTCAGTTACAGCTGCCTGGGTAGTTGTGTAGCACCACCTTCAGCTGTGTTCAGAGACAGTTGCCTCCCTGTGTACTGACAACCGACTGTTCCCTGTGTACTGACTACCGACTGTTCCCTGTGTACTGACAACTGACTGTTCCCTGTTTACTGACAACTGACTGTTCCCTGTGTACTGACAACCGACTGTTCCCTGTGTACTGACAACCGACTGTTCCCTGTATACTGACAACTGACTGTTCTTGTGTATTGACAACCTACTGTTCCCTGTGTACTGACAACCCATTGTTCACCCTGTGTACTGACAACCAACTGTTCCCTGTGTACTGACAACCGACAGCTCCCTGTGTCTTGAAAACTGACAGTTCGCCCTGTGTAGTGGCAACCGACTGTTCCCCCTGAGTACTGACAACCGACAGCTCCCTGCACTGACAACTGACTGTTCCCTGTGTACTGACAACCGACTGTTCACCCTGTGTACTGACAACCGACTGTTCCCTGTTTACTGACAACTGACTGTTCCCTGTGTACTGACAACCGACTGTTCCCTGTGTACTGACAACTGACTGTTCCCTGTGTACAAACAACCGACTGTTCCCCGAATACTGGCAATCCACTGGTTATGTTGTAAACTGTGCTTGAGGTGCAGTCTTAATCTCACTAGCCTTGTAAACAAGACAGGTGTAGTTACCTCCCCTACACTGTGCTGCTTTATATATTCAGCGTGTTAGATGTGTTACAACTGACTTACTATGCTTCTATTTGCCAATACATATCAATGATGATTAACAAATATGTATATAGCATAGAATGGATCCAACATCGTTATCTTAGTATAATAATTTAGTTGTAAATAAAACTCAGCAGTGAACATCTATCCACTGTGAGATTACTTCTTAGGGCGGCATTTCCAATTGACCAAAAAGGAGGATATTGATAGATACGAAATCACACTTCTTTTTTGCATTAGATATATGTTCTAGGTATGTGATGGCTCTGCACAAGCTTTTGTGCAAGAACCGGACAAATATCTGCACGTCAAAGGCTATTTTTAGGTAAAGTAGCTGGCTAGAACATGAGAATGAGACTGCTATTCTGAGGTCCCTTTGTTTACACTGCACGTCTCTATATTTAAATTGTGTTGACCATGAGCCTTACATGATTATAAATTGTTTGTTGAATTAGACCCTAAGGTTTAAATTAAGGTTTAATCCAACATTCTTTGGCTACATAAAGACTAAGTTCTGAAGAAGAATCGATCGAATCCAAGTTCGCGGAAATGCAAACATAATAATTAATATTTGTGTGAACTTTCAAATTAATAATAGCCTTTAAAATATGTATGGTGTGGTCAGCTTTAAGTGTATGCGATTAATGTATAAATTACCACACTCATATACAAGCATTCAATGGTGATTGTGATAGACAACTAACCAACACAAGCAATGACAATGCAATGTTAACCCACTTCAAAAAATGTTATATTTTTGTCAGGGTCGAGCCACAATAATTTTACAATTGACATGACTCAGAGTAAATATAGCAGTTTTGTGACTTATTGCATCAACGTCTTACAGGAACAAAAGGATGAGGGTTTGTGCTCTTGTGACGAGAATACAGTACAACTGCCACTGTACAGAGAGATCCATGTGAAATTTCATCTTCTGGTATTCTTGATCAAGAACTAGAGAAATGTTATAGTACTGACAAAGGTCGATACACATCCTTCATACAGGAATATCATATTTGCTTCAATGATCGAGATGAAGACAGAGTGTATTCCAGTTACATCATGGCGTGTCATCTTAATGTAGCAGGAAAGTTTCAGACGTGTACCACTCTGGTGAAATGGCAGATGAGGATCACCACTTGGGTACTTCACCATTTAACATTGGGATGGTTGTGCAGTTCTTACTTGACGATATGCTTCTTGTGTGTCTTGGTGTAGTCAAGAGAATATAATTGTCATAATGAACGTAGTGTTAAAATATTATTGTCAGATACACAATAATTCTCTCCGGTACAAAATCAGTCGTGAAGTTTTTTATAAGAAATAGCAATCAACGACATATTGTATGGAATCACAGAAACCCTTACTAAAGAGAAAACAAGAAACTGAATGGGTGAGTGGTAATATTCTGCATATGTGCAATCAATAAACATACTTTGGATAAACAAAATATAGAAAATGGTTTATTTTTGGACATAAATTTTCCTCTGTGTGTCCTGTTTACTGGGACTACCATATCATACACAGTCTATACTTATTGGTCATGTTATGTACAAGGTTGTGATTATGTCCATTTATTACACTCATCCACTTTTTCATTTGATTTTAGTTCGTCCTTCAGTTACAGCTGTTTGGACAGTTGTGTAGCACCACCTTAAGCTGTGTTCAGAGACAGTTGTCCCCCCTGATCTATAAGTGGTATTGATGCAGTTATCTCCCTTAGTACACAGTTATTCCCCTGAGTAATAATTTCTCTGCTCTTCAAAAACAGTCATCTCACTAACTTTACCTCATTTATTCGTCTCTGTTTCAGATGCACTTATTTATATTCAGCAGTAGTTATCTCCCCTGAATAATTATTGTCTCAACTGGGATGACAATAATGTTCCCATAATGAGCAGGAAAATATGTTCTAATACAACAGCTGTATATTTAGAGCCATGAAGTTACCATAGGTTTATCCACCTGATATTACTGAGCACCTAGCCGATGTAAGGGAGACAACTGCTGGAGGTATAAAGCCATGTATGTTAGTGTAGGTTTATCCACCTGATATTACTGAGCACCTAGCCGATGTAAGGGAGACAACTGCTGGAGGTATAAAGCCATGTATGTTAGTGTAGGTTTATCTACCTGATATTACTGAGCACCTAGCCGATGTAAGGGAGACAACTGCTGAAGGTA
This sequence comes from Haliotis cracherodii, assembly GCF_022045235.1. NCBI lineage: Eukaryota > Metazoa > Mollusca > Gastropoda > Lepetellida > Haliotidae > Haliotis > Haliotis cracherodii. The sequence continues at coordinate 2,780,611 of NW_027266289.1, read as the reverse complement.
TAAAGTCATGTATGTTAGTGACACAAGATAAGTCCTTCACACTGTCTGACCTACACTCAAACGCATATTTAAAGAAGAAGAACCCTGCTGTGATGAGTGAAAGATGGATGTGGGTCTATATCGACTGATGACGTGAAGGTAGGATGTGTTCAACATCGGCTCCTGATGCGATTAGTGAGAGAGTGAGCGATGTATGTGGGTCTCTATCGATTGATGACGTGAAGGTAGGATGTGTCCAACATCGGCTCCTGATGCGATGAGTGAGAGAGTGAGCGATGTATGTGGGTCTCTATCGATTGATGACGTGAAGGTAGGATGTGTTCAACATCGACTCCTGTTGTGATGAGTGAGAGAGTGATTGATGGATGTTGGTTTATATTGACTGATGACGTGAAGGTAGGATGTGTTCAACATCGACTCCTGATGTGATGAATGAGAGAGTGAGCGATGTACGTGGGTCTCTATCGATTGATGACGTGAAGGTAGGATGTGTTCAACATCGACTCCTGTTGTGATGAGTGAGAGAGTGAGCGATGGATGTTGATTTATATTGACTGATGACGTGAAGGTAGGATGTGTTCAACATCGACTCCTGATGAGTGAGAGAGTGAGTGATGGATGTTGGTATATATTGACTGATGACGTAAAGGTAGGATGTGTTCAACATCGACTCCTGATGAGTGAGAAAGTGAACGATGGATGTTGGTTAATATCGACTGATGACGGAAAGGAAGGGTGTGTTCAACATCGACTCCTGATGAGTGAGAGAGTGAGTGATGGAAGTTGGTATATATTGGCTGATGACTTGAAGGTAGGATGTATTCAACATCGACTCCTGATGAGTGAGAGAGTGAGCGATGGATGTTGGTTTATATTGACTGATGACGTGACGGTAGGATGTGTTTAACATCGACTCCTGTTGTGATGAATGTGAGAGAGTGAGAGATGGATGTTTGTTTATATTGACTGATGACGTGAAGGTAGGATGTGTTCAACATCGACCCCTGTTGTGACGAATGTGAGAATTAGTTGAATGTGTTGCACATTAAGACTCCCCTGTAGTTTAAGGCGTATTATATCAATGATTGAAGGAGGATACCTGATGGAGTTAAGTGTTTTATTTGACTAATATTACAAAAAGCAAATATTACGTCAAAAATACTCGTCAACCTGATCGTATTTCAATAGTATGTTTGGTGGGACAACTTACATAGGGTGTAACGGGATATATACAATGTAACAGGCTATACAATATAACACGTGATGTATAATTTGGCACATGACCTACAAAGTGACACAAGATATACAATTTAACACGTGATATACAATGTGACAAAAGATATACAAAGTAACACTGGATATACAATTTAACACTGGATATACAATGTGACACAAGAGATACAAAGTAACACTGGATATACAATTTAATACGTGATATACAATGTGACACAAGATATACAAAGTAACACTGGATATACAATATAACACGTGATATACAATATAACACAAGACATACAAAGTAACACTTGATATAAAAAGTAACACTGGGTATACAATGTGACACAAGATATACAAAGTAACACTGGATATACAATATAACATGTGATGTATAATGTGGCACACGACATACAAAGTAACACTGAATATACAATTTAACACGTGATATACAATGTATTATTCATGTGGGTTGAATTACAGGACTCCGTACTGGTTAGATACAGATACTGCCAACAGAGGAATCAAATATACTCAACAACAAAAATTCCTGTGACACCAATATTTAAGTGTATTTATGAAACAAGTTTTCAATATTGTAGTACGTGTATGGAATCAAGTTAGAAAAACGCAGCTGCTACAGAAAAGCATGCATTCCATGCAAAAGTTGACTTTTATGCAAGCCCCATGCATTTCACAACCCAAGAATGGGTATAAAAACGTGTGTTAACGGGATTCCATATGCATTGTTTAGCATCGTACTGACAACATCCACTCAGAAAAACAACAAACTTACGCAATTATTCAACATTACGAAATGCCACGCCTGCAAGCCTTTGATATACTTGTAAGAGGATCGAGTCAACGTGATGTTGCAAGACAATTTAACGTCAACAGAAACACCATTTGGTGTTTATGGCAACTTTGGCAACAGACGAATGCAGTCAGAGACCATCCTCGGAGTGGCAGGCCACGCGTAACCAATAATCGACAAGACATCTGGATTCAAACAACACACCTACGAAATCGATTCCAGCCAGTAACAGTGACTACAAGAAGCATCCCTGGCCTTCGACGAATATTTTCACAAACCGTACGTCGCCGCCTCAGATGTGCAGTGATTGTCGCCAGAAGACCCGCCAGACGTACCATTTTGACAGGAAAACACCGTCAAGCACATATACAGTGGTGCAGAGAGCGTTTACGCTGGACGGCCATGCAGTGGGGACAAGTTCTATTCACTGACGATTCTCGTTTTCACCTAAGCCACAGCGTTTGACGGATTCGAGTGTACCAACGTCGAGGTGAACGTTACGTCAATCATTGTGCCATGGAAGAAGATCGGTTCGGGGGCGGCAGCATTATGGTATGGGGTGGGATTACAGCAAGACAGAGGACCCGTTTGATAGTGGTAGAGGGAAATCTCAATGAACAGCGCTACCGCGACGAGATCATCGGCTCTGCTGTCCGACCGTTTTTGCGTCGTCATGGTCCAGGCATTACCTTTCAACATGGCAACGCCCGGCCTCATATTGCTCGACTTTATCAGGATTCTCTTCAACAAAACAACGTGAATGTAATTCCCCTTGCCGGCTCGCTCCCCTGATCTCTTACATGTGGGATGAGATGGATCGGCGCCTTCGACGTCAGCCACCTGTTCCACAGACATTGTAGGAACTTCGAAGCATCCTCCAGCAGATATGGACAGATATCCCACAGGACTTAGTGCGACGCCTGGTCCATTCCGTGAGACGAAGGTGTGTTGCTCGCATCGCAACCACAGGTGGACACACACGCTATTGATTTGTAAATTGACATTTTGGCATGTTCATGTTTTTATATGAAATCACACGTTTTCTGAAGTCAGTATGGCAAATTAAATCATTTGAACACTTTCAGGAGTCTTTTATCTGTTTTAAACCGAAATTGTTTCGGATTTAGTAAAAATCATAACTTTGCTTTAAATCATATTCAATGTCACAGGAACTTTTGTTGTTCAGTATATATAACTTTGCGTTTCTTTTTTTGAAGAGTGTATATTCCCCATCAAATCAGTCCATAGTACCGTAGCTCACCAAAGATGGCCACATGACACAAGTTGCTGTCAGCTTTGATGTTTCCTTCATAGATACTGAGGACTTGCAACTAATACTAAATTCTATTGTTTGCCGGAAAATATGATTGCATCAAAAACAAAAGAAAACAGATGTTTTTTGAATCAGGACATCCATTTCCAGAGAAAATAAGACCTAATAAAAGTGCATAGGTGAATTCAAGGTAAACAATTTGATTAAAAACTAATATTTACGTAACACTACAAAAAATCGGACATGCATTTTGAGAGAATTTATGTGCAGAGTCAAAGAACAAATATCAAAATATACTCACACGCAAAAGAAACGCAAGTGGCTTTAAGCAGATAGGTAACAAACACGGAACCATAAATTGATACGAGTTTTAGCATGTAGCCTGATGGTGTTATCAATGTTTTTGGATGCATTTTGGAAGCCCCGAGTAAACACGCAACATAAAAAACGAATCGCCAAAACGCACCATTTCAATGAATATGTGGGTATCATGCACCCATTTCTCGCGAAATCGAAAATGCACGAACTGTCACGAACTGTAGTGGGTAAAAAACTGTGGCCGATTTTTGGACCTACTACTCCATGGTCAACAATGCCACGCCTAACTCAAATTCAGAGAAACCACGCTATCGGACGTTTGGAAGCTGGAGAGTCTGTCCAACATGTTACCCGTCATTTCAACGTTACCATAACCACAATTTACCGTCTCCTGCATCGATACAATGCTACACAGACCACATATGACCTTCCTCGGAGCGGTCGTCCTAGGGTCACCACACCTCAACAAGATCGGTGAACACCAGCGACATCCGTTAATCGACACATTAGCCGGGGCACTGTGATCCGACGTCTCCGTTCCAACAACATCAGATGTCGCCGACAGGCTTTCTGAATGTTGGTCAAGGTCGGAGACACGGCGTCACTGCTCAGCGGTATATCGACGAAATGATCAGATCCCACGTTGTTCCATTTTTTGCACAACATCAAGAACACATTTTCCAGCAGGACAACGCTCGTCCCCATGTTGCCAGAGCTACCATGGCCATTCTGTAACAACACAACATCCGTGTTCTACCGTGGCCAGCCCTCAGCCTTGATCTGAACCCCATCGAACACTTGTGGGATGAGGTTCAAAGGCGTCTGCACAATGTACGCCCAGTTCCTACAACTGCCGATGAACTACGCACAGCTGCTCTGGAAGTGTGCAGGAGGATCCCTAGGGCCTTCACAAATCGTCTGATCCACTCAATGTACAGGAGATGTGTGGCAATGATCAATGCTAATGGTGCTCACACCCGGTATTGACTGAACTTTTGGGTATTGACCCGAAACTGTGTAAGCCCTTAACATTTAAAAAAAAAATGTCATCTGCCTTTGAATCCATTAAACTGTCTTCAGTCAAATGTTTGTCAATCTTGCCCTATTAGTATTTCTTCTCTTTACCGTTGAAAATAAATAACATGTTTACTGCATACTCGACTTGCGTTGTTTTTGCGTGTGAGTGTATATTTTATTACAAAAAAGGAACATGTATGAGAGTCCCACTACTATCTCCATATGTGTTTCATAATATATCATACTTTACACAAACACATGGCTGAATAATGGTCATAAATACACTGGATAAAATGTGGTTCCTCCAGAGCAAAGTAAGGTGTCGCCACTGTGGCACCATCCATGTTACGTTTTGTCTTTTTGAGGAGTTGATGTTTACAGAACCTGTGGGACATTGGGGAGTATTATTGAGTAAGGTCGAAATACAAAAGGTCAAATAATGGTCCAAACTTCAGATTCGTGGACAATCTTGACCACAAGAGGTTTTCTTCATTATGGTCATAAAATCCTCCTCTTCAGAGGTTCTTCTCCACAACTCCTTTGGTGCTCTGGACATGGATGTAACCCCATCGTCCCAGAGCAATAGTAGGAGTCTTTCTTCCTCACGTGCCCGTGAGAGATCCCCCATAGAACCACCATGACACATTGTCCTAAATTAATTCAGAGGAATTGCAGAGGACTTAGGAATAATTTTAATGAAGGTCAATTATTAGCACAAGACTATAAACCATCAGCTTTTAGTTTACAAGAGACCTCTCTTAAGCATACTGATAAATTTGAATTGCGTCAGTACAATTCTTATCATTCTTTTTCACCTCCGGGTGATAAAGCCACTGGCGGTGCTTCCATTTTGGTGAGGCAGGGCATCATCCACAGTCCTGTTCATCTCAAATGTAACCTTCAGGCTGTTGCTGTCCGTCTTACTCTACAAATAACTTTAACACTTTGTTCCCTATATATTTCTCCATCCTCAAATTTGCAGCAGTCTGACCTTCAGGATTTATTTGACCAACTCCCTAAGCCCTGTATCATCATGGGTGATCTTAATGGGCATAACCCTCTATGGGGAAGTTCCTCTTCAAATAGTAAAGGGAAAATCCTTGAGGATTTTATTGCTAACAATAATCTATGCATCTTCAACGACGGCTCGAAAACATATTTACATCCTGCAACAGGTACGTACACTGCATTAGATCTGTCAATCACAGATTCTAACTTATATAATGATTTTGAGTGGTCAGTCCATGATGACCTTTGTAGAAGTGATCATTTTCCGACAGTACTTACAGCTATAAACCCAACTGATGATCCACCTATAACAAGATGGAATTTTTCTAAGGCAAATTGGCCGTTATTTCAGAACATATGTACTGACAAATTGCAACATGAACTTTTTATGGATGTACCTGACCCGATTCAGTTGTTTTCCGATCAACTGAAAGGTATAGCTGATGAAACTATTCCTAAGTCCTCTGTGAACCCACATATTCGTAAACCATGGTTTACTTATGAATGCAAACAAGCTAGGAAGCGTAGGAAGAAGGCCGAGAAATACTTTCGACGCCATCCTACTGTTCATAATTTGAATACTGTAAAAATTACTTATGCCAAGGCTCGACGAACTTTTAAACTCAATAAACGACAGACCTGGAAGGATTATGTTTCCAAAATAAATTCTCGCACGCCTATGTCAAAGGTGTGGAACACGATCCAAAAAATCAAAGGCAAAGGTTCCAAATCAAGTATTCATCATCTCAAAGATGACCATAATTTATTGACAGAAAAATCAGATATTGCAAATAAACTGGGTGAAACTTTAGCCAATCATTCTTCTTCGTCAAACTATAATCCAAAGTTTCAGAAGTATCAACAACAACAAGAAAGGAAAAAAGTCAATTTTATTTCTGACAATGGCGAAGATTATAACGAAGTATTTTCACTACATGAGCTACACACTGCTTTAGCTCAAGCTCATGATACTGCAACTGGTGCTGATGATATCCATTATCAGCTTCTAAAACACTTGCCTGAATCTGGTCTTACAACACTCCTGAATATTTTTGATGATATTTGGACAACGGGACATTTTCCTCCTTCGTGGAGAAATGCCATCGTTGTACCCATACCAAAGCCTGGCAGGGATCATACAGATCCATCCAATTACCGACCTATTTCATTAACTAGCTGTGTTTGTAAAACCATGGAGCGCATGGTGAATAATCGCTTAGTTTGGTTTTTAGAAACCAACAATTTAATCAGTGATATCCAATGCGGTTTTCGTAAAAACCGAAGTACAATTGATCATTTGGTTCGTTTAGAATCATTCATTAAAAATGCTTTTATAAACAAACAACATGCTGTATCTATCTTTTTCGATCTTGAAAAAGCTTACGATACCACTTGGAAGCATGGTATTTTAAAAGATTTACATGACTTTGGTTTAAGAGGCCGCTTGCCTCAATTTGTATCACAGTTTTTAACTGACAGACAATTTCAAGTTCGTGTTGGATCAACCCTGTCTGATCATTATAATCAGGATCAGGGGGTTCCACAAGGCAGTATTTTGTCTGTTACCTTGTTTAGCATCAAAATAAATAGTTTATCTAAAGTATTAAATGACTCAATCGATGGGTCATTGTTTGTGGATGATTTTAATATTTCATGTCGTGGTAAAAATATGCGTACAATTGAAAGACAGTTACAGTTGTGTCTTAATAAAATTCATAAATGGTGTCTTGAGAATGGATTTAAGTTCTCACAGACAAAGACAAATTGTATACATTTCTGTCGGAAATATAAAACTCATAAGGACCCAGAGCTCTCTTTAGATGGTACTCCAATTAAGGTTGTAAAAGAGGCCAAATTTCTGGGATTGATTTTCGACCACCATTTGACGTTTTTGCCACATATTAAATATTTAAAGACTAAATGCCTGAAGGCCCTTGATTTGTTGAAAGTCGTATCGAATTCTAAGTGGGGAGGGGATCAGACAACCCTCCTTCACTTATATAGATCATTAATCCGCTCTAAATTAGACTATGGCTCCATTGTGTATGCTGGTGCTTGCAAGAGTAATTTAAAACAGTTAGATTCAATCCACCATCAGGGACTTAGACTGTGCCTTGGTGCTTTTAGAACTTCTCCTGTTGACAGTCTCTATGTCGAGGCTGATAAACCCTCTTTGAAACTACGACGTATTAAATTATCTCTTCAATATATCACAAAATTACACTCTAACCCTTCTAATCCTGCATATGCCTCCGTTTTTCATCCTCAATATGAAGAACTGTTTCTGAGGAAACCAAAGCTGGTTCCCCCACTTGGAATTCGGATTAAATCAAATGTTATTGCTGCCCATATAGATTTAGATCTCATCTCTCCTTACCGCCTTTTGTCTTCTCCTCCCTGGCAGTTGGTGAGGCCAGAAGTAGACATTTCCCTCACACGTTTTATAAAATCTGAGACCAATCCACTTGTATATCAACAAGCATATTTACAGTTAAGAAATAAATACGACACTCACCGTTCAATCTTTACTGATGGATCCAAGGATGGTGGCCAAGTAGCATCTGCCACCGTCATTGGATCAAAACATTTATCGTCCAGAATACCAGATAATAGCTCTATATTCACTGCTGAGGCCAATGCTATCCTTACAGCCTTGGGATACATTCAAAAACAGTCTGCATATAAACGATTTATAATCTTTTCTGATTCTTTGTCTTGTCTTCAGGCACTAAAAAATGTCTCTTCTAGTCATCCAATCATTTTAAACATTTTAGAACTTTATAATGATCTTTCAACTGGCCAATACGACATCGTCTTTTGTTGGTTGCCCAGTCATGTGGGCATAAAAGGCAATACAATGGCTGATGCTGCTGCTAAAGCAGCACTCAACAAATCTGTGACACCACTTCTAATTCCATACAGTGATTACAAACCTGTGATCAGATGTTACATCCGAGATCTTATGCAAAAGAAGTGGGACACCCAAGTAGGTATCAATAAATTACATCAAATTAAGCCAACTCTCGGTTACACCTACTTGGGGTGTCCAGATTTGAAGAGGTCATTTTACGACGATGTCGTATTGGCCATTCAAGATATACACACGAATATCTATTAAAAGGTGAGGATCCTCCGTTTTGTATCCCTTGTGATGAGAGAATCACAGTCAAGCATGTCCTGCTTGACTGTATTGATTTTTCCATTACAAGGGATAAGTATTTCAAAGTTTCGTCCATCAAGGATCTTTTCAGTATCAGTGCTCATTTACTCATCGTTTTTTTACAAGAAATATAATTAATAGATAAATTTTGATTATAATATGTATAGTTTATAGAAAGTGATTTTAATTTGGTGAATTGAATTCATGACTTGGATTGTTAGTGGCTGTATCTTCAAAGGGGGTTGAAGTATCGTAAAACAATTGTCCCCCTGGGAAGGTACCTAAGTCCGGTATCATTCAAAGTATCTTTTCATTTTGCTGTGATTTTAATCGTAGCATTTTTGTTGATTTTAACTGTTTGGCTAATCTTTCTGATCATAGCCAGTAGCCCGAGGGATGGTGTAAATCCTGCTGGGGACCATGTAGGTAGCAGAAGTACCGTAAGTCCCCATGGTCCCTAGTGTGGTGGCCTAGCTTTGGTTGCTGGCGATCTACAGCCCGTTTTTATACTGTGTCGTCTGATTTAATTTGATCGTTTTATTGCTCTAAAATTAGTTTTTAAAATTATTATCTGTGATATATTGCTAATTGTTGTACTGTCCTTCGGCGACAGGTTAATATATATAATATAAATGTTTACCTTGTTCATGTCACGATATGGCTGAAATACTGCCGATGTGACTTTAAATATTAACTCACTCACTCATTATGGTCAACAGGGAGACCGGATGACATCCCTTTGGACAAATTGGTGAGAACAAGCCTGTCAAGTGTCAGGGCAGAGGTGGCTTTCATGGACCAGATGGACACACTTCTCACACTGCGCCAAATTGTTTCAGAAACTTAACCAACGAGTGGTTGCATTTTTTTTCTGCGATATCAAGTGATGTTCCGGGACAACCTGTACTGTTGATGTCAACTATGTTATGAGAGACAATGTATTCTACAATCTGTACATTGCCTCCCTCACAAGCTGCATGCAGGATGTTGTCACCATACTTATCCTTCACGGTCAGGTCACATCCTTTACTCACAAATAGGTCAAACACTGCCTTGTGTCCCTTTAACACCGCCAGCGTCACTGGTGTTCTCCCGCGATAACCTGTACTGTTGATGTCAAGTATGTTATGAGAGACAATGTACTCTACAATCTGTACATTGCCTCCATCACAAGCCTTATGAAGGATGTTGTCACCATACTTATCCTTCACGGTCAGGTCACATCCTTTACTCACAAATAGGTCAAACACTGCCTTGTGACCATTCGACACTGCCCTCATCACTGGTGTTCTCCCGCGATAACCTGTACTGTTGATATTAACTATGTTACGAGAGACAACGTACTCTACAATCTGAACATTGCCTCCATCACAAGCCTTATGAAGGATGTTGTCACCATACTTATCCTTCACTGTCAGGTCACATCCTTTACTCACAAATAGGTCAAACACTGCCTTATGACCCTTAAACACTGCCCTCATGGCTGGTGTTCTCCCGCGATAATCTGTAATGTTGATGTCAACTATGTTATGAGAGACAATGTACTCTACAATCTCTACATTGCCTCCATCACAAGCCGCATAAAGGATGTTGTCATTGTTTTTGTCCTTCACTGTCAGGTCACATCCTTTACTCACAAGTAGAACAAACACTGCCTTGTGTCCCTTTAACACTGCACTCATTACTGGTGTTCTCCTGACATAGCCTGTACTGTTGATGTTAACTATGTTACGAGAGACAATGTACTCTACAATCTCTACATTGCCTCCATCACAAGCCTTATGAAGGATGTTGTCACCAAACACATCCTCCACTGTCATTTTACATCCTTTACTCACAAGTAGGTCAAACACTGCCTTGTGTCCCTTTAACATTGCACCCATCACTGGTGTTCTCCCGCGATAATCTGTACTGTTGATGTCAACTATGTTACGAGAGACAATGTACTCTACAATCTGTACATTGCCTCCATCACAAGCTGCATAAAGGATGTTGTCATTGTTTTTATCCTTCACTGTCAGGTCACATCCTTTACTCACAAGTAGGTCAAACACTGTCTTGTTTCCCTTTAACACTGCACTCATTACTGGTGTTCTCCTGACATAGCCTGTACTGTTGATGTTAACTATGTTACGAGAGACAATGTACTCTACAATCTCTACATTGCCTCCATCACAAGCCTTATAAAGGATGTTGTCACAAAACACATCCTCCACTTTCAGGTCACATCCTTTACTCACAAGTAGGTCAAACACTGCCTTGTGTCCCTTTAACACTGCACCCATCACTGGTGTTCTCCCGCGATAATCTGTACTGTTGATGTCAACTATGTTATGAGAGACAATGTACTCTACAATCTGCACATTGCCTCCATCACAAACCGCATGGAGGATGTTGTTACCAAACACATCCACCAATGTCAGGTCACATCCTTTACTCATAAGTAGGTCAAACACTGCCTTGTGCCCATTCAACGCTGCCCTCATCACTGGTGTTTCTTGACATATATTTCTTCCATTGAAGTCGACATTGTTTTGTGCAACAATAGATTCTACTATACCTACATTTCCTCCTGTGCAAGCGAAATGAAGGATGCTGTTTTGTTTGTCATCCTTTACATAGAGATCACATCCTTTACTCATCAGTGTAAACATGTCAGCATCCCCTCTCTCTGCTGCCCACATTGCTGCTGTTTTCCCGTGTTTGTCCTGTACAAAGTCAACTCGTTTCTTCACAGACAAAACACACTCAGCCAGATGGAGATTCCCTGTCTGAGCAGCAACAAGTACCACGTCATTCCCATCATAGTCCTGTCTGTGTACATCAGCTCCAGCAACAATCAGGTGCTGACAGATGTCTGTGTGTCCACTGAACGCTGCCGCCAACAGGGGCGTTCTCCTGTCTCTGTTCACAGCATTTATGTCAAACATCCCTGATGACAGGAGATGCTCCACTATAGCCTGGTTACCTCCCTTAGATGCCAGATGTAGCAGTGTGTTTTTGTCAGTGTCTACAACTGACAGATCTCCCCCTGTGTTCAACAATGTGTCAAAAATGTGTTTATGTCCTCTCTCTACACAATACGACACAGGGGTTTTATTATACCTATCTGTCTCGTTTACATCCTTACATCCCACATCCTGTACAATACCCAAGTTTCCCCCTTGACTGGCGTAGTGAAGAACTCCACGTGTCTTTGTATCCTTTAATGACAAGTCACACTGTTTTTTAGTTAGAAACTCAAACATGATTCTGTGTCCTGCAGCTGCTGCTAACATCACTGGAGTCCTCCCGCTTGCATCCCACGTGTTGATGTCGACCTTGCCCTTTGACAGGAGGAACTCTGCCAGCTCCACGTTCCCTGTTTCTGCTGCTGTGTGAAGCAGACTCAGACCACTCACATCCACAAGTAACATGCTCGATCCTTTTTCCTCTAGGTGTGATTTCAATCTTGAGATATAATGTTTCTTATGTGTCATCATGAACCTATTCAGGCCATGTTCTCTTGCTCGTAGAAACTGTGACATGTTCAGGCAGTCACCAACATATCCATAAGAGAGTGTCTCCGACATAGTGAAGTCCTCAGAACAGATGTGACAGTTCTGTGAGAGAAGTAACTGAAACATCTCCCTGTGACCTCTGCATGCTGCAATCATCAGAGGTGTCTTTCCATACTGGCCTCTGTGGTTGATGTCAAACAGCTTACTGGACACCAGATGTTTGACAATCTGGACACTACCGCCCTGGCATGCCAGATGGAGGATAGTATCACCGTTATCATCAACACCAGTCAGGTCACACTTCTCTTCATCTGCCAGATACTCATACAGCTGACCATGACCTTTCAGTGCAGCCATCATGACTGGTGTTCTCAAGTCCTGTCCTGGCAGATTCTTCCAGACATCCATGTGGGGAAGCAATAACTTAACAACATCTGTATACCCCCTCAAAGAGCCCAGATGGAAGGCAGAATTTCCAACTTTGTTCTTGATCAGACACTCTGCATCATCTTCCAGTAAGCTGTATACCATGTTGGCATTATTCCTGTCCACAGACATCATAAGAAGAGAGTTTCCATCAGCATCTGTATAGTCTGGTGTAATGGTGATCTCTCCCCTCTGTAGACCCAGCAGCTGCTGCCGTAGATACAGGAAGGACTTGGTGTCACGTAGTCTGATACAACAAGCTAGTTCCTCACTGACATGTACCTGTAACAGTTCCTGTTTCTGTAACACCTTCTGACACAGGTAATCATTGCCCGACTGTAGGACCCAGTACAAGAAGCACCTTAAACCAGTGGAAGAACCAGCTGTATCCTGTAAATGTAGAACATCCACAAAACTGTCCCCGAGCTGTGTCAGGAACCTGTCTATGTTGTCCTCCCTGCTGAGAACTGGGTGACGGAATGTGTGTCTGAACTTCCCTCTCCTTGTGTCTTTTACTAGCTGTGTCAGAAACATGTCTGTGTTGTGACTTGAGATAAAGATGGTTTTATCAGGTATGTCTGTGAGAGATTGTCTGTTGCCAGTCTCGCATATAACTTTGCAGTGTTTCCATCGAACTCCAAGAAACTTGTTGACAACAACAAATACACAGGCGTCATATATGACAGGGTCTGTGAAGCTTATATTGTCGCCAGACTGACATAGATAGGTGGCACACAATCTGTGTAACATGTCAGGAAGATCATCTGTTCTTAATTCGGGAAGGAGAGACTCAAACTCTTCCACAACATAACTCTCATAACTCTCATAACCCCAATAATCACTTTCATACTGATTTCGATAGTTGTCTTTCACTTTGTTCCCAGAAATCAAGATATATATTATTGCAGCAGAATAATCAACATTTCCAATTAATCTTTCTATTTCTTTTCTGAAATGTGAGTGTGGATATGCGAAAAATGTTATGGGATCTGTGGCAGGTCTGTCTTGACAGAAGTGTTTAATGACTTTGGGGAAACCGACATATGAAGGAAGGTTAGCTATGATCACCTCCTGTGTGTCTGATGGAATATCTGTCTGCATCTGCAGCATCTGGGAATATTCCAGCTTTGTTCTGCCCCAGTTCTGTCTTCCTATCTGTGTTATGTCAACTGTTGGTTGGTTCCTTCTATTGCCAATCTGTATTATGTTCATCTTTCGATTGAAGCGCTTGAAGGCGTCTCGTTTGCAGTTCGCGTATATAATAAGAACACAAACAAGCTTGTTGGTATAAGTTTTGTTGCGCATCAAGTTTGAATATACCCAGTGCTCTGGCATGTCATCAATCACCATCAGTGTAGGTTTAGTTGCCTGGAATACATCCATGTTGAAGTCCTCCCCTCTGCTGTGGAAGACTGTGTTGTATCCTTGTCGCTGGTAGTCACAACAGAGCATGTGTCCTATTGTGGTCTTACCTTCCCCAGGACCACCAGTCAGCATCACCAGGTTGTGTTGTTGTAGCTGGTCTCGGACTTCCTGGTAGGCAGCTGTCTTCACAAATAATCTCTCCCAATCTGAAAAAAATGGCTCATTTGTCAAAAGGTGAACATAAAAATAGCATACACATGTACACATACTCGTAGTGATACAACCACAGATACATGAAGTAAAATAACATAGAAAAACTGTATCTATTCATAACAGCAAAACTGCATAATAACCACTTATTATAATCCAAAGTGTAACAGTTACGAGTATTAATTAAACATTCCACATCTAACACGCAGCATCAACTCTGGAAAATAAACAATTGTCTTTTAAAAGGGAAAGTGTATTGTTGAGGTTGAAGACACTCATTAATGCTACTGTTTGTTAATCAGATATTGAGAGTCAATTTCTACCTTTGAGTTTTCTTGATGGCCTTTGATGCTGGATCATCGTCCTGAATATGTCAACCATCTTCCCATCTCTGGAAGTCAAGGACTGATGTACAGACACATGTGCTGCAGTCTTGTGAAGTTGCTGGATCCTGGTCAGGAAGTTCTGAGGACTGCTGTATATATCTGGCGATATGACGCCATGCACGGGGTGAAAGTTGGCGCAAGTCCTGCTCCTGACAGCGACAGTCAGAGCACGGGCCTGTGTGGAGTTGTAAAGAACAGCGTCAGGCTCATCTTTGGAAACAAACGTCAGGACGAGAACCACTCCGTCTGTTGTAAAGATGTAGGCGTCGCAGATGACGCTGTGTGGAGCTGGCACCTCCTCCTCTGGCTCCAGGAACGTCAGCGTAGGAGAGTTGGTGTAGACGAAGTATAAATCAGGTATGGATCTCACGGATGTTAAAATATCCGGCCTTACAATCAGTTCCACGTCTATTGGGTGAATAATGCAGTCTGCAACTGTAACACAGACAATGCAACGAAAACATGCCGACTTTTTTCCCCGGAGGGTAACTTCATTTACACCTGATTTTAGTTGTGTAATAATCACTGACAAGTTGTTGTAATACTAATGTAATAACCTTATCTATCGTCTAAAGCTGGCTACCGCATGATACATCACTTGATTCTCCAAGGAAATATTGCTATTATGACATTGCATCGCAATGCTTTGCATACCATTGCGACGTCATTGGTTGCCATGATCTCACAACAAAATGACATCACCAATCGTTCTGCTACTGGTTAGCTGTACTTCTTACCCTAGTTACTACTGTCTACAAGCTGTAAAACATGGAAGCATGATTTTGTTAGTTGAATAAAATATCATCGTCCTGGCTTTTATGTCATCGGCGACATTTTTTCGCCGCGAATAGCTGCAAGATTGCTGATGCGGCGTTAAGCAAAACTTACTCACTCACTCACTTTATGTCATCGGCAAGACATTGAGGTTTAGCTGTTATCGACTTGAGTTCATATATTTGATATAAAAAGACACAAGGTTGTTTTTTCTCTTTTGATTTCGTACGCTTTTGAATTGATGATGATGTCGAACATAACTGAATATCATTGTTACCAATTTGCAGTATAAAAAATATATCAACTTTACTTACTACTGCCAGGGGTGTCAAATACAGCATAGGAAAGGTCCACATCTGGAAATAGTGAAGTCAATGATGTCAGAGTAAATTGTACATTACTAGTCACACAAGTAGGAATTATCAATGCAAGAGAACAAACAGTCTATATTTTGCGCCAAAACATTTCATTTGGCATATAACCTATAAATCACTAATAGTGTTGAATTTGATCTAAGGCATGGATTTAATAACAACGTTGGGGACATGTTGAATCCCATTCTACGGGCTTTAACATGTTAACCCCTCCACTCTTACAGGAGAATAAACTTGTTTATACAGTGATGATAGTGATACTTGTATTGCTGAAGTGAATTCAGTCTGAGATAGACCCCTACCATCAAAGTCCAGATACTTGAGCCCTGGTGTTCTCTGTGGTCTGGTGATGGAGTGTTGGACCTCACCGTCAGAGCTGTAGATGCTGGACAAATCCGAGTCTTCACTCTCGTTGGATGACATTGTGACTTCTGTAGGAAAGCGCTCTTTGAGGGAATCTTCTCCCAATGACACAAGACAAACAGTGAAATCCTTTTGCTATATTGAAATCCAAGTGTCAAGCCAATCACTATGTTTTCAACTTAATGGCAAGAACCATGCATAGCTAAATATATTTGCATAACAACTTTCATGAAATAAGAAACAGTCACTGTATTCACTACACATCTTTTTATCTGTGTGTTTAGATTGTGTTCGCTCTCAGTCTCCACCTCATTGTTTGTATCCCTTTCCACGAAGGGAGCTGCCGGATTCTTCGTAGCCACTCAGTCCTTTCCATTCTGCATATACTATGATTTTGTATTTCATAAATTCTTGGCCCCTCTTTGTCATAGAAGACAATCCCACCATAGAACCTCACTGCTACTTCCAGTACACACTTGTTCCCTTCGTCAGGAAGTCCATGGATTCCTATCTTGACGAGATCAGACGGCGGGTCACCAAATTCACCAGTGAAAGATAACACACAAAGTTCCTCCTTTACCTTCCTGGACAGATCTTCCTTAAGTTCTTCTGGATTATCAACCTGAAATCCGACAAAATGGGGTACTTTAGTCTTGTAACCGTTCTCCGTGACCTCTCTTTCCTCTACTCCAACATAATACGATCCTCCACCAGGAACTTTAGACATAGACGTTATATTGTCCTTGAGTTTAAGATCTTCCCAAATATACTGCACATGTGAGATTTCATTCTTTGGCCAGAACAGTTTCAGTTCAACATTCTGAGATTCTTGGTACAGCTGCAGCTTGTCTTGATCAATTCCCTTTAAAGCAGGTGCACCACGTGATGCCTCGTATCGAGAATGTGCCAGCAAGTAAACTAAATTAAATGCTGTCGGATTTGTTTTTTCAAAGTCATTGCATATCTTTGTGTTAACATTTACCGTCGAAATTCCACACGTGAGAGCTACATCTATCAATAAAACATTTTGATATTTTTCAAAGCCTAGTGTCTCATGCAACCATGTCGTGCGATATGTGTCCACATATGAAGATCCACACTCAATCAGGTCCTGTAGAGTTTTGTCCACAAACTCGTGGAAGTACTCCAGATACCTGTCTCCCTCCTTCTGTCCGTGTAGGTGAACCAGCAGATGTCCCCCGAGCGTGTTCCTGAGAGCTGACACTTTCTTCTCTATGTCCTGGAGGATCTTCTTCTTGCCCTTCTTGACCTCCTTATTCCTTTTTGGACCTGTGATGATGCTTCTGTCTGCGTGAACGGTAAAGCTGTGTGGAGCAGAGCTATACTGTCTATATTCACGTTCAAGAGATGCACAGGATTGACACATATCTGAAATAATAATACTAATAATAATAATACTAATAATACTAATACTAATACTACTACTACTAATAATAATATTAATAATAATCCCAACACCCCTTACTCACCTCCTTTACATGGATGACCTTGAACTCAATTCCAATGGAGGATCTACACTAAAAAAAACAGATTCTGCTTGTCGAGTCCTTTCCTAATGATATCGCCATGTCCTTTGGACTCGACAAATGCAACATTCTTCATCTGAAACGTGGCAAGGTAGAAGAGTGAGGATCAGTAAGTTTACTTCAGTTGTTGACCATCTCGTGGAAGGTCAGGCCTATAGTACTAAGGGATGCACATGAGTGACAAACTCCAGAATGCCTAGAAAGAAAATCTGGAGTTCAGATACTTATGCTGTGCCCGTCCCTTCGTATTCTTTTGCTGTTGTTGATTGGACAAAACAAGAAATTCAGGGTATTGATACCCTCACATGAAAGATTACTTCATAACTCATTAAATGCAGGGCAGCTAATCAGAAAATGTAGTTCATCATCTATTTCACCACTATTACAATGTTTACAAATTCTTACGGAATAATCTAATCCCTCTCGTCTTCCTGTATTATATCGTAATGGTTACTCACTTAACTGTAATAAGCATCAATACCGCCTTATTTTTCTACTCCTAAACACAGTGATCTAATATTCAGTACAGACAGTAGTTTTTAACTTGGACTAATATCGCAGTTTCCCAGAATCAAACACTGAAGCATGAAGAGTCTGCCAGTTACAATCTATTAATCATTGCTGGATCATTGAAACAAAATGTTTTACACCCGGCACACACTGTGCATTCCATACATCACCATTGAATTCCAAATCGATCCAATCTATTTTGACTATTTCCTTTTAAGCTTTAAACATCATTCAGGCGCACACAATCTTTATAACCTAGGAAACGAGTACACAAACTAGCAATGCATTATCAGATCAAGATAATAGTGTCGTATTTTGAACAAAAGGTTTGACAAACACAACCTGGAACCAACAACACAATCACATTGAATAACAGGTTTCATATTCCCTGTGTCTCAACGTTGCATGTTGGAATTATTCAAGTTCATGTCACCCCTACCTACTTCACGCCACGAACAAACGAAAACCAAATGTCAAAAAAAGTCCACATTGCTGTTTGCAACAAACAAAGTCGTTTCAAATTTTCAAAGAAGAAATTTTGTAAGATAAACTTAAATACGACTAGGTAATAACTTGAACATAGATATTTAATGAATACATTTGACAGGCTACATGAGTCACTGTGGGACTAACTGTTCACGATTTGCTGTCAATTACACCGCCAACAACCTCTGGAAGTGGCCGCTCAAAGTAAACACAGATTTTATCGTTTTAGATCAATGAAAACAGATCAGTATATGGATTTACAGACAATAAAAGGACCACGAAGCATGACGATAGATACAGACAGACAATGCACTTGAGTAACAGCTCGCCGGCTCATAATAACAAAAGGTCCTGTGACAGCAATATTTTCATGTATTTTTCAAACAAGTAAAGTTTGGTTTTCAATATTGCAGTACATGTGTGGAATCAAGTCACAAAACGCAACTGCTACAGAAAAGCATGCATTCCATACAAAAGTTGACTTTTATACAAGTCCCATGCTTTCATTTCCAAGGAATGGATATAAAAACATGTGCGTTGACGGGATTCTAT
The DNA here is from genome assembly GCF_022045235.1 of Haliotis cracherodii. Taxonomy (NCBI): domain Eukaryota; kingdom Metazoa; phylum Mollusca; class Gastropoda; order Lepetellida; family Haliotidae; genus Haliotis; species Haliotis cracherodii. Next base: position 2,761,313 of record NW_027266289.1, on the reverse strand, counting down.
ATGCATTGTTTAGCATCGTGCTGACAACAACCACTCAGAAAAACAACAAAATTACCCAATTATTCAACATTACGAAATGCCGCGCCTGTCCGAATATGAGCGTTTGCGAGCCATTGGTATGCTTGAAACAGGATCGAGTCAACGTGATGTTGCAAGACAATTTAACGTCCACAAAAACACCATTTGGTGTTTATGGCAACGTTGGCAACAGACGAATGCAGTCAGAGACCATCCACGGAGTGGCAGGCCACGTATAACCAATAATCGACAAGACACGTGGATTCGAACAACACACCTACGAAATCGATTCCAGCCAGCAACAGTGACTACATGAAGCATCCCTGGCCTTCGACGAATATCTTCACAAACCGTACGTCGCCGCCTTAGATGTGCAGGGATTGTCGCCAGAAGACCCGCCAGACGTCCCATTTTGACAGGAAACCACCGTCAAGCATGTCTACAGTGGTGTAGACAGCATCTATGCTGTACGGGCATGCAGTGGGGACAAGTTCTATTCACTGATGAGTCTCGTTGTCACCTCAGCCACAGCAATGGACGAATACGAGTAAAGCAACGTCGAGGTGAACGTTACGTCAGTCATGGTGTGATGGAAGAAGATCGGTTCGGGGGAGGCAGCGTTATAGTATTGGTTGGGATTACAGCAATCGAGCTCTTGTGGGATGAGATGAATCGGCACCTTTGACGTCAACCACCTGTTCAACAGACACTCTAGGAACTTCGAAACATGCTCCAGCAGATATGGACAGGACTTTGTGCAACGCCTGGTCCATTCCATGACACGAACTTGTGTTGCTTGCATTGAAACCAGAGGTGGACACACATGCTATTGATTGTAAATTGACATTTTAGCATGTTCACGTTTTTTTTATGAAATCACGCATTTTCTGTCAGTATGGCAAATTAAACCATTTGAACACTTAAGGGAGTCTTTTATCTGTTGCAAACCGAAATTGTTTCAGATTTGGTAAAAAGCATTACTTTGCATTAAATCTTATTCAATGTCACAGGGACTTTTGTTGTTCAGTATACATCAATGGCATGATAATTCACATATGCAGATTAACATTTACCCCTTGCGTTTCCTGTACCGTCACCACCTGACCTGACTTGCAGACTCCAGGGGCTATCTATCCCGTATTCAGGAAGGACTGTATAGCATTCAAATACTCTGAAATTACCACAGCTGAAAAATCAGTTCCAAAAAAGCCAACAAAACTCCGGTACTATGGTGGAACAGGGAAATGGCAAACACAAGGAAAATGAAAAAGAAAGCCCTTAACAGGTAAAACAAATTAAATCAGCCTTCGCCCAAGTGCGAGCAGCCAGGACAAAAGTAAAACAGTCTGGAGCAAAATACACGCAATCAGGGGTAAGCGTAAACCTACAAAAATATTCCGAGTTAGCCAACGCCCATACAGCCAAAGATAAGACCAACATTCTGCCTGAGCACTTATTATCTGTCAGCAGCAACGGAAATTGCAGCAAAGACTTTAAACAGTAAAACATGCTTATGGCTAAGATATCAAAACAGCCACAAAGAAAGTATCTGGTATACAATATACTATTTACTGTGATAGAGCTTAATTAGCCAGTACAACATAGGAAATGCACTGCACCTGACCTTGACACAACGAGTGACGAGATATTGAAAAACCTATCTGATCAAACAAAGAGCTTACTAACCAAGATGTACAACACTGTATGGTCCAAAGAAGAAGTTCCAAAAGTATGGAAACATGCTGCAGTTATCCCGCTTCTAAAGCAAGGGAAAGACGAAGCCCTACCAAACTCTTATCTTATCCAATCAAATTCGAAAAATCCGCAATATTTCTAGGGGTGATCCTAGATCAACACCATACTTGGAGCAAACATATAGAATATGTAGAAAGCAGATGTCAAGAAGACCTGAACGTATTTGGGACTATTTCAGGTGCATCTTGGGGCACATCCAGGGAGACTCAGCTGGACCTCTACAAATGTCTTTTTAGAACAATAATGGTTGTAAGGTCTTTCACTCAGCATCAAATACTGTCCTGATCCGCCTCGACAGAATACAATACAAAGCTAATTCTAGCTACAGGTGCAGCAACAGGTACTTCACTTGAAGCACAACAAGTAGAAACGGGAGAACTTCCATTGAAACTAAAAAGAGAGCAGGCAGTATTATCGTAATGGGGACGAACATGAAACCCTTTGGATTAAAAAAAATATATGGTAAGACAAAAACACCCGAGATTAAGCCCTAGCTCTTAAAAAACCCTCACTAACGCCATCTGTGTTATTAGTACGTGAACTCATCCGAAGTCACAATTGTGACAACATTCAGCCTCCAGAAAGTCTCTTCAAAGGGTTACACCCCCTGGACTTAAAACATCCCAAAGTTGACACTGCTTTAACACCAGAAGTCACAAAAAAGGAAAGCCCATCCCTACTGCGATCAGTAGCTATCACTAAAATGATAACTACCTGGGACAGCTGGGTCTATATAAACAGTGACGGATACAAGAATCCTATCAACAAGGGAAGTAAAGGCAGTTAAAGTTCAAGGACTATCAAATATTTACTTTTTCAGTGCCTTATGTGACACAATGCTAGTGCACTGACCTCCATGTCATTTTGTTTGCCTTTTAAGGTAGTGCTCAAGGACAGATTTACTCATGATATATTCACCAGTTGTAGACATTATGTGCGAAAGGCACATTCAACATATATATGTGTGTACGGGTTAAAGCCCCAATATCCGATCAGCGTAATCAGGGTGCATGCGCAGTAAATATTTTACGAAGAAGAGGAAATGGGCAGGGCTTGTTATGTATAGTAACCCACGTGCCTCAATCTAACATACTCGCCCGAAAAAGACAAACATCGTCAGAAAAGTTAATTCTTTTGTTATGATATTGTAACAGTGTATTCTGACGCCATTGTTAACACTATCAAGATATTCATAAATACGCTGAGTTCTAATAAGTTCGTGTTTTTGTGTGTGCAGGCATTGTCTACTTTTGGTACAGTTTCCGTCCTGATAGCTTTGTGAGTTTTAGCTCCACTGCAAACAATATCACTTAAACCAGAGTTTTTCCATGTGGCATGGCGAGTGTCAGTAAGAATGTCAATTTCATCCATGTTCGGGTATGTCACAATTTCTTCTAAAAGTGCATCCTCGCATGATTCACGACTTAAATCACAAACGACTTCTTTATAGTTTGAAAACATATCAGAAATGTAAGCTGAACCAAGTCTCCCAATGTCAGCTGCTTTCGCAAGTCTGTCGTTCTGATTGGGTAATATTCCAGACACAAGGCATCCATGACACATGCGAAACTTTACCAAATATTTGTTACCAAGATAGGGTGAACTGGGCCATATTATCACATTATCTATTTCACATCAGAAAGTAACAAAGGCAGCCTCTCCAATAATTTTCATTTCCGATTTCTGAGCAGGAAATGAGCATGACAAACTGTGCGAAAAAAGTCGGTCACAAGTCATCCGTATTTTCACACTTGCAGAATGAAGAATAAAGAGTAAAAGATTCGTCAGTTATATTTCCATCGTTTGCATCATCTGTAAAAGCGTGTGCACGGACTTGATCGATATTTTTCTTAATATAATAAGAGAAAGTATTATCGAGAAATTGTTTGTTTGTTACAAGATTCGGGTTCCCTTCTCCAACGGACACTTCCGCCGGCCATGTTGTATGTTATATTTGCTGAAGCAAAAGCACAGTGGAAGTGTTTTGGTTGTTGTGCCTTTCCCAACTGGCGTGGTGGTAGGTATTTATCGAACAGACAAGGTTTCGCAATTCAATTAGGATATAAAATTCTTTATATTTCACACTGATAAAACACAATGATTCTTTGTTACAAACTGCATTAACTTCATAAACATCATCTTGGAGAAACTGTTTGCAAACAAATTCCAAACCGCTTGTCCGAACGTGCCTGCCCACTCGCGTTCTCAGCCAGTCCAAACGTCACTCTTCTGTTCTGAGAAAGCAGCAACGTCCTCTCAAGTACAAGCTTGCACCGCCAACCCACATTGTCAAATATCTTATATGACTTTATTATTTTTTTCACGTCCCAGTAGCATCAAGAATGCTGGAGTAATGAGAAGCTAGTATTATTGTACTTCCGAGGTCACATGTCATAAGCCCTGTGTCCCCACGACACGCCCTCGAATGCCACGTCCCACTTTTAGTTGCGGCCGAACACATTTCCGTTCATAATGGGTGCGACAGTACAGTTACGTCGATGGTCACCGTGGGCACATTCACCCGGATATCATTGCGGGTTGCGTGAGGGTGCTCCAATCCTGCTGCATCATATGCCTGTAGGATGGTAGATCAAAGCAAGACGTCAACAGTATACCTGTTGTTTTCAGTCCTGCTATTCTGCGCTAGCTTGGAACGAACAACCCCTTACGAGTCTACCGCATAGATTGCAGTTAATATTCATTGAAGGATGCTACCAAATCGCTGTGTACAAGTGTATTTCAATTTTTACATATGAACAAAACCTGATCTTCAGCAAACCTTGAGTAGTACCCGCATTTCTAATAGACAATGAACCTATGAAAAGTCAAGTCATGTAGTGAAGAGTATACCGGTGCATACAATGCAATAAAACAAAGCATAAATCAACTAGGCATAGAGCAGTCATAGTGCTGGCACCCTAATGTGCTCAATAAGGACACTTCCAATGTAAATATGCCAGTTCTGTGCAAGTATTGGCGGCTTTGATTAACTCAAGCAGTAATGGGTGATCTGAGCAATAGGTGATCTGTAAAGTAGGTGATCTTGGCAATAGGCGATCTTAGCAATAGGTGATCTTAGCAATAGGTGATGTAAGCAATAGGTGATCTGAGCAATAGGTCAGCTGAGAAAATAGGTGATCTTGGCAAAAGGTGACCTGAGCAATAGGTGATCTGGGGAATAGGTGATCTGTAAAGTAGGTTATCTGAGCAATAGGTGACCTGGGGAATAGATGATCTGAGCTATAGGTGATCTGAACAATAGGTGATCTGAGCAATAAGTGATCTGAGCAAGAGGAGACCTGAGGAATAGGTGACCCGAGCAATAGGTGATCTGATCAATAGGTGATCTGAGCAATATTTGATTTGTAAAGTAGGTGACTTGACCAATAGGTGACCTGAGGAATAGGTGACATGAGCAATAGTTGATATGGCCAACAGGTGATCTGAGCTATAGGTGATCTGAGCATTAGGTGATCCTGGCAATATGTGATCTGCGCTATAGGTGATCTGAGCAATAGGCGATATGGGCAATAGGTGAACTCTAAAGTATGGTATCTGAGCAATACGTGATCTGAGCAATAGGTGACCTGAGGAATAGGTGATCCGAGCAATAGGTGATCTGGGCACACAGCAAAAAAAGTGTAGGTTTCCGTCTTCCGGAAACCTTCCGGATACCTACCCATTTTGGATCCGGCCCGGATACCTTCCGGAAACCTTCCGGAAACCTTCCAAAAAAAATGTCAAAATTTGAGGGATGCATTTTGTTCACTTAAGTGTGAAACACATAAAAAAATTAACTTGAAAATACCAAGCAATTTGAAGGTTGTTGAAGGCATCTGGAAGGTTTCCGGAAGGTTTCCGGAAGGTATCCGATGCAAATTTTCTTCATGACTTGCTTCTGGTAAATAATGTTAGCCTGTGCATTACAGGTAGCTGTTGTAATATTCTGTGTTATTTTAGTTGTAAATATCCTACTCAAACTGAGATATGTGGGTATGCATTGTTCACAAGTTGTTTTGCGACATGGGTCCAATGTGTTAAGCTTATTGCTGGTGTCCCCCACCATGATATTGTTGCAATATTGCTAAAAGTGGCAAAACAGCATTCTCACTCAGAACAAAATGGAAAGTCATTGGCTATGTGCTTTGGCATTTGACCCTGGTGAGATTAACAGATTAGTTTGGAACGGTATCAGTACTTGTTATATCGGGACAGTGTAGTTTCATGGGAATATAAAACTGAATACAATTGTCCCAAATTGGTGCATAAGACTAATGCCATCCATAGAAAACACCTAAATAAAGTATAGAAAAAATATCAATGTTATTTGTCTACTAAGGTGGAACTACAACTGTTGTTAAGTGAGCTGTATTTATAGTAGGAAAACATTCAGGGCATTAGTATATTTTATATTTGTTCAGCACCTATGTTATGGCTGATCAGTATTATATTTCTTTATGCTAATGAAGCAAAACAAATCATGTTTTTGGAAAAAAATCTTTTTTATTGATTATATGGCATTTCATTGGTACATATCACAAATTGAAATTTGATCAAGCAAGAAGAGGAACTAGCATAAAGTAACCAGTGGTGTTTGCAAGGCCTTACAGAATAGACGCTTCAATACCATTTTCTAAATAAACAAATTAGTCAAATCTCAGAAGAATTTTATTGAAGAAGAATATCTAAAGTCAATTATGTTTCTGCAGTAAACCACAAAAGTCATTCAGATTTGTATAGTCAGCATCGGTGTACACAAACTGGACATAGTCACAGTGCTTTGGCATAAATTCATTCAGACTTCATTAGTGTCATAATAAAACCACCTACAGTCACACTGATGTGGCATTATTTATTCAGAATCATCACTTTTTGAGGTGAATCTGTTGGTTGTTATCAGGAGGACTGTTCATCATCCGGCGAGTCCTTTGTCTGAATTGTGTGAGCAAGATCTTCTTAAATGTAGCTGGTGTCAGATTGTGAAATCCAGGTACCTGAAACATTTCATAACATCTTTAGAAACTTGTTAGTCAAAAGTTATGAAACACACACATATTTACAAATGTTTAAAGTTGTTTTCTCGAACAGTGAGGTATTGACAATTTATCTTGCAACTGATATTTAACCAATCTTTGAACATGTACATAAGCCACTGCAAACAGAAAAATGTTCAGAAAATACAAAAATGTATCCGGTCTTCTAAAACAATACCACAAGGTTCACCTGAATTTTGCTTGAATGTTTGCATTACATCAAAATGTAAGGAAGGGTAAACAAGACTATGCAAAACTAAGTTACATAGGTTCTTATACATAAATACATAAATGCAACTATTCATAATTATCAAAACACATGTCGTGTAAGTGATCTCAAAATACAACATAATGAGCGAGTGAGTTGGTATAGTTTCATGCAGCTTGTTAGCAATATTCCAGCTATGGGCTTCGCACATTGTACCCATGTGGTGAATTGAACCCGGGTTTCAGAGACTGTTTCACCCACTAGGCTACCCTTGCACACCAAATACAAAAGAAAGTATATTAGGAATTCAGACAATAGATATTCTCACCAAATTCATTAATTCATTAATGGAAGCTATATTGAAATTCAAATTTTGACAAATTAGGATGAGACTGTAGAAGCATTTATCTAAGTTATTATGGATATTTAATATCTACCGTTAATTGGTAGTCCATCATAGACAGTGATAAGAAATTCAACTGAAAAGTACAACCTGAACCATCAACTAAAAACTATGTATATTACATTAAAGGGGCCGGTCATGTATTACCGGTATGCTCTCATTCATTTTTTGACACAACCCTCCCTGAAAGAAAATGCAAAGCATTTTATATTTTATTTTCCATTTTGTCAAAAGCCTCTCACATTTTGGGGTGACCCTCCCTGTTTGTTCTGATCTGAATTCAAATATTCATGACTCATTATCATATTTTATAATTTATCCTATCTTTTTTTGAAAATTAACTAAATGAAGATTAACAATAACATGCAAATCTGCCAAAATATTGGCCTGGCAAAGTTTAAATTAATCATAATTACTGTTATAAAGTTTTGGATCCATCATCTGTTTCTAAATACAGTGAAACCCAACTTTGACTTGTGTGGCATTGTTGTATCATCTACCCAATGTTCTTTATGCATTGATATGCATCTGCACAGAGTGGTCAAAGTCTGTGTCTGACACATAGTGTGCTACAAGGGAGACATCAGTCTAGCCAAACTGTCTGAAAATCTCAAGGGCTGCCTTGGTAGCATCAAGGGATGTAGCTAATCCTAAATAAACATTAAACAAGTGACATCATCTCTTCTACAGAACACATGATCAAAGCCTTCCCCACCTTTGATGTTTATTACCTTGCTACTCTAAAAACAGCTAATTAGCAAAATGAACTCAATGTCAACTCATTGTGGGCTAGGGATTAACAGGGCAATTAGTGTCGGGTGGGTTTTAGTACTTGCAATTGTCTGTTAATTACTTAATTGAGTAGTGACGGCTTTGTCAGTTGTGCCTTTACAACCACGCTGACTGCTATTCAACTAATCGAGTCAGTTTACTATGTAACATGCTTCTTGGGACCAAGGAAATGTATCTTGCTGGATAACAGTTTTTTCTAATTTATCAGAGATCAGAAATAATAATAATGACGTTTTTGATGTGTATTTCTTTGTTGTGTTTACTAGGACATCATGAGCATCGACACACACATTTGGGAGCAATGACATGCATCAACCAAGTCACCGAGCCTGATCGCCACCTGATGGCGTTAGTCAACTCTTTAGACAAGCATTGTCGCCCGTTAAGGAAAGTATTGGGTTACTTTTTATTTGTGTGTCCCAATTACGCCATTATTAGAAATAAAATGTATTATACACATGAATATGATATAAAAACGGCAAATATGGTTGACAATATGAGCATTGATCTAAGCATTTGGAGCAGAATTGTGAATATAAACCTAATGAAGGAGTAAGTACATACTCCGAAATGTTGTGATCATCATAATAAAGAAGTTGACATTAATACATTCTCCACCTTTAAGTCCTTATGCGTATAACTTGTAAATAACTTTCATAGACTTCAGGAGTTTATCTGTGATATATGTGTGCACTTAAATAAATCACTGCATCCTTACCTGAGGCAGGAATAGATAATAGGCAGGAACAGAAAAAAAATAGTCAAAGTTATAGCCAAATTAAGGTATTTGAAGATTTTCAGTTGTGGCGACACTTTCAGTGAAACCCATACAGTATTTGATTTGTAGTAGTTAACGGTTCTGGTATTTTCTGTCTGAAACCGTAAAGAAGTTCCGAAATTGTAGCGAGCAACTGCCCAGACATAAGGAGGAACAAGATGACATAGATATTAACCCATTTGTAAACTGTACAGCCTGAAGATTTTTTGTTGCCACATATCAATAAAATAGTTCCATATTGGCGGATTTATTTGTTGTAATGTAAGGGCAGAAATAGCATCAGTTATTACTGACAAATATCCTTGTAAAACCTTTCAACATGTTCAAATGACACATCGAAAGGACATTGTGAAAAATTGTAATCTGATAGCACCATGTTAAGATTCTTAAATACAGTTTCAGCTTGACATTGAGTACTTTAAACTTTAAAGTGAAAAATACATTCACAACAAGTGAGCTGTGTCTGCCAATCAGAGTCGGTGAGTAAATTGGAGTAGGGGACTAATTTCGAAGGTAAACTTGTTTCAACGTTTAATAACTACATGTATTTGTGTTTGTATGAGACGATGTGTGTTTAATTCCATATATTTTACTTCAAAGCATGTTATCACAATAAATTGAGTCGGGTATAGGATAAGTTGGAGTAGAGGCTAATTTCTAATGTAAACTTGATTTAACATTTCACAATTATTGGTCTTTGCAAGTTATCAATCCAAGTTTAATTTCATTTATTTTACCAAGGTAAACAAAAAATAAGGTATCATTTTCAGCAAGTAATAATCGCCGTTTTCGCTTTCGGCGAGTATTTCGCCAGTCAGTGCCGTTTTGCTAAGGTGTCGTTTCAGCTATAACCCGCTTATTGCACATTATAAGTTTCAATTTATATTTAAAATCCTTTTAACCACTGTAATAAGTAAAAAAAGAAATAAAAGCATATAGAAAATAAACAAGCACTTGTTATGAAATGAGCATCCGCAGGCAATATTTATAAGATAATCCTGCATGTAGCTGTGGCCATCACACTGAAGATGCACTTCACTTCTTTCTCATATGCCCAAATTACAATGATTTAAGACAGAATATGTACTATTATGTAAAGGGATATGATCTTAATTCAATTCTATTAGGTAATCCTGAAAGGACGTCAAAAATAAACTTAGAAATTCTTAAATCAGTACAAGACTACACTCAGCTATCCAATAGGTTTTGTGATTTTACATAGCATCTTAAATTTATAATACTATTCCTTGCCGTATATTGCAGTACACTATTGCTACTAAAAATGCGACCTGACAGCGCCGACAACGTAGTTTCTATAATAAGAACATGTATATAATTGTATTCCTTGACTGTACTTTTGTCACATCATATTGTATTCTAATTCTGGAGCGGTATTCAAATAAGTTTTTGCTTGTTTACCCATCCAGTTCACAAGTTGTGAAATAAATATGTTTAAAACAATATTTAGTAAACAAATAATTAAAACTTATGCAACAACATAGCGTGTGGAGACGATAGACCACTGAAAAGAGCATATATATGCACATCCAATGACCCCTGACATCACAAGGCATTGTTTTGCCAGTGTGTCAGTCAACAGAATACTACGAATTACACCACAGGGTACTGTGACCTGTTTGAAAAGTTAGGTACTGTATTCTAAAGGTAGGCCTAAAATTCTAGACAATCCAGTGATTGATATTGTGAACATCAATCAACACTGTTAGATGGTTACTGTCAGATGCCATGAACCAGGTCACCGAGCCTGATCACCTGATCTATTAGGTTATCTCTTATGGGTGAGGCTAAAACGGCACCTCGGCAAAATGTCACTGATTTCTCGGACGAAAACAGCACCTTGTTTTGGCAAAAAGGGCTACTAATTGTTGTCTGTTATCAGGAGAGACATGTTGATTCCTGGCCGAAAGATATATAAATGAAATTTCTATAAAATTACTATTTATTTCCTACTTACTAAAATAAATATGACATATATAGTATACCTGTTGTCCAGTTTCTTGACATTTTCGCCAGACTCAGTATCAGCTTGACATTGAGCTAATCTGAGTAAAGCTACTTAAGACTTCAAAGCATGTGATCTTTCAATGATAGTTGTCATCTCCAAATCAGAGTCGGCGAGTAGATGCTAGTTTTTAATGTAAACCTTTTTGAACATTTCTCAGTTATTTGTGTTTACAAGTGGCCATGCAAGTTTAATTTCATGTATTTGGGCATATTCAGACCTAAGGTAAAAAAAATAACAAGGTGCTGTTTTCACCAGGCAATAGTAGGCAAGGTGCTATTTCCCTTTATAGTATAACCCTCTCTTACAACTAGCATAGGTTGATGGGGACCAATTCCAACCTGGAATCCCCACATGAGTGGGTATGGTTTTACGCTGTTTTTAGCAATACCACAGCAAGGGACACCTGACATAGACTTCACACATTGTACCCATGACAAGAATCGAACCTTGGTCTTCAGCACTTCAACCACTAGGCTACCCCACCGCCAAAATTCCCAACATGATAAAGTTGTCATCACGGTATTCTTCAACAAGTTCAAGTGATAATATCTATACCTTTCAAATGTCTTATCTTCCACTTCACAATGTTCACTGTTGCAAAACTCCTGTCATTTAATTTGTTCTTGATTCTTCACACCTGCAAAAGTAAGTTTAGTCGGTACGGTATGAACTAAAAAAATGAGACACTTTAGAGTATCTAGATAAAGGAATATAAGTAAGCAAACATATTTCTACATCATATACATTAGCAAGGATTAACATAAGTTAGGTAGATTGCTTATGCTACAAAAATTAAATCACACATTTACTAACATATATAAAACAGAATAAGTGGCTTACAGAAGATAAATAACTTTAATACGTGATCAATATTATTAACATATTCCTTACCTGAATCAGAGACCATATAACAGTCTATGTATTATGGTCTCTGTCTGAATATGTCACGTCTTCAGCTCCCTGCAATCGAGGTTGTGAAACATTTCTGCTGTAGGAATATTACATCCGCTGGGATATCCCTTGTCACACTGCCTGGCATGGTAGGCAAACGCATATTCCATACACCACATAGGTATACTTCCTAATACACACTGTCGAAATCCCCGCGGCTCCCAATATGGCCTGCATGAACTGTAATCGGCCAACCTCGTCTCTTTCCGTAACTGCTGCAGAAATGACCGCTCGTCATTCGTGACCAACTCGTGTTATTCCGGGACAAGCAAGTCTACCCATAATTCCCTGTATGACCGTGGGCGCCATTTTGGAACACAAATGTAAACACCGTGATGCTTGATTGCGATAGGCTTACCTCGTGTATCAATACATTGTTCTCAATCACCTCTAACACGGAAATCCCGGTCGAAATCCACCTGAGCCATCCACAACGAGGACGTCAAGTATTTCGAAAACTCGATTGGCAGCCGAAGGAAGGAAGAGCAGCTTGCAGATGCCAGGTACGTAGCAGGGCTTCGAGACACAATGTTCCATGATTTCTATACAGAGATCTTATGGAATGGATTGATTTAGATATTTTCCTGATCTCCATGTTACTACTGTAAACGTCAAGGGCCTTTTAGTTTTGTTGTTTTCGGAAACCCTTTGTTAGTATTATGATCAAGTGTTTGTTGTGACATGGTATTTCTATTTGGGCTTGCATAAGAGCTAGAGGTGCAGGACTTTTAAGGGTCGTGTCCTTATTCTCAACATAACGCTGGGATTTGATGATGAGGGTTAGTTACCAAGGGTATAAATCTGGCAAAGTGCATGTCAAACAAAATGTGGCATTCAATTCCAATCATGTGTTGCCGCCTGAACCGCCTGAAAGTGAGATATGGATCACAATGAATAATGACAGCTTATCAATCTTTAACAAATTCACACTGAAACATTGAAAGGATAAAGACAATTTAGTTGTTTTCTGTTTCAGCATGTTCAGGGTTTGTGGGGAGGTTCACAGACATCCTCAGGGAGGATACCAAGTATTGAGTGAGTATTTTTGTTTGTGATAAATACAAACTACATGTATTCATCATGGTATATTTCAATGCAATGTGAAACATCACACTCACAATAGTCCAGCTCTGTGATGGCAGCCTGTAAATATTTGAACATGGACCAGGCAATCTAGTGATTGTTATTATCAGCAAAGATCCATGCCCTCAGAGTATGATGACAACCTAGTCTGACCACCCAATTCATTAGTTGATTAGTGTTTGCAGCGGTAGTCCTAAAATGATTGCATAAAGCAAAACCTTTAAAATGTCAAAATGACTAGTGCCAATTTCTAACCCTCGTTTTTGGATGTTGTGTTTGTGTGTGTATGTTTGAGTGTATTTAGGTTGGTTTGTTGTTTAACGCCGCACTCAGCAATATTCCAGGTATATGACGGTGGTCTGTAAATAATCGAGTCTGGACCAGACAACCAAGTGATTGATATCATGAGCATCGAGCCACAGAATTGAGATCAATGACATGCATCAACCAAGTCAGCGAGCCTGACCACCCGATCCCGTTAGTCGCCTTTTACGACAAGCATAATGGCCTTTTACGGCAAGCATGGGTTGCTGAAGACCAGTTCTACCCCGGAATCTTCACGGGTCGAGTGTATTTAACTTAAATCATAAATCTTATGCTTGTTTCTCCGTGCTTTTACAATGTAACCCAAATTTTCTCGGGAATAATAAAGTATTCTCTTATTTATATCATTTCTGAACAAAGTGTCATATCAAGGTTAGATCTCTGTCAAAACAGTGCCATGGAAAAGCCAAACAAATAGCCTGGAAATAAAAGTAAATACTGCATTGCATTGATCTGCATTTCAAGAAAATTTGGCAATAATTCATGGAATGATATTCACCTCGAACAAGTTATTTCCTATGTAATGTATGTGTTGAATGACCCTGACTTTGTTCTCAAAATATTGTTTTGACATTTGTTAAAAATGGCGATAAATGTCATCTCTGAATGTTTGACATGAATTATTATGATTAGGGTAGTTCTAAGTCGGAATCACAACCGGGGTCTTTTCATTTGAATCAAATGTACAACATGTACAGTTTGGACATTTTTCTGTGATGTGAATGCTACTTATGTTTTTAGAATGTCCGGATGAATAAAAGAGACAGTCATCTGTGCAGCCTCAATGCAACGAAAGACCATAGAAGAGCAACAGTGAGTGGTAAATATTTTGAAATTATTCTGTTTGGTTCATATGGTTATTTTGCAAATATGTCTTCAGTTTGTTCCTTATCGCTGTGGGCACGGATGTCCTATTATCTAAGGCACTACAATTTTCTGTGCAGAGTTGCATCTCTTGGGCTTAGCAGAAACCTATAGGCATGGGTTCAAATCCTGGTTCTCCCGGATTATGTTGCTAGGTTTGTCAGCATTATACACATGCTCGTGGGATTCATTAAAGACCTGCATCACTTAGGGCTTTCTTCCCACATCAAGCTAACATGCGGTGATATATCTGGAATACTGTTCAAAGCAGTGTTAAAGCCAACTCATTTATTTAACACTGCATCCAGCAATAGTTTGGCTATATGACAAGGATTGTAAATATATATTTTTCCATGTTGATGAGTTGAAACAATCACTAAATGACATCTCTTAAAAAGATTCCCAGCATTCCAAGCCTAATTAATAGATAAGATAGTGATTGAGTAGGCTCATTGATCGCATGTAATCATACCACAGTGATGTGGGATATTGTCCATAATAGTTATCATCGGTTTGTCTGGACCGAGTTCATAACATTAGTCACTGGATTGTCTGGTTGAGATTTGAGATGTGATTATCTTAAATGTTTAGCATATAACAAGACTCACATATGACAACTTAAGTGATTTTGCTGCCTTCTATCTGTAAGTACATGTCGCAACAATTCTTTTTGATTGCTAAAATCTTTTTACATAATGCTGCAGAAACTGAAGTCCTGCTTGAGATCCCTGGATTAGTACTCCAGGTTGACAGTCTGGAAGGACGAGACAAGGGAGTCCTAAACAGAGGCTGCACCCCTTCAGATATCAGAGGTGATTTGCAGACAGCGATGACGAGGGTCCTGTTATTTCAATGGAGGCCGACCGAGAAGTTGTATGCCAAATGGTACTGGGACACACAAAGGCTGTTCTGGCTAATGTGAGAAGACCAACCAATGCCAAGCTGGAGTGGAATTCTTCCAGGACATTCAGGAAATTCTTGTCTTGAGCCATATGGTAAACACTTGAAAGGAATGATAAATGGGACTTATTGTCTTTAAATGTGGACCCAAACACCAAATGGAAAATTCACAATTCTGCTAACACAATGCAGCAGAGATAGAGTCTAACTGGTATCCCCTCATCCGGTTCCTGTTCATCCATGGCAATATAGAAAGAAAAGGAGGATTGAGGGAAAGTAAGTTCTCTGAACTGGTGAACATAATCCGTAGGTACTGTCAAGCGAACAGTTATCACACTCTGTTATGAGTATTGAAGAATAGGATGAAATTGCATACTGCATCAGGAACCATCATGTGAACACTGTTCAATGTGCGATATACTATAGGCATATGAATAAAAGAAATTGATAATTTGATTGTTGCTTATGTTCTATTTGCCAGCTGTGTAAATGGGGATGTTTCATGATTTTGCCTCAGTTTAATAACCACACTTATCTTATGAAACCATGCATTGCTTGGGCATCTCAAGATAAATAACACATGTTTCCTTTGCTCTGAAAACGTCTGATGACACATTGATCTGTTATGTCAAAGGTCAAAGTCACAACCAGACAAAAAGTTTGTTTGTGGTCTAACTCTTCCTTTGGACATGGGTCGAAGTTGGAAAAAGGTCGTGTGTGATCTATATATACTACATTTTCCCCTAAATTGCCTTTTCTGCAGATATCTTAGTAACTCTTATACATATACTGGTTACATTACTTACATATTTTGGTCAATGATATGTTGAATTCTACCAAAGGACTGCATATTTGGTTTATGTGCTGGATAGCTCTTTGAAATGTTTTTGAAATATTTATCCTTGATATTGAAGGTCAAATTCACACTCAAAAGTGATAACTCTCGAAGGGTTGAAGTGTGAGATCAAGGCAATATTGAAGGGGTCATTCATAAAGTATTTCTGCAATTATAACTAAAATGCCTATTTCTGGAGATACTTGTGAAGTATTAAGCACATAGTTGTTATATTATTTGAATACACATATATGTGCAGTGGTTACAACTCCAGTGTCAAATTAACTCTCAATCCCTTTTAATAAAAGAATTCACAGTAACTGAGGAAGAGCTTACTGTAGTACCATAAAACTAGGGTGAGGCAAATGTCAATGAAGTTAGTATTTTGGATATAACAAGTACATGTACCGTTACAAATAGTCTTATTATCATCTCACTAGGACCAAAGGCCCAAGTCTGGACATGAAATTTAAGGATATCATTATACGAGAACTGTTCATTAAATACCATTAACATCTGAAAAGGACAATATATGAAATTGAACAACTGTCTTCTCCAAAAATGTTTTAGGAGGATATTTACCATTAAAGTAACCCAGAATATTACAACAGCTACCTGTAATGCACAGGCTAACATTTTTTACCAGAAGCAAGTTATGAAGAAAATTTGCATCCGGATACCTTCCGGATACCTTCCGGAAACCTTCCGGAAACCTTCCAGATGCCTTCAGCAACCTTCAAATTGCTTGGTATTTTCAAGTTAATTTTTTTTATGTGTTTCACACTTAAGTGAACAAAATGCACCCCACAAATTTTGACATTTTTTTTGGAAGGTTTCCGGAAGGTTTCCGGAAGGTATCCGGGCCGGATCCAAAATGGGTAGGTATCCGGAAGGTTTCCGGAAGGTTTCCGGAAGACGGAAACCTACACTGTTTTTGCTGTGGCAATAGGTGATCTTAGCTATAGGTGTTCTGAGCAATAGGCGATCTTGGCAGTAGGTGACCTGAGCAATAGGTGATCTGGGGAATAGGTGATCTGAGCTATAGGTGTTCTGAGCAAAAGGTGATCTGGGCAATAGCTAACCTGAGCAATAGGTGATCTGAGCAATAGGTGTCCTGAGCAATAGGTGATCAGGGCAATAGGTGACCTGAGCAATAGGGGATCTGAGCAATAGGTGACCTGAGCAATATGTAATCTGGGCAATAGCTGACCTGAGCAAAAGGTAATCTGGGGAATAGGTGACCTGAGCAATAGGGGATCTGAGCAATAGGTGACCTGAGCAATAGGGGATCTGGGCAATAGGTGACCTGAGCAATAGGGGATCTGAGCAAAAGGTGACCTGGGGAATAGGTGACCTGAGCAATAGGTGATCTGGGGACTAGGTGACCTGAGCATTAGGTGATTTGGGCAATAGGTGACCTGAGCAATAGGGGATCTGAGCTATAGGTGATCTGGGAAATAGGTGACCTGAGCAACAGGTGATTTGGGCAATAGGTGATCTGAGCAATAGGTGATCTGAGCAATATGTGATTTGTAAAAGTAAGTGATCTGAGCAATAGGTGACCTGAGGAATAAGTGATCTGAGCAAAAGGTGTTCTGAGCAATAGGTGATCTGGGCAATAGGTGATCTGTAAAGTAGGTTACCTGAGCAATAGGTGATCTGAGGAAAAGATGATCTTGGCAATAGCTGATCTTAGCAATAGGTAATTTGGGGAATATTTGATCTGAGCAAAAGGTGATTTCAGCAGTAGTTGATCTGAGCAATAGGTGATCTGAGCAATAGGAGATCTGAGCAATAGGAGATCTGAGCAATAGGTGATCTGAGCAATAGGCGATCTGAGGCAATAGGTGATCTGAGCAATATGTGATCTTGGGAATAGGTGATCTGTGCAATAGGTGATCTGAGCAAAAGGTGATCTTTGGAATAGGCGATTTGTGCAGTAGGTGATGTGAGCAATAGGTGATCTTTGGAATAGGCGATCTGAGCATTAGGTGATCTGAGCAATAGGTGATCTTTTGAATAGGCGATCTATGCAATAGGTGATCTGTAGAGAGGGTGATCTCTAAAGTAGGTGATGTGGTGGGAACCCAGAGATCAACAGACATCGGATCAAAGCACATCTTATGTAACCCGCTTCTACGATTATATGCACAGATGGACGGCCACGCTGATTTCTGAACTTCAGTTGGGACATTGATGTTGGAAACAAAACTTTAATCCGTTATCACGTTTAAGTAAAAAGACCATAACTATAAGGTGTAATAAAGTCCCATGTGATTTATTAGTCACCACCGTAAAGGTAACTTAAACCCCAAGGGAAATCAACATTTAACATACATCAGCAATGAAAAACAAAAACAAAAGTATGGTCCGTCCCTACATCTGGAAACTCTGTCACACGCTGAAACACCCACTTTCAAAGACACCCATGCAAACGGACACATTTATACTGTATACATAGCTTGTGCGTCATTTAAGGAACTGCCAACTCGGATAACGGAAAAGTTTTGGACTATCCCGAAGAATGGGTGACTCTCTGCCCAATCCCAGTCATTTTGCAATGAGTTTTCCCTAGTTTGGTCAATTAGCTAATTAGCGTAATCTCTTAGTGTGCACTAGCAGAACTTGTAGGTTTAATGAATTATTTGCAAGAGTGCTCCACATTGCTTTCACATTAGCCCCGTGATGGAGGACTAAATACTGTTTGAAAATCTGATGAAGATATTCTCCATTTTCTCGAGAAGTAAACATGACCAGATGTCATTGCCACTGAAAAAAAGTCTTTGTACCCAGGTCTGGATAATTCAGTAAGTGTTGACTTGTTACATGTTCAAGCGCTAACATCATAACAAACATTTCAGAATTAGATAGTATGTGGGACTTGGACTGACTTTTCACAACACATCTCTGCCTGTGTTTCTCAGCCTTGAAGAGAGACAGTTTACACCTGTGCTGGCTGGACAGACAAGAATCGAACGTATTTTCCATCTCTGGAATTTCACCTTTTGGATAGACATTTTGCATTTTCGATTTTCGCGTTGTATTTGTGCCAAATATTTTGCATTTACTATAACAATTTGTTTGTCTGTGAAGAAAAGGGGATAGTATTACAATCCAACTTATAGCTTGTTGAATAACAATGGCAATGAAAACTTTTTGTTTGTTTGTTTGTTGTTCAACGCCAAACTCAGCAATCAAGTGATTGATATAAAAACATTGATACACGCAAATGGGATACGATGACTTGCATGAACCAAGTCAGCGAACCTGACCACCCGATCCCGTTAGTCGCCTCTTACAATAATCATAGACAAGCATGGGTTGCTGAAGACCTATTCCAACACGGATCTTCACAGATCCACTGTCTAATCGCGGGTTCCACAGACATATGAACATACAGACACATAGAGACAATGCCAAGCGTGAATTCCTCTACAGAGGCCCCTTAGGTCTGCATACGTCACACACAAGGCTGGGCAGGTAAGGAAGCAACCTTTCTTTTGGGAGCATCACACCGACATTATAGGAAGAGAAACTTCAAAGAATAACTGAAGAATATTATTGTTGAATATTATCACATATAGGTTACAAACAAGTCTCACCTTGTGACGATCTCCTTGTATTTCCCAGGTTTCCTTTATCTGAAGAACAAACCACATATGATTCTCGGCTCTGGTTATTAATAGGTCCCTTGAGGTACTTGGTGAATTGCCACAGAAAGGATGTCAGGATGTATGTCCCAAACAATTGTTTGTACCCTGTATCCTTGAAACTCTGACTGACTTTGTTGAGGTTCAGTTATCGTCTGCTGTTTAACCATTGTCTGCTCCGTCCTCTGCTGCTCTATTGATTCTTGCAAAACATGTCGGGGCAATTGGAAGCCTGGAATACCTTATTCCAAAACATCAACTCGCAATGATTGTTTGCTAATCGATGCTTGAGAGTTGTATTGTCAATTGTTGATGACGAATTTGTTCCCCTGTAAATTCCAGTGTGTGTTTGCATATGTGTGCGTCTCTCTCTCACTCTCCCTCCCTCTCTCTTCCTCCCTCTCTCTCTCTCTCCCTCTCTGTCCTCCACCCTCTCTCTCCCTCCCCCCTCTCTCTCCCCTCTCTCCCACTCTGTCTCTCTCTCTCCCTCTCTCCCTCTCTCCCCTCCCCCTCTCTCTCCCTCCCCTATCTCTCCTTCCCTCTCTCTCCCTCTCTGTCCCTCCCCTCTCCCACCCCTCCCCCCCCTCTCTCTCCCTCTCTCTCTGTGTCCCTCTCTCTGTGTCTCTCTCCCTCTCTCTCTCCACCTCTCTCTCCCTCCCCCTCTCGCTCCCTCTCTCTCTCTCCCTCCCTCCCCTCTCTCTCCCTCCCTCTCCCTCTCTCCCTCTCTCTCTCTCTCCCCTTCTCTCTTCCCCTCTCTCTCCTTTTCTCTCTTCCCCCTCTCTCTCCCTGTCTCTCTCTTCCTCCCCTATCTCTCCCTCCCTCCCTCTCTCCCCCTCTCTCTCCTTTTCTCTCTTCCCCTCTCTCTCTCTTCCTCCCCTATCTCTCCCTCCTTCTCTCCCTCCCCTCTCTCTCCTTTTCTCTCTTCCCCTCTCTCTCTCTTCCTCCCCTATCTCTTTCTCCCTCTCTCCCTCTCTCTCTCCCTCCCCTCTCTCTCCTTTTCTCTCTTCCCCTCTCTCTCTCTTCCTCCCCTATCTCTCCCTCCCTCTCTCCCTCCCCTCTCTCTCCTTTTCTCTCTTCCCCTCTCTCTCTCTTCCTCCCCTATCTCTCCCTCCCTCTCTCCCTCCCCTCTCTCTCCTTTTCTCTCTTCCCCTCTCTCTCTCTTCCTCCCCTATCTCTCCCTCCCTCTCTCCCTCCCCTCTCTCTCCTTTTCTCTCTTCCCCTCTCTCTCTCTTCCTCCCCTATCTCTCCCTCCCTCTCTCCCCCCTCTCTCTCCTTTTCTCTCTTCCCCTCTCTCTCTCTTCCTCCCCTATCTCTCTCCCTATCTCCCTCTCTCTCTCCCTCCCCGTCTCTCTCCTTTTCTCTCTTCCCCTCTCTCTCCCTCTCTCTCTTCCTCCCCTATGTCTCCCTCTCTATCTCCCCTCTCTCCCTCTCTCCCCCTCTCTCTTCCTCCCCTCTCTCTCCCTCTCTCTCTCTCCCTCCCTCTCTCTCCCTCCCTCTCTTTCCCTCTCTCCCCCTCTCTCTTCCTCCCCCTCTCTCTCCCTCTCTCTCTCTCTCCCTCCCTCTCTCTCCCTCCCTCTTCGTATCTCTCTCTCCCCCTCTCTCGCTCTGTCTCTGTGCGGCTGCTTGTATGTGAGGTATGTGTGTGGGGTTGCAGGATGATAGATGTGGCTGGGGTTAGAGGATGATAGATAACCGGTGGGGTGGGTCTGGTTGGAGGATCAGTGATGTGGGTGGGGTTAGGGGATAGGGTATGTGGGAGAGGTTGGAGGGTGGGGATGCGGTGGTGGTGGAGGATGTGGTATGTGGATGGCGGGATTGGTGCATACGGGATATGGATGCGGTTGGAGGATGTGCGTTTTACATTTGTATGAATCAGCATAACCTATAACACGTTATTTTTTATCTTATTTGATCTAACTTATTCAGAGCGTGTAGGGACATATATTTTCAAAATATAGAAATTAAGTTTTAGTTTGAGTGTTATCAAGTTACTCTGTGATAACAACACTCTTCAATAACAGAAATAATTTTCCGGTCTTGCTTTGCAACACTGTCAGGACTTCCATACCTTGGAAATGTGGTGTGATGTGATGTAATGTTTGTTGTTAGAATGTCTGTATCATCTAATTAGAAGCGAACTGAAACTAATCCTCCTGCGAGAAATATTCCAAATCATTATTATTAATGGTTTATTCATAGTAATAAGGCAAGAGGCCCAAGTACATAATTATATGTAAGATAGATTTACATTGTGACAAGAGACAAATGTTACATGGTATTATTGTTCAGAATATAAACTTTTCCTGATAAATGTTACAAGCTTCTTCAACCATGTGGTACTTCTTGTGTTTGTAAAATTAGTTCAATTACGTTCAATTTCATATTCAGTTTGTAAAAATCATAAATGATTACTTCGTAACTAATAAAATGCGGGGCAGCTAATCAGAAAATGTAGTTAATCATCTATTTCACCAGTATTACAATGTTTTCAAAGTCTTACTGAATAATCTAATCCATCTCGTCTCCCTGTATTACATCGTAATGGTTACTCACTTAACCGTAATAAGCATCAATATCGTCTTATTTCTCTACTCATAAACGCAGTTATCTAATATTCAGCACAGACAGTAGTTTTAAAGTTGGAATTATATCGCAGTTTCCCAGAATCAAACATAGAAGCTTGAAGAGTCTGCCAGCTACAATCTATTAATCATTGCTGAAACATTGAAACAAAATGTTTTACACCCGACACACACTGTGCATTCCATACATCACCATTGAAATCCAAATCGATCCAATATATTATGACTTTTCCTTTTAAGCTTTAAACATCATTCAGGCGCACAAAATCATTATAACCTGGGAAACGAGTACACAAACTAGCCGTGCATTATTGAGATCACTATAATAGTGTCGTATATTGAACAAAAGGCTTGACAAACACCACCTGGTTCCTTGGCAACAACAGAAACACATTGAATAACAGGTTTCATATTCCCTGTGTCTCAACGTTGTGTTGGAATTATTCCAGTTCATGTCACCTCGACCTACTTCACGCCACGAACAAACGAACGTTTGGCTGTGAGAACCAAAAGTCAAGAAACGTACATATTGCTGTTTGCAACAAACAAAGTCGTTTCAAAATTTCAAAGAAGAAAGTTTGTAAGATAAACTTAAATACGGTAATAACTTGAACAAATATATTTAATGAATACATTTGACAGGCTACATGAGACACTGTGAGGCTAATTGTTCACGATTTGCTGTCAATTACACTGCCAACAACCTTTGGAAGTGGCCACTCAAAGTAAACACAGGTTTTTACCGTTTTAGATCACACCAAATGAAAACAGATCAGTATATGGATTTACAGACAATAAAAGGACCAAGAAACGACAGACAGACAATGCACTTGAGTAACAGGCCGCTGGCTCATAATATACTCAACAACAAAAGTTCCTGTGACACCAATATTTCCATGTGTTTTTTCAAACTAGTAAAGTTGAGTTTGCAATGTTGCAGTACATGTATGGAATCAAGTAACAAAAACGCAACTGCTACAGAAAAGCATGCATTCCATGCAAAAGTTGACTTTTATGCAAGCCCCATGCATTTCATTACCAAAGAATGGGTATAAAAACATGTACGTTGACGGGATTCCATATGCATTGTTTAGCATCGTGCTGACAACAATCACTCAGAAAAACAACAAATTTATGCAATTATTCAACATTACGAAATGCCACGCCTGTCCGAAAATGAGTGTCTGCGAGCCATTGGTATGCTTGAAACAGGATCGAGTCAACATGATGTTGCAAGACAACTTTACGTCCACAGAAACACCATTTGGTTTTTATGGCAACTTTGGCAACAGAGGAATGCAGTCAGAGACCATACTCAGAGTGGCAGGCCACGCGTAACCAATAATCGACAAGACAACTGGATTCGAACAACACACCTACGAAATCGATTTCAGCCAACAACAGTGACTGCATGAAGCATCCCTGGCCTTCGACGAATATCTTCACAAACCGTACGTCGCCGCCTCAGATGTGCAGGGATTGTCGCCAGAAGACCCGCCAGAAGACCCGCCAGACGTCCCATTTTGACAGGAAACCCCCGTCAAGCATGTCTACAGTGGTGCAGACAGCGTCTATGCTGTACGGGCAAGCAGTGGGGACAAGTTCTATTCACTGATGAGTCTCGTTTTCATCTCAGCCACAGCAATGGACGAATACGAGTGTACCAACGTCGAGGTGACCGTTATGTCAATCATTGTGTCATGGAAGAAGATCGGTTCGGGGGCGGCAGCGTTATGGTATTGGTTGGGATTACAGCAATCGAGCTCATGTGGGATGAGATGAATCGGCGCCTTCGATGTCAACCACGTGTTCCTTAGACACTCCAGGAACTTCGAAACATGCTCCAGCAGATATGGACAGGACTTTGTGCGACGCCTGGTCCATTCCACGAGACGAAGATGTGTTGCCTGCATTGCAACCAGAGGTGGACACACACTATTGATTTGTAAATTGACATTTTTTCATTTTTTATGATATCACGCATTTTCTGAAGTCAGTATGGCATATTAAACCATTTGAACACTTAAAGGAGTATTTTATCTGTTGCAAACCGAAATTGTTTCAGATTTGGTAAAAAACATAACTTTGCATTAAATCTTATTCAATGTCACAGGAACTTTTGTCGTTCAGTGTACATCAATGACATGATAATTCGCATATGTAGATTACCAATTACCCGTTGCGTTTCCTGTACCGTCACCACCTGACCTGACTTGCAGACTCCAGGGGCTGTCTATCCCGTATTCAGGAAGGAATGTATAGCATTCAAATACTCTGAAATTGCCACAGCTGAAAAATCAGTTCCAAAAAAGCCAACAAAACTCCGGTACTATGGTGGAACAGGGAATTGGCAAACACAAGGAAAATGAAAAAGAAAGCCCTTAACAGGTAAAACAAATTAAATCAGCCTTCGCCCAAGTGCGAGCAGCCAGTACAAAAGTAAAACAATCTGGAGCAAAATACACACAATCAGGGGTAAGAGTAAACCTACAAAAATATTCTAAGTTAGCCAACGCCCATACAGCCAAAGAAAAGACCAACATTCTTGCTGAGCACTTATTATCTGTCAGCAGCAACGGAAATTGCAGCAAAGAATTTAAACAGTAAAACATGCTTATGGCTAAGATATCAAAACAGCTGCAAAGAAAGTATCTGGTATACAATATACTATTTACTGTGATAGAGCTTAATGATGCAGTACAACATAGGAAATGCACTGCACCTGATCTGGACACAACGAGTTACGAGATATTGAAAAACCTATCTGATCAAACAAAGAGCTTACTTACCAAGATGTACACCACTATATGGTCCAAAGGATAAGTTCCAAAAGTATGAAAACATGCTGCAGTTATCCCGTTTCTAAAGCAAGGGAAAGACGAAGCCCTACCAAACTCTTATCTTATCCAATCAAATAAAATCCGCAATATTTCTAGGGGTGATCCTAGATCAACACCATACTTGGAGCAAACATTTAGAATATGTAGAAAGCAGATTCCAAGACGACCTGAACGTATTTGGGACTATTTCAGGCACATCTTGGGGTACATCTAGGGAGACTCAGCTGGACCTCTACAAATTTCTTTTTAGAACAATAATGGTTGTGAGGCCTTTCACTCAGCATGAAATACTGTCCTGAGTCGCCTCGACAGAATACAATACAAAGCTAATTCTAGCTATAGGTGCAGCAACAGGTACTTCACTTGAAGCACTGCAAGTTGAAACAGGAGAAGTCCCATTGAAACTTAAAAGAGAGCAGGCAATATTATCATTCTGGAGATGAACATCAAACCCTTTGGTAAAAAATACATCGTAAGACATAAACACCCGAGATGAAGCCCCAGCTCGAAAAAATCCCTCACCAACGCCATCTGTGATATTAGTACGTGAACTCAACCGAGTGAGTGAGTGAGTTTGGTTTTACGCCGCTTTTAGCAATATTCCAGCAATATCACGGCGGGGGACACCAGAAATGGGCTTCACACATTGTACCCATGTCGGGATTCGAACCCGGGTCTTCGGCGTAACGAGCGAACGCTTTAACCACTAGGCTACCCGACCGCCCCTGAACTCATCCGAAGTCATAATTGTGATAACATTCTTCCACCAAAAATTACTACAAAGGGTTATATATACCCTCTCTGGACTTTATAAACTCCCAAAATTGACACTTATTTAACATCAGAAGTCACTAAGAAAGAAAGCCCAACCCTACCACGATAAGTAGCTATCACTAAAATTATAACTACCTGGGACAGCTGGGCCCGGTCCACATAAACGACTGATGGATCCAAGAATCCTATCAAAACAGTGCTGGTTGTGGGATCCAAATCCACAGCTCCAAACCCCAAGCACATACGGTTCGCCTGTCTGATGGTCAGTCAGTACTCATCGCTGAATTGGAGGCAATTCATCATGCACACAAGGTCATACAGGGAAATACTGGAAGCAAAGGTGGTCGTCCTGTCAAATTCGCTGAGTACACTCGACGCCATCAGCAGCAGAAACTCAAACTCAAACTCCAAGCCAAACAAAGTCAATACTATTGTATACAAAACTATTGGACAAAGTGTTGGATCCCTTCTCACATAGATATTCAGGGAAATAAAAAAGCAGACACACTGGCGAAGCAAGCTCTACACAAATCGGAGATAAAGTAAACTAGAGATAAAAATCAAAATCAAAGCCTCTATATCCCAAACATGACCCAGTGGGAAGCAAGTAAGATCGGCAGTTGCCTATACTAAATGCAACCCAAGATCAACCAAAAGCCTTACCCATGCTCAAATGAAAGCAAAGTTGAAATTGCCATCTCACGGCTCAGACTCAACAAGCAATATGACAATGATTGTCCATCTTGCAGTCAACCTGAATCCTTTGCTAATGTGTTACTGGAATGTCAAGACCATACCGCCCCAGCCTGGGCTCGATGTAAACAAGAATTCCAGTCAGATCCACTATTTGAATCCTTCTGAATGCTTCCTTCGTTTTGGCGATTCTCTATCTCGCTCTCGCCTAACTCAACATATCTACAACAATTACTGTTTTATGCAAATTGTGTGAGTGTCGGGTGCTACACTGAGAACAGCACATGCTTACCCATTGTGCGAACTCTTTCTATCATCGAAGCTTTTCAGTACTACGTGCATATATCATTATCATCACTATTTTGCCTTTTACGGCCACCGGCATCGGTTTTATTAGATGATCGGAACTGATTATTGTCAGGCGTTTGCATATCTATTCCAGGACAAGAGTAAGCCCAAATTCTAATTTGTATTTATAATGCTTTTGCATCAATTTTCACCTCATAATAATATTTACTTTTTTAAATGGATTACAAATAGATGACTAAGGACAGAGACTGTTTCACCTAATGCCTAATAAGGTTTACGTGCCAAACGGCGCAAACCTAAATACTTTAGAACTCACAAAAGAATCACCAAAACGATGCACGTTTTCAGAAGGATACTTCAGGAGAACAAATCTTCAAAATGTAACACATTTGTCTTCAGATATATATTTCTTCATCATTCTATAACTCTTTCTATCATTCTGACAGAACACCTTTTTCAGTATCAGTAAATTCCCTCTCTCACTCTCTATGCCACGTCTATTATCCCTTTCCACCATTCTCCCTCCACACTAACACACAAGGATGTAGCAGTATTGACTTGTTTTGATTGCTACATCAGTGTGTCAGCTTTAAAGGAAATCTGAGCTGCAGTACATGGTATGCATTGCATGGTACAAACAAACCCATCTTAGGACAACAAGTGGTAAAAGATATAAGAGGGACATGAGCTTGAAAACATTCACAAGGAAAACATGTAATAATGTGGGGAAGTAACAGAGGTAGGCGTCCCCAGTTGACCCGCTTGTCATACCGTATTAAAGAGGGATGTCTGGGTCATGTCATTGTGTCTTTACCGGTAGGTCCTTTGTACTGAATCATAGCAGGTTGTGATAAAAAGAGGGGGAAACGTTGACTGTTTCTTTATGAATGTATTACTGAATGGAGACAAGTTTCTGAGCGGAGATCGTGTCGATCGAAAAAAGGATGGGGAGGTGTTAAAGGAACCTGACATGTGTTGTGGGTTGGGCAGCGTGGCTGTCACCGGGCGGGCTGGAGCATTGAGGGGATAATAACAACGGTCATGGCGATGGGTGTTATTGTTGGACCAATGGTGACCAGGGTGAATAAAGGCCGCATGTTGGTAAGGAGTAGATAGGGAACGGTTTGAGAAGGCAGTCTTAGTATGGTATTTCAGAAATAGACAGGGTTTACAATTAGGTTGACGGGAGATGAGAGATGCTTGTTTTATATTTTAATATCTATTTAGCGCTAGATTGATGCTGACAAATAATACATTGAGGCACTCAACGCTGCCAGATGTCGCGTCCTCTGTATCTACACTGTAGCCAGCACTACTTGTACACCACGTCCTCTGTATCTACACTGTAGCCAGCACTACTTGTACACCACGTCCTCTGTATCTACACTGTAGCCAGCAGTAGTTGTACACCACGTCCTCTGTATCTACACTGTAGCCAGCACTACTTGTACACCACGTCCTCTGTATCTACACTGTAGCCAGCAGTAGTTGAACCCCACGTCCTCTGTATCTACACTGTAGCCAGCACTAGTTGTACACCACGTCCTCTGTATCTACACTGTAGCCAGCACTAGTTGTACACCACGTCCTCTGTATCTACACTGTAGCCAGCACTAGCTGTACACCACGTCCTCTGTATCTACAATGTAGCCAGCAGCACTTGTACACCACGTCCTCTGTATCTACACTGTAGCCAGCACTAGTTGTACACCACGTCCTCTGTATCTACACTGTAGCCAGCACTACTTGTACACCACGTCCTCTGTATCTACACTGTAGCCAGCACTAGCTGTACACCATGTCCTCTGTATCTACACTGTAGTCAGCACTAGTTGTACACCACGTCCTCTGTATCGACACTGTAGCCAGCACTAGTTGTACACCATGTCCTCTGTATCTACACTGTAGTCAGCACTAGTTGTACACCACGTCCTCTGTATCTACACTGTAGCCAGCACTAGTTGTACACCACGTCCTCTGTATCTACACTGTAGCCAGCACAAGTTGTACACCACGTCCTCTGTATCTACACTGTAGCCAGCACTAGTTGTACACCACGTCCTCTGTATCTACACTGTAGCCAGCACAAGTTGTACACCACGTCCTCTGTATCTACACTGTAGCCAGCACAAGTTGTACACCACGTCCTCTGTATCTACACTGTACCCAGCACTAGTTGTATCTACACTGTACCCAGCACTAGTTGTATCTACACTGTAGCCAACACTAGTTGTACACCACGTCCTCTGTATCTACACTGTAGCCAGCACTAGTTGTACACCACGTCCTCTGTATCTGCTGTGAGTCTTTGTAGTTCAGATTGGAATTTTCTGTCAGTCCATTAGTAACACAATTTTCTCTATATCTACACTGTAGCCAGCACCAGTAACAGTTTTAGACAGAAGTTCAGGCCTCATATCTGAACACTGTCAGTCCATTATTATCATAATTTTCTCTATATCGACACTAGCCAGCACCAGGGATAGTTTTAGACAGAAGTTCAAGCCTCCGATCTGAACACCTTCAGTCATTGTTTTACATGGCATACAGGAGGACGGATTGGGGTCCAAGCATTTGCTGATGACAGCATATACAGCTCTCATATCAGGCCACAGATGTTTCTCCTCTATCGTCACCCAAAGACAGCAACATCCTCTTGATTTCAGTCACGGTCAGTAACATTGTTTCCAGTGTCTGGACTGCAGGTCATCAAGAGAGGGCATCGCAGTGTATGCGTACAGATTTTTCACTGTATCTTCTCAGTCTGTCATCCTCCCCTCTGTGGTTCCTTCTCTCTCTCTCCCTGGCAGCATCTACCGAACTATGCCACAACAACAGGCCACACATCAAACATGTTGGTCATGACATTATTGTGACCAGGTAATACTTCAGTTTGTATCAGCTGTATAGCAAAATGTCAAGAATTATCCTCTGTCATAAAACATTCCTCAACTGGCAACATTTTAATGTCAAAATACTCCAGTTTGAAGAACTTTGAACTTTGAAGAAGATCTACTTCGAGCATGCTTGGCACTAGGAGCAGAATATCAAGTCAGACCCAACACAATGTCCATCCAGAATCTACAGCAGGTGCCCTGTTTACTGGGACAACCATATCACACACAATCTACTTATATTTTATTGGTCATGTTATGTACACGGTTGTGATTATGTCCATTTATTACACTCATCCACTTTTTCATTTGATTTTAGTTCGTCCTTCAGTTACAGCTGCCTAGATAGTTGTGTAGCACCACCTTCACCTGTGTTTAGAGACAGTTGTCTCCCCTGATCTACAAGTGGTCTTGATGCAGTTATTTCCCTTAGTACACAGTTATTTCCCTTAGTACATTGTTATTCCCCTGAGTAATAATTTGGCTGCTCTTCAAAAACAGTCATCCCACTACCTTAACTTTTACGTCCCCTGATTTATTCGTCTCCGTTTCAGCTGCACTTATTTCTATTCAGCTGTAGTTATCTCCCCTGAATAATTTTTGTCTCTCCTAGAAAGACAATAATGTTCGCATAAGTAGCAGTAAAATATATTTGATACATCAGGGGAAACAACTGCTGTGTATTTAGAGCCATGCAGATAGCGTAGGTTTATCCATTTGATATTACTGAGCACCTAGCCGATGTAAGGGAGACAACTGCTGGAGGTATAAAGCCATGTATGTTAGTGTAGGTTTATCCAGCTGAGATTATTGAACACCGATGAAGATCATCAGAAAAGGAACGGAAGTCCGAGGAACAAAAACAAGAGAATAAAACAAACTCAAATAATGACTTGTTTTCTGTTTAATTAAGCAGTAGTCCAATCTCACAGGAGTCATAAACGGACAAAGTCAGTCCATTTATACTCACATATTCACAGAATAACGCATTCCACCAGACAAACAATTCACTCAGTCTGACCTCATTGTGAGAATCTAAAACACATATATTGAGAGAATAACACACACCACAAAACAAGCCCTTCCCTCAGTCGGACCTCATTGTGAGAATTTCAAACACACGTGTTGACAGAATAACTCATACTACCAGACAAGCCCTTCACTCAGTCTGACCTCATTATGAGAATCTAAAACACACGTATTGATAGAATAACTCACACCACCATACAAGCTCTTCACTCAGTCGAAACTCATTATGAGAATTTCAAACACACGTGTTGACAGAATAACTCATACTACCAGACAAGCCCTTCACTCAGTCTGACCTCATTATGAGAATCTAAAACACATATATTGAGAGAATAACACACACCACAAAACAAGCCCTTCCCTCAGTCGGACCTCATTGTGAGAATTTCAAACACACGTGTTGACAGAATAACTCATACTACCAGACAAGCCCTTCACTCAGTCTGACCTCATTATGAGAATCTAAAACACACGTATTGATAGAATAACTCACACCACCATACAAGCTCTTCACTCAGTCGAAACTCATTATGAGAATTTCAAACACACGTGTTGACAGAATAACTCACACCACCAGAAAGTCCTTCAGTTACTTTCGTCTGAGACACCCAACAACACATATTGACAGAATAACTCGTACACCCAAGATAGGTCCTTCACACTGTCTGACCTCGGTTTGCAACACTCAAACACACATTTAAAGAAGAACTCTGCTGTGATGAGTGATGACTGACAACCGACTGTTCTTGTGTATTGACAACTGACTGTTTCCTGTGTACTGGCAACCGACTGTTCCCTGAGTACTGACAACCGACTGTTCCCTGTGTACTGACAACCGACTGTTCCCTGTGTATTGAAAACTGAATGTTCCTTGAGTACTGACAACTGACTGTTCTTGTGTATTGATAACTGACTGTTCCCTATGTGCTGACAACCGACTGTTCCCTGTGTACTGACAACCCACTGTTCACCCTGTGTACTGACAACCAACTGTTCCCTGTTTAATGACAACCGACAGCTCCCTGTGTATTGAAAACTGACAGTTGGCCCTGTGTACTGGCAACCGACTGTTCCCTGAATACTGACAATCAATTGGTTATGTTGTAAACTGTGCTTGAGGTGCAGTCTTCGTGTCATTAATCTAACTAGCCTTGTATACAAGACAGGTGTAGTTACCTCCCCTACTCTGTGCTGCTTTATATATTCGGCGTGTTAGATATGTTACAACTGACTTACTGTGTTTATATTTGCCAATACATATCAATGATGATTAGGAAATATTTATGTAGCATAGAATGGATCCAATATCGTTATCGTATTATTCATTTAGTCATAAATAAAACTCAGCAGTGAACATCTATCAACTGTGGGATTACTTCTTAGGGCGGCATTTCCAATTGACACAAAGGAGGATATTGATAGATACGAAATCATACTTCTCTTTGCATTAGGTACATATTCTAGGTATGTGATGGCTCTGTACAAGCTTTTGTGCAAGAACCTGACAAGTATCTGCACGTCAAAGTCTATTGTTAGGTAAACTATTCGGTTAGAACATGAGAATGAGACTATTCTGAGGTCCCTTTGTTTACACTGCACGTCTCTTTATTTGAATTGATTTCACCATGACCCTTACATGATTATAAATTGTTTGTTGAATTAGATGCGTAGGTTTAAATTTAGCTTTAATCCAACATTCATTGGTTACATAAAGACTAAGTTCTGAAGAAGAAACGATCGAATCCAAGATCGCGGAAATGCAAACATAATAATTAATATTTTTGTGAACTTTCAAATTAATAATATCCATTAAAATATGTATGGTGTGGTCAGCTTTAAGTGTATGTGATTAATGTAAAAATTACCACACTCATATACACACATTCAATGGTGATTGTGATAGACAACTAACCAACACATGCAATAATAATGCAATGTTAACCCACTTCAAAAATATGTTATATATTTGTCAGGTTCTAGCCACAATGATTTTACAATTGACATGACCCAGAGTAAATATAGCAATTTTGTGAATTATGGCATCAACGTCTTACAGAAACAAAAGGAGGAGGGTTTGTGCTCTTGTGACGAGAATCCAGTACAACTGCCACTGTACAGAGCGATCCATGTGAAATTTCATCTTCAGGTATTCTTGATCAAGAACTTGAGAAATGTTATAGTACTGACAAAGGTCGATACACATCCTTCATAGGGAAATATCATATTGCTTCAATTATCGAGGAGAAGACAGAGTGAACCAGTTCTTCAAACTGTATTCCAGTTACATCATGGCGTGTCATCTTAATGTAGCAGGAAAGTTTCAGACGTGTACCACTCTGGTGAAACCCACGAGCACAGGTATGATGCTGACAGACGTAGAAACATAACTGGGGCACACTTGGATTCGAAGCCATGATCATAGATTTCTGGCGTGGCCAAGCGACGCAACTCTGCATGGTCAAATGTGGTGCCTTAGTCGACTATTACCCCCCTGTCCCCATGGATTTAGAAAGTGAGATTGGAAAGAGCAAACCGGATGAAATCTTTGACGAGGAGGAATCTGTGGATGTGGATTTTGACTTGCAGGACGCCAGTGACAACTCTACTGAAACTTACCTCAGCCATCAGGAGATGATGGTTGGCAAACGATGTCCACATACATCTATAAATATCCTGCATTATCTGTGACCCGCCAACAAGAGCGTCTGTGAAGCAGATTAAACACCACAGTGGTTACCATGGTTATCACAAATGTATCCAGAGCGGAACAAAATGTGACTTTTACAAACACAGACTCTTAGACGAGAACTAACTTTCGGTTTGACGAAATGACAGATGTTGATCACCACTTGGGTACTTCCCCTTTTAATAGACTTAACACTGGGGTGGTTGTGCAGTTTCCACTTGACTATATGCATCTTGCGTGCCTTGGTGTAGTTAAGAGAATATAATTCAAAATAAACATATTATTTTAAATATTATTGTCACATACAGAAGAATACCTAATAATTCGTGAAGAAACCCTTATTAAAGTGGAAAACAAACTGAATGAATTAGTGGTAAACTTCTGCATATGTGAAATCCAAAACAAGCTTTGTATATTTTTGTCAATACGGAATGCGTATATTTTGTATATTTTGGAATTTTGCCTTGTATACGCGGTTTACTGGGACAACCATATCATATTATGTACAATGTTGTGATTATGTCCATTTATTGCACTCATCCACTTTTTCATTTGATTTTAGTTCGTCCTACAGTTACAGCTGCCTGGGTAGTTGTTTAGCACCACCTTCAGCTGTGTTCAGAGACAGTTGTCTCCCCTGATCTACAAGTGGTCTTGATGCAGTTATTTCCCTTAGTACACAGTTATTCCCCTTAGTACATTGTTATTCCCCTGAGTAATAATTTGACTGCTCTTCAAAAACAGTCATCTCACTACCTTTACTTTTATGTCCCCTGATTTATTCGTCTCCGTTTCCGCTGCACTTATTTCTGTTCAGCTGTAGTTATCTCCCCTGAATGATTATTGTCTCTCCTAGGAAGACAATGTTGTTCGCATAAGTAGCAGTAAAATATGTTTTGATACATCAGGGGAAAATGTTGTGTATTTAGAGCCATGCAATTAGCGTTGGTTTATCCACTTGATATTACTGAGCACCTAACCGATGTAAGGGAGACAACTGCTGGAGGTATAAAGTCATGAATCTTCTTGTAGGTTTATTCAGCTGAGATTATTGAACACGGATGACACACACACCACCAGACAAGCCCTTCACTCAGTCGGACCTCATTATGAGAATTTCAAACACACGTGTTGACAGAATAACTCATACACCCAAGTCCTTCACACTGTCTGACCTCAGTGTACTACACTCAAACACATATTTAAAGAAGAACCCTGCTGTGATGAGTGATGTATGTGGGTCTCTATCAACTGATGGCGTGAAGGTAGGATGTGTTCAACATCGATTCCTGATGTGACGAATGTGAGAAATAGCTGTATGTGTTGCACATCAAGACAGGATAGAATCCTCTGTAGTTTAAGCCACATTATATCAATGATGGAAGGAGGCTACCTGATGGAGTTCGTGTTTTATTTGACCAATATTACAAAAAGCAAATGTCAAGTCAAAAATACATATATATATATATACACAGTTACAGCAGTACCTGCTCGTATTTCAATAGTATCAGCAATTTGTAAATGTGAACACCTGTTGAATATACACGTGGAAAACTACCACCTCTTCTTCCTGTGTACCCCACACTTCTGTGTATCTTTCAGAAGTATCTCCCTGTACCAGCTGTTGGATTGTTAGATCACCGCATGCTTCACACAGTACTGACTCGGGTCATGTGATGCACAGAAGCAGAGGACGTAATTGAAGGTTGTCAAATAACTGTTACACAACGTGTCATGAAATACCAGCAACACTACGATGTTAGTGGCATTATTACAGTATCAGGTCACTTTGTACGAGGGCCATTCCCTATGTAACCAGCCTAACCTATTTGCTACTGCTCCTCACTTCTTCTTTTTCCACATAATCACCATTGAGGTCTATGCACTTTGTCCAGTGATGTGTGAGAGCTAAAAGCCCGTTGTGATAGAAACCATGGGGTTGTTCGTGTAACCACCCCTCCACTGCTGTCGTGAGTTCATCATCGGACCGGAAATGACGTCCACGCAGTTCTTTCTTCAAGTTTGGGAAGAGAAAGTTGTCGCTTGGTGCCAGGTCTGGTGATTAAGGTGGATGAGGCAATACTTTGAACCCATTCTGCTTCACTGCGGCAACCGCAAGTCGACAGGTGTGCACTCTGGCATTATCATGTTGGAGCAGCATACCTTTTATGATCTTTCCACGACGTTTGGAAAGAATAGCTGTCCGCAAACGGTCCAGTAGATCGGAGTAGTACTCTCCAATGAGCAAGACCCCTTTGGTATCCCAAAAGATGGTTGCCATGACTTTGCCAGCCGATGGTTGAGTCTTAAATTTTTTGGGACAAGGTGAAGCAAAGCCAGCCCACTGCTTACTCTGTTCTTTGGTTTCTGGGTCATAGTGGTGTACCCAGGTTTCATCACCAGTAACAATTCTCTCCATAAAGTTGTCTGCATCCCGACTGCATTGCGTCAAAAGTGCCTGACACATTGACGCACGTACAGCCTTCTGATCATCACTCAGACATTTCGGGACCTATCGGCAGACAGCTTCCTCATACCCAGACGATCATGCAAAATGGTATGGACACTTTCCTCTGAAATGTCCAAGGCCTTGGCAATTTCTGACACCTTCATTCGCCTGTCTTTGACAACCAGTTGTCTCACAGCTTCACTGGTTTGGTCATTGGTCACATCTTCAGGCCTGCCAGGGCGTGGCTCATCTTCCAGGTTCACCCGACCCCTCTTAAATTCTGCAACCCAGAATTTGACCTGTGCATACGGAGGTGCACTGTCACCATAAACATCTGACAATTCATCATGTATCTCCTTTCCCGGTATCCCTTTTAAGTAGAGGTACCTAATAACAGCCCTGTATTCAGCCTTTGACGAAAATTTGGCAGAATCTACCCTGCCATCTTTATAGATCACGTGTGTGACTTCAAATACAATTTCAGCAGTGAAACTTTGTCTATGTACGTGACATACATTGGTGCACAGCACGTGACGAGCATGCAACCGTTAAGATCTGATAAATAGCTTAGGCTGGTTATATATTGAATGGCCCTCACACAATAATATATGTTTGGTGGGACAACTTACATAGG
Source organism: Haliotis cracherodii (assembly GCF_022045235.1). Classification (NCBI taxonomy): domain Eukaryota; kingdom Metazoa; phylum Mollusca; class Gastropoda; order Lepetellida; family Haliotidae; genus Haliotis; species Haliotis cracherodii. Next base: position 2,724,803 of record NW_027266289.1, on the reverse strand, counting down.
GTGTAACAGAATATACAATGTAACAGGGTATATAGCATGTAACAGGGAATATACAATGAAACAGGGTATATAGTATGTAACAGGGAATATTCAATGTAACAGGGTATATAGTATGTAACGGGGAATATACAATGTAACAGGGTATATAGTATGTAACGGGGAATATACAATGTAACAGGGTATATAGTATGTAACGGGGAATATACAATGTAACAGGGTATATAGTATGTAACAGGGAATATACAATGTAACAGGGTATATAGTATGTAACAGGGAATATACAATGTAACAGGGTATATAGTATGTAACAGGGAATATACAATGTAACAGGGTATATAGTATGTAACAGGGAATATACAACGTAACAGGGTATATAGCATTTAACAGGGAATATACAATGTAACAGGCTATACAACATAGAACGTGATATATACTGAGTCAAATTAAAAACTTCACATTTTAAAAAATTATCTTACATATGATATACAACGGACAAATATATCAGAGAGGGTAATTTTTAATCATTTATGTCCAAAGAAGGATTTTAATTAACGGTGGTAACCATAATTTGTTCCAAGCACCTATGGTATTCCGTAATAACATCAGCAGTTTAAATCATAAGTCCCAAGCACGAGAATCTGATGGCACACAAGTTCAGTAGCGTGTATGGCCACCATGTGCGTTGACAACTGCCACACAACGCCTCCGCATGGACCTTGTGATGCCATTGTTGCTGCAAAATGGTGCCAAGATCTTGCAAATTCTGTGGCTGTTTCTGGAGAGTGCGCAGACTTCTGCCAGGAGCATCCCAGACGTGTTTGATGGGATTGAGGTCGGGAGACCTTGACGGCCAGTCCATGACGTTGACTCCCGCATTCTGATGGGAAATTCCTTGTCAAAATTGCTGTGTGGGGTCTGGCATTGTCGTGTTGGGAGATCAAACCGGGTCCATGTGCTGCAATAAAAGGCAGAATTTCTGGTGCCAGTGCCTGGTCGCGATAAGCAGCAGCGTAGAGGTTGCCACGGAAGACAAGAAGCCTGGAACGTGCATTGCCGCAGAAAGCACCCCACACTATGACACTTCCGCCTCGAAATCTGTCAACACTGGGCATAACGTTCCTGACGGCGCCTCTACACTCTCGCCCTTCCATTAGCAAATCGAAGATTGAATCGGGATTCATCTCTAAAGACGACTTGATTCCAATTCCCCTGAGTCCATCGTAAGTATCGCTGTGCCCACAATTGACGTTGACGTCTGTGTAATTGAGTCAGAATCGGCCCGCAGTATAGCCGTCGTGCTACAACCCATCGTCCTTGCGACTTCAGCTACGGACGTTCCCGTCAGCAACATGCCGATGGCACGTTCACGTTGCGCATTTAAAAGGCGTGACCTGAAAAAGGCCGTAAAGACTTTTGTTTTCTTGTGTTTTTCTTTTTTGTTGTTAATGAATGCTAAAAAGTATGGCTGAAAACACGTTCGGTATTATGGCCACGTGACCAGCTGCACGTGAAAAAACACTTTGCCACTATAGTGCTGTGCACATGATTTTGATCGACTCACCTGCACAAAAACGGGTGTTATCTGAAGACAATACGTGGCCATTACTGTTTAAATACAAAATAAGGGCCCACAATGATAACTGGTCTAAATGTTAAAATTTTAGAATTGTAAAGTTTTAATCTGGTTCAGTATACAATTGGACAGGATATACAATGTAACACTAAATATACAATGTAACAGGAAAGACAATGTAACACTGGATATACAATATTACACAATATATACCGTGTAACACAAGAAATACAATGTAACACTAGATATACAATATGACACAATATATACAATGTCACACTAGATATACAATATGGCACAATATATACAATGTAACACATGATATACAATATGACACAAGATATACAATGTAACACTAGATATACAATATGACACAAAATATACAATGTAACACTAGACATACAATGTAACACTAGACATACAATATGACACAACATATACAATGTAACACTATATATACAATATGACACAATATATAAAATGTAACACATGATATACAATATGACACAAGATATAAAATGTAACACTAGATATACAATATGACACAAGATATACAATATGACACAAGATATACAATGTAACACTGAATACACAATGTAACTGGAAAGACAATGTAACACTGGATATACAATAGGACACAATATATACTATGTAACGCAAGATATACAATGTTACACAAGATATACAATATGACACAAGATATACAATGTAACACAAGATATACAATGGTACAAAAGATATACAATATGACACAATATATACAATGTAACACAAGATACACAATGTTTCACAAGATATACAATATGACATAAGATATACAATGTAACACTGAATACACAATGTAACTGGAAAGACAATGTAACACTGGATATACAATATGACACAATATATACAATGTAACACAAGATATACAATGTAACACAAGATATACAATATGACACAAGATATACAATGTAACACTGACTATACAATGTAACTGGAAAGACAATGTAACACTAGATATACAATGTTACACAATATATACAATGTAACACTAGATATACAATATGACACAATATATACAATGTAACACTAGAAATACAATGTGACACAATATATACAATGTAACGCAAGATATACAATATGACACAAGCTATACAATGTAACAAAAGATATACAATGTAACACGGGATATACACTTTTTGTGGAAATGTACAGTCCACACGAGTCCAACAGGGGAATCAAATATACACTCTTCAAAAAAGGAAACGCATAGGTGTTTTGATAATTCCAGTTAGATTTTTTCCCCCAGCAATCGTCATAAAGACAATTCTTATGTTTGATTCCCGTTAATCATGTCATGTTTGATGTGCATTGCGCGCAAACACATCTCAAAATGTTTTTTGTAAGCGTTTATCAGCTAAAATGCAAAGTATGCACGGAAATTGCTTTCAGAAAAAGTTTTCAGCACAATGCACGTGCAAAGAGTTGGAAATAAGAGTAGAGACACTGACGATAAAAGACTGTACAAAATTCATCAGTTCATTACGAATTTTTCTAACGTGAACTGAGATCGAAAAATGCCAAGATTAACTGCAACTGACCGAAATATCGCTATTGGACGTTTTGAAGCAGGGTAGTCCCGAATTCGAGCGAAACGACCAAAAGTTGGACCTGTCTTACGACATCTACATCGCCAACGAAGTGTCCAGTGGTGCAACAGAGTACAGGCATGGGATCTCAGGAACTGGCAACGTGTTTAGTTCAGCGATGAGTCACGTTTTCTTCTTCAACGACGGTATGGAAGACAACGTGCATAATGACGTCGACATGAATGTTTTGCTCCGAACTGTGTTCGACGGGTGGACCGATTTGGTGGAGGGGGTGTCATGGTGTGGGCAGCCATATCCTACACGGGTCGATCACAGTTAGTGGTTGTCCAAGGCAGTCCTACAGACAACCGATACATAGACCAAATTCTGCGTCCTCACCTCCTCCCAACTTTGAACCGTCAGAGGGAGCTGTTCCAACATGACAACGCTCGGCCCCTCACAGCACGTGACACAGTTAATTTTCTTGTTAATGAGAACATCAATGTCCTTCCATGGCCGTCCAAATCGCCTGATCTCAACCCAAATGAATATTTTTGGGACGAACTTCATCGACGCGTCCGTCAACGTCACCAGCGTCCCCACACACTGGCACAACTCGCCAACGCCTTACTGGAGAAATGGCGAAGAATTCCACACAAAAGAATCCGACGACTTGTGCAATCTATACCAAGGAGGTGTCGAGCAGTGACGGCTGCAAGAAGTGGTATGACCAGGTACTGACCATGACAAACCCCTTGTGGCTACACATATGCAATGACTGAACTGAATTAATGCTGACAATGACGACAATGCTTTTGTCGATCACTGTGTCTAATTTCATTTGATTGTGTTCACGCATATTCTGTGTAAATACTTTTACATCCTTTTGATAAATATCCTTATTTTTTAACTTCGCCTTTCTTTTTTTGAAGAGTGCCCACCAAATCAATCCATGGTACTGTAGCTCCTGAACGATGGCCACATGACACAAGTTGCTGTCAGCTTTGATGCTCAAATATTTCCTTCATTAATACTGAGGACTTGAAACTAACACTCAATTCTACTGATTGTCGGAAAATATGATTTCATCAAAAACAAAAGAAAAAGATAGTTGAGCTTCAGACGTTTTCTGAATGAGGACATGCATTTCGAGAGAAAATAAGACCATGATCAAAATGCAAAATTAAGGTAAACAATTAGCATAAAACATAACTTGTAACACCACAAAGACTCGGAGATGCAGTTTGAGAAAATATAGGAGCAGAGTCCAAGTGCAAATTTCAAAGATATCATATCTTACTATCCTCCTCTCTTGCTGCTGTTTTCCCATGGTTGTCCTGTACAAAGTCAACTCGTTTCTTCACAGACAAAACGTACTCAGCCAGCTGGAGATTCCCTGTCTGAGCAGCAACAAGTACCACGTCATTCCCATCATAGTCCTGTCTGTGTACATCAGCTCCGGCAACAATCAGGTGCCGACAGATGTCTGTGTGTCCACTGTATGCTGCCACCAGCAGGGGTGTTCTCCTGCCACTGTTCACAGCATTTATGTCAAACGTCCCTGATGACAGAAGATGTTCAACTATAGCCTGGTTACCTCCCTTGGATGCCAGATGTAGCAGTGTATTCTTGTCAGTGTCTACAACTGACAGATCTCCTCCTGTGTTCAACAATGTGTCAAAAATGTGTTTATGTCCTCTCTCTACACAATACGACACAGGGGTTTTATTACATTTGTCTGTCTCGTTTACATCCTGATATCCCACACCCTGTACAATGCCGAAGTTTCCCCCTTGACTGGCGTAGTGAAGAACTCCACGTGACTCTGTATCCTTTAATGACAAGTCACACTGGTTTTTAGTTAGAAACTCAAACATGATTCTTTGTCCTGCAGCTGCTGCTAACATCACTAGAGTCCTCCCGCTGTCATCCCTTCTGTTGATGTCGACCTTGCCCTTTGACAGGAGGAACTCTGCCAGCTCCACGTTCCCTGTTTCTGCTGCTGTGTGAAGCAGACTCAGACCACTCACATCCACAAGTAACATGCTCGATCCTTTCTCCTCTAGGTGTGATTTCAGGTTGGAGATATAATGTTTCTTGTTTGTCAACATGAACCTCTTCAGGCCATGTTCTCTTGCTCGTAGAAACTGTGACATGTTCAGGCAGTCACCAACATATCCATAAGAGAGTGTCTCAGACATGCTGAAGTCCTCTGGAGAGATGTGACAGTTCTGTGAGAGAAGTAACTGAAACACATCTTTGTGGCCGCTGCATGCTGCAATCATCAGAGGTGTCTTTCCATACTGGCCTCTGTGGTTGATGTCAAACAGCTTACAGGACATCAGATGTTTGACAATCTGGACACTACCGCCCTGGCATGCCAGATGGAGGATAGTATCACCGTTATCATCAATACCAGTCAGGTCACACTTCCCTTTATCTGCCAGATACTCATACAGCTGACCATGACCTTTCAGTGCAGCCATCATGACTGGTGTTCTCAAGTCCTGTCCTGGCATATTCTTCCAGACCTCCATGTGGGGAAGCAGTAACTTGACAACATCTGTATATCCCCTCAATGAGGCCAGATGGAGGGCAGAATTTCCGACTTTGTTCTTGATCAGAGACTCTGCATCATCTTTCATTAACATGTTGACCATTTTGGCATTATTCCTGTCCACAGACATCATAAGAAGAGAGTTTCCATCAGCATCTATAAAGTCTGGTGTATATGTGATATCTCCCCTCTGTAGACCCAGCAGTTGCTGTCGTAGATACAGGAAGGACTTGGTGTCATGTAGTCTGATACAACAAGCGAGAGCTTCACTGACATGTACCTGTGACAGTTCCTGTTTCTGTAACACCTTCTGACACAGGTAATCATTGCCAGACTGTAGGACCCAGTACAAGAAGCACCTTAAACCAGTGGAAGAATCAGCTGTATCCTGTAAATGTAGAACATCCACAAAACTGTCCCCGAGCTGTGTCAGGAACCTGTCTATGTTGTCCTCCCTGCTGAGAACTGGGTGACGGAATCTGTGTCTGAACTTCCCTCTCCTTGTGTCTTTTACCAGCTGTGTCAGAAACATGTCTGTGTTGTGACTGGAGATGAAGATGGTTTTATCAGGTATGTCTGTGAGAGATTGTCTGTTGCCAGTTTCATGCATAACTTTGCAGTGTTTCCATAGAACTCCAGGAAACATGCTGTCAACAACAAACACACAGGCGTCATATATGACAGGGTCTGTGAAACTAATATTGTCGCCAGACTGACATAGATAGGTGGCACACAATGTGTGTAACACGTCAGGAATTTCATATGTTGATACTCCGGGAAAGAGAGACTCAAACTCATCATCACTGTCATCACCCTCATCACTGTCATCACTCTCATCACTCTCAAATATATATGGATAGTTGTCTTTCACTTTGTTCCCTGAAACCAAAATATATTTTATTGCTGCAGAATAATCATAATTTCTAAGTAATATTTCTATTTCTGTTCTGAAATGTGAGTGAGGGTATGCGAAATATGTTACAGGATCTGTGGTAGGTCTGTCTTGACAGAAGTGTTTCATGACCTTGGGGAAACCGACATATGAAGGAAGGTTAGCTATGATCTCCTCCCGTGTGTCTGATGGAATGTCTGTCTGCATCTGCAGCATCTGATAATATTCCTGCTTTGTTCTGTCCCAGTTCTGTCTTCCAATCCGAGTCATGTCCATCTTTGGACTGATGTCATCAAAGGCGTCTTGTTCAAAGTGCGCGTATATAATAAGAACACGAACAAGCTCGTTGGTATCAATTGTGTAGAGTATCTCATTGACCAAGTTTGAACATCCCCAGGGACATCCCATGTCATCAATCACCAGCAGTGTATGATTAGTTGCCTGTAATAAATCCATGTTGAAGTGCTCCCATCTGCTGCAGAAGACTGTGTTGTATCCTTGTTGCTGGTAGTCACAACACAGCATGTGTCCTATTGTGGTCTTACCTTCCCCAGGGCCACCAGTCAGCATCACCAGGTTGTGTTGTTGTAGCTGGTCTCGGACTTCCTGGTAGGCAGCTGTCTTCACAAATAATCTCTCCCAATCTGAAACAAATAGCTCATTTGACAAAGCTAAAGACAAAAATAACATACACACATAATCGTAGTGATACAACCACAGAATACATGAAGTAAAATAACATACATAAACTGTATCTTTTCATAACAGCAAAACTGCAGAACAACCACTTTTGAAATCCAAAGTGTAACAGTTACTTTATTGTCCTTGTGCTTATCTTGACTAATCGCTACATTCATTACTGTTGTGACGATTATTGATTAAACATTCCATATCTAACATGCAGCACCCATGCATGCTTCGAAACGTGAGGAAACCTGTTGGAAAATGGATCACATATCCAAAGTCTGAAGACAAAAATAACATATACTTTATAATATGCTTGCTATGATACAACCGCAGAATAACCCCTTTTGAAATCACCCCAAATGATTCTGTGACGAGACTAAACATTCCCGTTCTAACACGTATCATCAACTCTGGAAAATATGTGTTAAAACTAAACAATTGTCCTTTAAAAGAGAAAGTGTATTGTTGAGGTTGAAGACACTCATTAACGCTACTGTTTGTAAATCAGATATTGAGAGTCAAATTCTACCTGTGAGTTTTCTTGATTGCCTTTGATGCTGGATCATCGTCCTGAATATGTCAACCATCTTCCCATCTCTGGAAGTCAAAGACTGATGAACAGACACATGCTCTGCAGTTTTGTGAAGTTGCTGGATCCTGGTCAGGAAGTTCTGAGGACTGCTGTATATATCTGGTGATATGACGCCATGCACGGGGTGAAAGTTGGTGCAAGTTCTGCTCCTGACAGCGACAGTCAGAGCCCGGGCCTGTGTGGAGTTGTAAAGAACAGCGTCAGGCTCATCTTTGGAAACAAACGTCAGGACGAGAACCACTCCATCTTTTGTAAAGATGTAGGCGTCGCAGATGACGCTGTGTGGAGCTGGCACCTCCTCCTCTGGCTCCAGGAACGTCAGCGCAGGGGATTTGATGTAGACGAATTTTAAATCAGGTATGGATCTCACGGATGTTAAAATACCTGGCCTTACAAACAGCTTCACGTCTATTGGGTGAATGCAGTCTGCAACTGTAACACAGACAATGCAATGAAAACATGCTGACTTTTTCCCCCGAAGGTTTACTTCATTTACACCTGATTTTAGTTGTGTAATAATGCAGACAAGCTGTTGTTATACTAATGTAATAACCTTATTTATCATCTAAAGCTGGCAACTGCAGGATAATTACTTGCGTCTCCAAGGTAATATTGCAATCATGACATTGCATCACAATGCTTTGCAGACTATTGTGACGTCATTGGTTGCCATGATTTCACAACGAAATGACATCACCAATCGTTCTGCTACTAAACTGATTAGCTGTACTTTATACACTAGTTACTGCTGTCTACAAGCTGTAAGACATGGAAGCATGGTTTTGCTAGTTGAATAAAATATCACAATCGTGACTTTTATCTCCTCGGCAAGACATTGAGGTTTAGCTGTTATCAACTTGAGTTCATATATTTGATATAAAAAAGACACACGGTTGTTTTTTACTCTATTGATTTCGTATGCTATGGAATTAACAGCTAACGTCCAATACATAACTGAATATCGTTGTTACCAATTCGCAGTGTAAAAAATATATCAAATTTACTTACTAAAGCCAAATGTGTTAAATACTGCATAGGAAAAGTCCACATCTGGAAATCAAGCGAGGTCATTGATGTCAGAGTAAATTGTACATTACTGGTCACACAAGTAGGAATTGGCATGATCAATTGATAGCATATTATAAATTATCAATGCAAGAGAACAAACAGTCTATATTTTCCGCCAAAACATTTCATTTGGCATATAACTTATAAATCACTAATAGTGTTGAATTTGATTTAAGCCTAAGATATTGTGGCCACGTTGGGGACATGTTGAATATGGGTCTTCTGGCTTTAACACATTAACCCCTCCACTCTTACAGGAGAATAAACTTGTTGATACCTTAATGATAGTGATACCTGAATTACTGAAGTGAATTCAGTCTGAGATATACCCCTACCGTCAAAGTCCAGATACTTGAGCCCTGGTGTTCTCTGAGGTCTGGTGATGGAGTGTTGCACCTCCCCGTCAGAGCTGTAGGTGCTGGACAAATCCGAGTCTTCACTCTCGTAGGATGACATTGTGACTTCTGTAGGATAGCGCTCTTTAATGTAATCTTCTCCCAATGACACAAGACAAACAGTGAAATCTTTTTCCTATATTCTCTTAAAATAATTGAAATCAAAGTGTCAAGCCAATCACTATGTTTTTCAACTTAATTGCAAGTGCCACGCATAACTAAATATATTTGCAATAAAGGCTTGCATTAAATAAGAAAACAGTCACTGTATTCACTGCACGTCTTTTATGTACGGGAATAGATTATGTTCGCTCTCAGTCTCCACCTCTTTGTTTGTACCCCTTTCCATGAAGGGAGCTGCAGGATTCTTCGTAGCCACTCAGTCCTTTCCATTCTGCATATACCATGATTCCGTATTTCATAAATTCTTGGCCCCTGTTTGTCATAGAAAACAATCCCACCAAAGAACCGCACTGCTACTTCCAGTACGCACTTGCTCCCTCCGCCAGGTAGTCTATGGATTCCTATCTTGACCAGATCAGACGGTGGGTCACCAAATTCACCAGTGAAAGATAACACACAAAGTTCCTCCTCTACCTTCCTGGACAGAGCTTCCTTAAGTTCTTCTGGATTATTTACCTGAAAACCGACAAAATGGGGTACTTTAGTCTTGTAACCGTTCTCTGTGACCACTCTTTCCTCTACTCCCACATAATATGACCCTCCACCAGGAACTTTAGACATGGACGTTATATTGTCCTTGAGTTTAAGATCTTCCCAAATATACTGCACATGTGAGATGTCATTCTTTGGACAGAACAGTTTCAGTTCAACATTCTGAGATTCTTGGTACAGCTGCAGCTTGTCTCGATCAATTCCCTTTAAAGCAGGTGTACCATGTGATGCCTCGTATCGAGAATGTGCCAGCAAGTAAACTAAATTAAACGTTGTTGGATTTGTTTTTTCAAAGTCATTGCATATCTTGGTGTTTACATTTGCTGTCGAAATTCCACACGTGAGAGCTACATCTATCAATAAAACATCTTGATAGTTTTCAAAGCCTGGTGTCTCATACAACCATGTCGTGCGATAATTATCCGCATATGAAGATCCACACTCAATCAGGTCCTGTAGAGTTTTGTCCACAAACTCATGGAAGTACTCCAGATACCTGTCTCCCTCCTTCTGTCCGTGTAGGTGAACGAGCAGATGTCCCCCGGACGTGTTCCTTATAGCTGACACTTTCTTCTCTATGTCCTGAAGGATCTTCTTCTTACCCTTCTTGACCTCCTTATTCCTTCCTGGACCAGTGATGATGCTTCTGTCTGCGTGAACGATAAAGCTGTGTGGAGCAGAGCTGTACTGTCTATATTCACGTTTAAGAGATGAACAGGATTGACACATACCTGAAAAATAAAATAATAATCATAATAAAAGTAACAAAAATAATAAACAACAATACGAATAGTTATAATAATAAATATGCAATAAGTGACGCACGCACAAACGCACACACAAACACAGCTACGCACAAAGGCAATCTCTTTGGGCTCGACAAGTGCAACATTCTTCATTTGAAACGTGGCAAGGTAGAAGAGGGAGGATCTGCCAGTTTACACGGGGGAGGAGTTATTGCCCATCAAGAAGAAGGTCAGGCATATACGTACTTAAGGATGCAGAGTATGGTAAACACCAGAATGGCCATATCAAGATAAAACTTCAGGCAGAGTACAAATGAAGGCTTAAGTTCTGGAGTTCAGAGCTGAACGATCTCAATCAAGTTAAAGCCACAAATACTTATGCTGAAACCCGTCCTTTTGTATTCTTTTGGTGTTGTTGATTGGACGAAACAAGGAATTCAGGGTATTGACACCCTCATTACAAAGAATCATGTCAGACAATAGATCCCACTAACCTCACTCTTCCCTCAATCACTTATATTTACCAATCATTATGGGAGGGCGTGATTTGATTAACGTGGCTGCTCTTCAGGATAGAATTGTTTTGTGCACTTTTGTACACGTGCACAGGTATGATGATCCTCTGCCGAAGCATGTCAAGACTCGTAATGAAAACAAGGCATTCCACAGTTTCCTTAAACGAGCCAAGGATGTGGGACATAATCGTAATGTCAGTGTTGATTTTGTTGATGGTTCTGCACTGCTGGACGTTACAGAAATGAGTGTCATATCAAATTGGCCCAAACTCAGTTTCTTCAAGGCGAGGCTATCTGAACGACAACTGCATCGAGTTTATGTGCAGTGTGTTAAGAAGAGCTGCAGCCCTGCAGAGGTTTTCGTTTGGATGAAGTCGGCTTGCTTAAAAAGTGAAACAGAAGTCTTTCTGTTTGCTGCTCAGGACCAGTCACTTACAACTTGAAACCGCCACTGTGTGATTTTACATCCAAATGTAAATATGAAACGTAGATTATGTAATAAATTTAATGAGACTGTCCAACACATTGTCATTTGAAGCCAAGGGCCTAGATGTTTTAAACGATCTTAGCTAAGAAAAACCTTAACAACTTACGTTCAAAGATAAGATAGATTTTCGAAACTATAGTAAACCTGTCGCAGATCGAATAGAGCTACGATATCTATCGTAACTCTGACAGAGAACTCATTTGTGTTAGAGATTGAAAAAACGGGGTGTTTCCCAGTAACGTCACATGGATTTCTCAGCCGCTAGCAATAACAACATGGAGAAGTGATACTGAATTCATGTCAGGTCACACTGTTTAACACGCACCTATCTAAGAGGCATTCCGTACAATCCTATGTATGTCCTACAAGTAGTCATTTGTTCTTATAAGAGATGACTACCCGAAAACAAATAGCGTTCGTGTGCAATGCAAAGGCATTTTTCAAACCCAATAAATATTATAATCAATAAGTGTAGAGTTAGCACACTGTAGCTATTAGAATTGAAATAATGTGCAAAAAGATACTTCATTACTTTCCCTTCAAATGGTCCTCTCGAGAGCGCGCAGAACTTTATGTGGACGAAAGTAAGGGACATTTAAGATGCGTGTTCAAGTCTTATGTTACGTGATGTATACTCGGTCAATCTAGATCCATCATTCTTTTCAAAATGTAAAAGTGACACTAATTTTCGTTCGCAAAGAGAGATAATTTAGGAATTGCCAAGTCACATGGAACACACCTCAAGTTAACGTGAACACACATATAATGTAGTCCTTTTCTATCCTTTTAAATTAAGTAGAGCTTATAAAATGATTTGTCTGATTTCATTTAAATCTGGCTGAGGAGCGAAATACATTGAAAATGTGTAAAATCTATTCCAGAACGTAGTTCGATGATGTTTGGCTTGTCTGACAGCATTGCTGAGGGTCATTTACTAATATTTTTCCGTTGAACCTATACTTCACAACGCTTTTATTGTCTGAATGGTCTCAAGTATCAACACAATTTTTTAACATAAAACGGGTAGATGTACACTTAAATATAAAAAGTCCAAAAAAGACAGATTATTTTAAAATCGGTGTACTGAATGCAAAATGCACATGTTATTGTGTTGAAACAGTCTGTTATATATTGATCAGTAAACTTCATTCAAAAGATGTTTTCTGTGAACAGATATTGGAAAGTGAATTTTGGATGATGTTCAAACTATTCTACTTTTTGAAAACACTTTAAACCCGAACGAGCATGGGAACACCAATTCTTTATTTGATTTGCTGTTAATCTGTGCTAAACTTTTGCTGTCAAAATTTCAATAAATTGTCATATTTAATGGAAAACATCTATGTGCCGTTAATCACCTGTTTTTAAAGAATGCAATTGATCAACAGACAATTTTTAATCACTTGTTATCAAATATTTGTCTTTCAATAGTATAGATAACCTAGATATTGTATTTATAACGAAACAAAATACAAGTACTTTTGCGAGAAAAATATAAAAAAAACCATACAAATATTTGATCACACCTATGGTATATTTGGTATGGTATATTTTACATGTCAATAAATACTAAACTCTATAGTTAAAATTCAATTGTTAAAACCACTCGTCCCTGGAGATTTTAGATGTAAAAACTGATGTGAAACCTTTATGTTTTTTTTTGTACATATGTAGATTGATATAATTTTATAAATTGCGAAAATAAATACTAAAGCATTGACACAAATGCGATCCAGCAGAACTCTGCGCTTTATGAGAACTGTAACATTGAAGAAAGTCTTGCCGAGCGAATACAAAGGGAGACCACTCTCAACTGGAGTATGAACTAAGATTAGCTGCCTTTGAGTTATCAATGAGGTCACGGTCATCACTGTAGCCTGCCGACACCTTCCATTTTTATCCTTCACAAATTATCGAAAAGGTATGTTGTTTCACACTTCTTCAGCATGGACTTGGATAGAAATATATTTTAAGCTATCGACTCCATAGTTGTGTGGATCGCTGTCGCGATTCAGAACATTTTTTTACGTGAAATCATGGATGTGTTTTTTCGAAGTGTCAATTTGAATCACACAGTATAACAGAATGAAATGTCAATGTTTGAACGTAAAACAGACTTATTGTTTGGCAAAATATATATGGCAAAGTATACCGCCATCTTGGATGAAGACAAAAATTAACTTACGACAGGTATGGGGCTATCTTAGATTTACGACAAACGTACGATGTCTCAGGGCTACGATAGTTTCGAAAATAGGCTACGATAGCCAACGATTTCCTTATGATAACTTTATGATAATTTTAGGGCTACGATCGTTTCGAAAATCTAGGTCCAGCTTTTTACACAAACACAGTATCTTACGCGACATGGTGGTGTCACTCCCAAAACAGTGGGAATCATATGTAAAAAGTATGTTTAAATATGAGGGGTATAATTTAGGATTTAGTTGAATACTGTGTAACCTCATCCTGAATTATTCAGCCAAATACATGTTAAACCAGTTGCATCTGAAAACTTGATCACAATAAAATACTGATTTCATTCTACTGAAATACTTCCTCATTTGAAATTAAAACGAAATTTCGTCAGTTTGTTTCCATTTGTTACATAGTCATATAATTCATCCCGTATTCCTCTCCAGTATTCTAAAATCTCTTCTATATTATTTGTAATGAAAGCTTGAAATTTGAAAGTTGCTATGTACACATAATAAACATAATCACTTTTAAAATATCCAACAAACCAAACCAGCTTAGGGACCGACCATTTGAGGGGGATCGAAAATAATAAATTCTCTCCGAAAATTCTTGAAAAATATTTATGCTTTACACTGTTGAAAAAGAGGAATTACCTGCAGCAAACTTGAAATTGTTTCAAGGTGTTATACTTTTAAAACAATCATGCTCAAAGTTTTAAATATATAAAAATAGATGTCTCGAAACTAAATCACGGCTCACTGCCGGTCGTTCCTATAGTGCTATACCCTCTTCCTTATTTATTAATATTTTTACTCCTGCACATTTCCTGTTGGATCAAATAAGTTTTTAAATATCATTCTATTCTATTCACACGTTCCAATGAAGGTCCTTCAATTGATGTTGCATTTAAAATGTAAATTATTCTTGACACACTTCACCCCACAGTGACAGTGGTTAGCACATTTAACGCCCCTTGCCTATGACATAGGTCCCATGTCAACAGCAAGATAACCGAGCCCCCAAATAATGCATGCATATGATTTATGTTCTACTTTATCAACGTTGTTTCACTTTGTAATCAACACAGAGTAAAGAAGAGAATGTATAATAAAGAAGGTGACATCCGTATATTTTCTCCCTCATGTGTATCACTTCTAAATGCCTTTCAAATACCCAACATGGAGTAGATTTCCTTACTTAATCATTTGGTATAGATTAGCAGGTGATTTAAATGTCTGCTTCACTATAAACCTGTGTTTACTATTACCATGCATACCCACGAACAGGAAATTTCTGAGCGGGTTTTGACTGTTACTGGCTTACCTTGCAGAGATAAGAACAAGGAAACATCAAACTCCACAGCTAAACGTGAAGAGATTCTGTCATCACATGGTATAGGCCTGTAAGCTCAACATTTCTCCCGCAGACAATAAATATGGCCGTGTCTCGTGACATCCCACTTGTCACGTGGGCTGGTAGGTTGGTTTGATTAGATATGGGACAGAGATAATTTCTTCTCACTATACTCAATCAAGGTTAGTTAGTGTTAGTTAGTTGGGTTTTACATCGCTTTTAGCAATATTCGACGAGCGAACGCTTTGACCACTATGCTACCCCACTGCCCAGAACACCACAGTGATAAAAACCAGAAATAGTTTATTAGGAACCGTGTTACACTGTAAACATTTGTTACATTTAAATCGGACGTGTTGTGGTGCTGTATATTGTTCATCTGTTGAAAATCTAAACTGTACAAAATGATGTCTTTATTTACGAGGGAAGGTCAAAAGGTCTAAGCCTGACTAACTTTCAACTATGGGCCATAACAAAGTGAAGTAGTCAATGTAGTACATTGTTTGTCTGTTGAGTCCGTTTGTATATACGTGACACATATTTTAACGTGATGGGGGTCCAAAGGGACACAGAAATGGAAAAGAACGGGTGCCGAGAAGTTATCAATTTTTTTACTTTAGAGAAAAGTACTCCCCAAGAAATTCATGACCGCATGTCACAAGTGTATTGGGGATATGGGGATAAGTGCCCCAGCTATTCCATTGTTAAACGTCGGAAAGATATGTTTAAGGCTGGGAGAACAAGCCTTGATGATGACCCTAGGTCTGGACGTCCCTCAACTTTCAATGAAGATTCAATTAAGGAGAAAAACGTATACTGTCAGATTATCATTGCTAAACTTGAGGAAGACAAAGGTCTAGGTCATGGATCCATTGAAACATTATTCATGAACATTTACAGATGAATAAGATATCTGCTTTATGGATGGCAAAAGCTTCCAAATTCTGATCTTAAGGGAAAATGAACTAACAATGCCAGAGAAAATTTAGAGCCAATTGAGGAGGATTTCATCAAATTCAAAAAAGAGCTGTGTAACGGGTGATGAAACATGGGTCCACTACTCTGATCCAAAGTCAAAACGTCAATCAATGGAATGGCACCATTTCACTTCTCCAGCACCAAAGAAATTCAAGTCTTCAAGATTTGAAGGAGGATATGGCCTCTGTATTCTGGAATGCAAAGGATGTGATCCTTGTTGATTACTTAGAAAGTCAAAAGCCGATTACCAGTGA
Organism: Haliotis cracherodii; assembly: GCF_022045235.1. NCBI lineage: Eukaryota > Metazoa > Mollusca > Gastropoda > Lepetellida > Haliotidae > Haliotis > Haliotis cracherodii. Next base: position 2,708,261 of record NW_027266289.1, on the reverse strand, counting down.
TTACTATATTGATTTGCTTCATCGCCTTAGAGATTCTACTCTAACTGCTGAGTTGTACTACTTCATGACAATGTCTCTTCTCACACCACTCGACTTTCAAAGGCTGCTGTGCTCCAAAGTGGACCTTGCACCAAGTGGTTTCAAGCTGTTTCCCAAACTGAAAGAACACCTTCGTGGAAAGCGCTATGACGACAACGATGACTTCAAAGCTGCCCTGAATGTGACTGTAAGGGTTGCTAGAGAAAACTTCTTCCTGACTGAACATTGAAAAACTTCACTATTGATATGTGAGGTGTATCGTACAGCTGGGATATTATGGTGACACATATAATTAAAAACACTTTCACTATTGTTGGTTTTATTTAACATCCCTTGTAATTCAGTTCTTTAGAATATGAATTCTTTATGTTCCAAAAGGAAATATTTATCTCATGAACTTGTGCTTAATTACCCTTAATATGCACTGATTATCCGTCAGCATCAGGAACTGAGCGAACGTTCTATAAATTATTTCGCGTATATTCTGTTATGTATCACGCCTGGACCAGGCAACACTATGCACTGACATCACAAACACCCACATCACACCTTGTTATCATCCGACCTTGATCATCTGATAGGTTGTTATACCTTATTTCCCGACAGGAGGCGCATTGTCCCGCAACATACCGTGAGAAAATGGGTGCTACCGGAAATGGGCTTCACACCATGTACCCATGAGTGAGTGAGTATGGTTTAAGGATGCTTTTAGCAATATTCCAGCAATATCACAGCGGGGGACACCATAAATGGGCTTCACACAATGTACCCATGTCAGGAATCGAACCCGGGTCTTCGGCGTGACAAGCAAACGCTTTTACCACTAGGCTACCCGACCAACCCAGTTACACAGAAAAGCAAATAAAGCATCGAAACTATTGAAAAGGTAGCACCCATCTTTAGCCTCAAGTTTGAATTATCTATGTCTTCTTTACCTTATGGACTTGGGAATGAAGCAAACACTGGACAACATTTCCTGTGTTATAACATACAACGATACCACACACAAAAGAAACGAAAGAGGGTCGATTATCCTATATATATGTTAATTCAGTTCAAAGAAAGTCAATGATGACTTTCGACAAAGGCAATGATGAAAAAAACTTCATATTGTACTCATGTACCAACGAAAAAAGAAAGAATGGTGCGTTATTTGGAATAACTAAAAACGATTGACAAGATTGATATACAGTAGACAGTTGTACGCGTTAAAACAAGGGAGCTCATATTTCAGCGCACATCACCTTCATCAGGTTATCAGCCAGGTGACTGATTTGGTAGGGACCAGTTTACAGCGAGCTTCACTCTCATAAAGACACATGGAAAAAGAGTGTTACACTTCGACAAACTTGTTGGTTATAAGAAATCAAGGCAAATCTTAACAAGACATTATAACAAATAACCGTATCTGTGAAACAACACACAGTAATTTTACACAATGAATAGTGTGATGATATATGGATATTAACATAAATACAACATAATCAGCCATCAACTGTTGACAAGTGTCACAAGTGCAGGATGACAAAGTAGGAGATAATACGACAGCTGATAATATTTGTAGGACGTTAGAGATAACATTCATGTGACAGGTCATGGGAAAGCTGCTCCACAATGTTTGAGGATCATTAAAACGTTTGTAGAGGGTATTGTTTTATTTGAAACCTATATAGAACGACCAGCCATATTGATGATTTAGATTGAGAATTGAATTTGCAAAATCGACTGCAAGTCGTTTGTATGAATAAGAGAAGGCAAAAGTGAATTTGTGAAAGAATATTTTCGTGACCAGCACAAGAAAGAGTCAAATGTAAAATCAATGAAGAAGCTGGTGGATTCCCCTTTTTTCAAACGCAGAAAAAGTAAGGAAAACACCAAGTCAGAGAAATAGATAGATGAACGTAAATGTTATCTTGAAATAAAATGCTTTCACAGAGTGTCACATGAAGCTTGTGATCGGAGTTGTTGTAAGAGTATGATAACTGTTGTCACAAGTAGGCAACGATGACCTCACACCAGTAAACGTGCGAGTGTGAGGCTATCGTTGCCTACTTGTGATAACGCCACGGATTCGGTATCAATATCTATCAATGTGCCGTGTCTAATCACCAGCTAGTAGTTTGTACATACATCCATTTGTAAAATATAACCATGAACCATTCAATTTTCATAAATGGTTTTAAGGGCATGTTGTATAATCATGCGATGGATTGTCTTCATATTTTGCAGAATGTATTTAATAAGATCGTTGTATTTTCTACACAAGAATAGCTCAGAATGGTTTGCAAAGTTCTGCAAAGGTATAACGTCCTGTTTGGACAGTGCGACGAGATGACTTTTTTTTCAAGACGTTGGTCGTGTACCAAACTGACAGAAACGTCAGCGGAGTTTGGTCAGCAGCCTTTCATCATCGAATGTAATCTCAGATATCAACAAACACATGACTGTAAGTACATCGAGTAATCAGATTATTCATAACAAGACGTCTGACAAAAACACGACACCACATTAAGCACAATTCTATTTTCTTGGACACGTAAATCAAAGTAGACACAGTAGACACAATTTATGGATAACAACTTCTTTAATACTGTAAAGGCGACGTTTCGGTATTGATCGCTATATTGTTGTCAAGCAAGACTGAATGAGGAACATTTTACAGAATATATATAGCAGGTGGAGGATTAACAGTAACAACAATTTCATACATGAGTCGGATAACCGGTAATGCAGTATGTAATGACAACAGAAGGATAATGCTGTCACAACATTAAGGACAGAGAACACATAGGATATAGAACAAATCAATTATTCAACAATGCATCTAAAGAAAGCGACAAAATCCTTCCCTTATCCAAAAGAAACCTCCACATAAAGCAGAGTCGATTGTGCGATTCCGACTTTGTCATGTTCATTTGTTTATGAATCGCTATAAAAAAAGTAATGATCCCATGTGTTCGCAAAAAAGTGAGCGTATCCTACCCCACCGGTGGCACCCGTCACAAACACATGCAAAGGCAAGTCAAATGTTCACCTGAAAAACACAGGAACATATGGTACATGTCAAAATAAGGAATTGCATCGGACATCATTTTTGTCACTGATACGTCAAATTTGGAAATGTCCTCCACATGTATACTATAAAACGTTTTGAAAGCTTTACTGAGGCCAGATCAAGATTCGTATGGCTCTCCTTAAGATCTTGGTATCTCAAAACCCTCTTAGTTACAATCTGTCTTAGGCGCCTGCAACCAACTGTACACTCCTCATACAACTGTCCCATTCCACTCGCAAAAACCGATCTCATCGAGATTGAAATATTGCCTGGATTTAAGACTGCTATCTTAGCTTCGCTAATCTTCAACGGTTGGGGAAAACAGCGCTGAACAATAAGACCATTTTAAAACTGTGAAACCACAGTATACTATTCGGAACTAATAGTTGTATTTACAACATTTAATAGCTGGAACATACTTCTGCTGTAGAAGATGTTTCAGGCAAGTGTTTTTAAGAGCCCGAAACACTATTCAGTCCTACACAATTGCCAATAATTCCTTAATCTCAGAGAAATGTTTATGCAAGGTGGTTATAATATTACAATTAGTAAAATTATCGATATTTTATCAGCTAGGTCAACTTGTCAATTGCGGGTATTTCGGAGTTCGGGATCATCATGTGGACTGTGGACTTGTCTGGTGTGATGTCGGAGATAATATTGAGAGGGTCACTGATAGTGATGGCGTCATACAACTGTTTGATTGTAGATTTTGATAGCTTGTTGTGCATGTAGTTATACCTGCACTCCACACTTGAGGTGCATTTTCCCACTACAGGGCGACCTACATGCTCATATCAGATCCTGTTTCCACTCTCTGCACCTAAGTCTGTCTTAAATATGGTTATTGTTTGTCTGTCTACACTGAACAGGACTATGAAAAGTTTATCTAGGCCACAAACGACTATACAGTGATCTGAATCAGAAACTTAGTAACTCGGTTTCCATGGCAACCATAAGTGAAAACCTACCTTTTACCATTGCTCCCTTAAGAATGCAGACAATGTAGTTAAATGTGATGGTAGGATAGAGTGTGGTGCGGTCTTTTTCCAGTTCAGTCTCTTGACATCAGTTACATTTTGGTGACACAAAATTCACAAAAAGTTGAACATTTAAGTCAGGACACACTTCTAACCAGACATATATTTTAATGTGATGACTCTGAAACAAGTGGCAGGGTAATGATCAATGTTTCAAATTTAACGAGAACTTTGTGACTACTCTTTAGATGCATGTGATCATCCAAGACATCTGTAGATTCGTGGGCCGTATGACTTGAGAGGATTTGCGGAAAACGCAGAAGACAAACCAGTGGCAACGGACCATGCCATAAGCTTACTTGACATTCGTGAGGTATAGGCAGGTAAGAATGCTAATTTAAATAGTTATTTTACAACAGCTGACAGCCACAATAGTTGAGATTTAACTGCAATGCACAGTTTGAGGCCATGCCACTACATTCTAACATTTTGTGAGTAATTCTAAATTTGTTTATTTGTTACCGAGAAGGCCTTGTCTAGAAATGGATGTTACGTTGAAGAGTCTTCATTCACAAAGCAGTATTCTTTAATCTGTATTTCATAGTAATATTCATTTTTTAGTTATGCGAATTTATACCATCAATGCAAAACACTATGAATAGAATGAAGTGAGCTTTGTATCAATTGATGTAATGATAAGTGTATGTCTTACACTTCACCAGTAACTGTCGACATCTAAATATATCATTGTTATTCCGTGTAAGTCAAATGAACAGTATAACAGTGTTCACTGTGTGTGTTCGAAGCGAATTATTGTTTACATGCTACAAGACCATTTTTTGCTGAAACATCGAAATATGTCAATTATTCAATATTACTTCAGATTAGCTGCAATAATATAGCCTTGCCATTGAAGTTTGAAGATATTTATCCAAAGGCACTATTGACACAGAGTACAAGTGCAGGACATTACTGGAACTATTGACACAGAGTACAAGTGTAGGACATTACTGGAACTATTGACACAAAGTACAAGCGTAGGACATTACTGGAACTATTGACACAGATCACAAGTGTAGGACATTACTAGAACTATTGACACAGAGTACAAGTGTAGGACATTACTGGAACTATTGACACAAAGTACAAGTATAGGACATTACTGGAACTATTGACACAGAGTACAAGCGTAGGACATTATTGGAACTATTGACACAGAGTACAAGTGTAAGACATTACTGGAACTATTGACACAGATTACTAGTGTAGGACATTACTGGAACTATTGATACAGAGTACAAGTGTAGGACATTACTGGAACTATTGACACAGAGTACAAGTGTAGGACATTACTGGAACTATTGACACAGAGTACAAGTTTAGGACATTACTCGAACTATTGACACAGAGTACAAGTGTAGGACCTAACTGGTACTATTGACACAGATCACAAGTGTAGGACATTACTGGAACTATTGACACAGAGTACAAGTATAGGACATTACTGGAACTATTGACACAGAGTACACGTGTAGGACATTACTGGAACTATTGACACAGAGTACAAGTGTAGGACATTACTGGAACTATTGACACAGATCAAAAGTGTAGGACATTACTGGAACTATTGACACAGATCACAAGTGTAGGACATTACTGGAACTATTGACATAGAGTACAAGTGTAGGACAATACTGGAACTATTGACACAGAGTACAAGTGTAGGACATAACTGGAACTACTGACACAGAGTACAAGTGTAGGACATTACTGGAACTATTGACACAGAGTACAAGTGTAGGACATTACTGGAAGTAGTGACACAGAGTACAAGTGTAGGACATTACTGGAACTATTGACACAGAGTACAAGTGTAGGATATTAATGGAACTATTGACACAGAGTACAAGTGTAAGACATTACTGGAACTATTGGCAGAGAGTGCAAGTGTAGGACATTACTGGAACTATTGACACAGAGTACAAGTGTAGGACATTACTGGAACTATTGACACAGAGCACAAGTGTAGGACATTACTGGAACGACCGAGGTACGACTCTATCGACTGACTGTACAACTGCTCCACCTTAATAACGATGAAACCATCTTGATAAAGTGTTCGAGCCTGATCCCACTTTGTCACGTGTCCTAATACATCATAATGATTTGTTACAATACATAGCAGACCATGAAGTCAAGTTTGTCCTGTCATCGGACAATTACTGAGAACAACGTTTACTGATTCCCTTATGTCATGTATTCTATGTCTCATTAGTGATGTCTCATGTATCCCTTTAAACCGCCGATTCGTCTAAGGCGCTGTGATTCGCCAAAAAACTCTGGTCGTTGATAAGAATCCTGGTTGATCGCATCATGATTGTGTTTTCAGGGTTGTCAGCATCATGCAGTGCTCGTGGGTTTCACCAAAGTGGTAAACGTCAAAGATCTGAATCACTTTGGGCTTTCCTCGAACATTAAGCTAACACGCCCTGATATAACTAGAATACAGTTGAACACGCGTTAACCCCAACCCACTCACTCACTCACTCAGTTATAAATGAATGATTAATTGAGTGTCCATATCTACAATGTTTTGGACAATAAATCAGGAACAGTATATTTATTCGAAAGCCAGTAGGTGGCGCGCTTCCTTTGCCCTCATAGCCGATAACGATATAGCACGGTCTGTTTTCCTTACCTGCCACTAATTTGCGCTTTTGTTCTCGTGTGTGGACATTTTAGGCACGCATAAAAATCAAACTACTTTCGGGGGACCTCTTGACTGACCTTGTCACGCCGTCATGTCGAATGTACTTATGCATTAGCTTTTGTGTCGAGGCAACCGTCACGTAGCTTGATACTGCGCCGCAGAAAAGCATTGTCATTTATCAATCTTAAAGCAATCGTTTCACCGTCATAATCTACGTGTCGGTAAGTGGTCATGTGATCAGCGCGGAGCTAACACGCCGGGCGAAGTGGAGCAACGTTGGTCGCCGAGAATGTTCATATCAGCTCCTGAGTGTGTCTGTCACATGTAGCACACCATTCAGTGACAACTGACTGTTCCCTGTGTACTGACAACTGACTGTTCCCTGTGTACTGACAACCGTCTGTTCCCTGTATACTGACAACTGACTGTTCCCTGTGTACTGACAACTTACCGTTCCATGTATACTGACAACTTACTGTTCCCTGTATACTGACAACTTACCGTTCCATGTGTACTGACAACTGACTGTTCCCTGTATACTGACAACTTACTGTTCCATGTGTACTGACAACTGATTGATCCCTTGATTGAGAACTGACGGATCTCTACATGAGAGAATGCATGCAATACAGGAGGAGTTGCCTCCCCCTTCACTGTGTTTGAGTGCACACCTCATGTCCTACATTCAACTCACAGGTACGACAAGACAGGCGTTACCTCGCCTCCGCTCTGCTTGACCTGAATTCTTTGTGTCCTACAACTAACCCGCCAGATATACAACACAGGGTTACCTCCCTTTATCTGTGTCAGAGCTGCGCTTCCCAGTTGGTACAAACTTCCTGCGGCCAACGTCGGGAATAAACGCATCAGGCAAATGTCGAGTGGTGCGTGGTAACTTACAACTAAGTGAATATTATTTCTAAATACATTTTAATAATATAAAAACAAAATATGCATGTGACTTAGAATTGACAGGAACATTGTTTGTTCACAAATAAACTATTTCCACCATCATTAACTTATCATGTTATAAAATGAAAATCCATTCAATGCAGGATTTCTTGATTCGTGCCAATTTCACCTGAGATAAAGAAGGATATTGACACTTCTAAATCACATAAATCACACTTCGTTGTTGCATCAGGTACATGTTCTAGGTATGTGATGGCTTTGTACATGCCTTTTGTAAATACCTGGCAACTATCTGCATGTCGAAGGCTACTTTTGGGCAAAACGCGACCTTTATGGGATTCCTTTGTGTAAAATGCCTCTCTATGTATATGTTTTTGCATTGCGTAGACAATGACAGTGGCTGCTACTTACCGTGTTGAAGTAGATATCTGCTTTTAATTGTAATATTTTACTGAACATTCATTTGTTACATACTGCATCTAATGTTGGTGAAATGTGATCATAATAATAAATATATTTGTAAACTTTCAGAATTAATTAATTATTTTGTTTATTTTGGAATTTTGCCTTGTGTGTGCTGTTAAAACCTTTAAAACACAATCTACTTATATTTTATTGGTCATGTTATGTACAAGGTTGTGATTATGTCCATTTATTACACTCATCCACTTTTTCATTTGATTTTAGTTCTTCCTTCAGTTACAGCTGCTTGGGTAGTTGTGTAGCACCACCTTCAGCTGTGTTCAGAGACAGTTGTCTCCCCTGATCTTTAAGTGGTCTTGATGCAGTTATTTCCCTTAGTACACAGTTATTCCCCTTAGTACATTGTTATTCCCCTGAGTAATAATTTGACTGCTCTTCAAAAACAGTCATCCCACTACCTTTACTTTTACGTCCCCTGATTTATTCGTCTCCGTTTCAGCTGCACTTATTTCTGTTCAGCTGTAGTTATCTCCCCTGAATAATTATTCTCTCTCCAAGGAAGACAATAATGTTTCCATAAGTAGCAGTAAAATACGTTCTGATACATCAGGGGAAACAACTGCTGTGTATTCAGAGCCATGCAGTTAGCGTAGATTTATCTACATGATATTACTGAGCACCTAGCCGATGTAAGGGAGGCAACTGCTGGAGGTATAAAGCCATGTATGTTAGTGTAGGTTTATCCAGCTGATATTACTGAGCACCCAGCCGATGTAAGGGTGACAACTGCTGGAGGTATAAAGCCATGTATGTTAGTGTAGGTTTATCCAGCTGATATTACTGAGCACCCAGCCGATGTAAGGGAGACAACTGCTGGAGGTATAAAGCCATGTATGTTAGTGTAGGTTTATCCAGCTTAGATTATTGAACACCAAAGAAGATCATCAGAAAAGGAACGGAAGTCCGAAGAACAAAAACAAGAGAATAAAACAAACTAAAAATAATGACTTGTTTTCTGTTTTATTAAGCAGTAATCCAATCTCACAGGAGTCACAATCGGACAAAGTCACTCCATTCATAGTCACGTATTGACAGAATAACACATTCCACCAGACAAACAATTCACTCAGTCGGACCTCATTGTGAGAATATAAAACACACGTGTTGACAGAATAACTCATACCACCAGACAAGCCCTTCCCTTAGTCGGACCTCATTATGAGAATCTAAAACACACGTGTTGACAGAATAACTCATACCACCAGACAAGCCCTTCCCTCAGTCGGACCTCATTATGAGAATGTAAAACACACGTGTTGACAGAATAACTCATACCACCAGACAAGCCCTTCCCTCAGTCGGACCTCATTATGAGAATGTAAAACACACGTGTTGACAGAATAACTCATACCACCAGACAAGCCCTTCCCTCAGTCGGACCTCATTATGAGAATGTAAAACACACGTGTTGACAGAATAACTCATACCACCAGAAAGTCCCTCAGTTACTTTAGTCTGAGACACCCAACCACACATACTGACAGAATAACTCACACCACCAGAAAGTCCCTCAGTTACTTTAGTCTGAGACACCCAACCACACATACTGACAGAATAACTCACACCACCAGAAAGTCCCTCAGTTACTTTAGTCTGAGACACCCAACCACACATATTGACAGAATAACTCACACCACCAGAAAGTCCTTCCGTTACTTTAGTCTGAGACACCCAACCACACATATTGACAGAATAACTCATAGCCCAAGAGAGGTCCTTCACACTGTCTGATCTCGGTGTGCTACACTCAAACACACATTTAAAGAAGAACCCTGCTGTGATGAGTGATGTATGTGGGTCTCTATCGACTGATGACGTAAAGTTAGGATGTGCTCAACATCGACCCCTGTTGTGATGAGTGAGAGAGTGAGTGATGGATGTTGGTTTATATTGACTGATGACGTGAAGGTAGGATGTGTCCAACATCGACTCCTGTTGTGACGAATGTGAGAATGAGTTGTATGTGTTGCACATCAGGACAGGATAGAATCCTCTGTAGTTTAAGCCGTATTATATCAATGATTGAAGGAGGATACCTAATGGAGTTTGTGTTTTATTTGACCAATATTACAAAAAGCAAATGTCACGTCAAAAATATATACACAGTTACAGCAGTACCTGCTCGTATTTCAATAGTATGAGCAATTTGTAAATGTGAACACCTGTTGAATATACACGTGGAAAACTACCACCTCTTCTTCCTGTGTACCCCACACTTCTGTGTATCTTTCAGAAGTATCTCCCTGTACCAGCTGTTGGATTGTTAGAACACCGCATGCTTCTCACAGCACTGACTCGGGTCACGTGATACACAGAAGCAGAGGACGTAATTGAAGATTGACAAATAACTGGAACTGTTACACAATGTGTCATGAAATACCAGCAACAGGACGATGTTAGTGGCATTATAACAGTACCAGGTCACTTTGTACCAAACATGTTTGGTGGGACAACTTACATAGGGTGTAACAGGGAATATACAATGAAACAGGGTATATAGTATGTAACAGGGAATATACATGGTAACAGGGTACATAAACTGACGTCCAAAAGAAACTTTACCAACTAAAAATATAAATTTCAGACAAAGTATAACATTATTTTCGATGAAGTCTATCTAAAACACATAACCTAAATACAACAATAGTGTATGCAGAAAATGTTAATCGTCTGTTACATGTTTGCGAGATAACACACGAAAAAGTGAAAAACACGTGTGCCACGGACAACTGCAAATAAACGTGCGGGTAAGGGTATGAAACGATTGCAACGGCAAGTCAGAGATCCACAGTGATGAAAAAACACAAAAGAAATGCCACGACTCACAGTCGAACAACGTGAACGAGCCATGGATATGGTACAGATGGGAGCCACCCACGCCCATATTGCACGAACCTTCGGTTGCTCCCGTGTTGCCGTTACCAAGTTGATGCAGCGTTAAAGACAGACAGGGCGGAGCGCTGACAAGCCACCAGACAAGCCCTTCCCTCAGTCGGACCTCATTATGAGAATGTAAAACACATGTGTTGACAGAATAACTCATACCACAAGATAGGTCCTTCACACTGTCTGACCTCAGTGTGCTACACTCAAACACACATTTAAAGAAGAACCCTGCTGTGATGAGTGATGGCTGTGGGTCTCTATCGACTGATGACGTGAAGGTAGGATGTGTTCAACATGGGCTCCTAATGTGATGAGTGAGAGAGTGAGTGATGGATGTTGGTTTATATTAACTGATGACGTGAAGGTAGGATGTGTCCAACATCGGCTCCTGATGAGTGAGAGAGTGAGTGATGGATGTTGGTTTATATTAACTGATGTCGTAAAGGTAGGTTGTGTTCAACATCGGCTCCTAATGTGATGAGTGAGGGAGTGAGTGATGGATGTTTGTTTATACTAACTGATGTCGTGAAGGTAGGATGTGTTCAACATCGACTCCTGATGTGATGAGTGAGAGAGTGAGTGATCGATGTGGGTTTATTTTGACTGATGACTTGAAGGTAGGATGTGTTCAACATCGACTCCTGATGTGATGAGCAAGAGAGTGAGTGATCGATGTGGGTTTATTTTGACTGATGACGTGAAGGTAGGATGTGTTCAACATCGACTCCTGATGTGATGAGTGAGAGAGTGAGTGATCGATGTGGGTTTATATTGACTGATGACGTGAAGGTAGGATGTGTTCAACATCGACTCCTGATGTGATGAGCGAGAGAGTGAGCGATGGATGTTGGATTATATTGACTGATGACGTGAAGGTAGGATGTGTTCAACATAGACTCCTGAAGAGTGAGAGAGTGAGTGATGGATGTGGGTCTATATTGACTGATTACGTGATGGTAGGATGTGTTCAACATCGACTCCTGATGTGATGAGTGAGAGAGTGAGTGATCGATGTGGGTTTATATTGACTGATGACGTGAAGGTAGGATGTGTTCAACATCGACTCCTGATGTGATGAGCGAGAGAGTGAGCGATGGATGTTGGATTATATTGACTGATGACGTGAAGGTAGGATGTGTTCAACATAGACTCCTGAAGAGTGAGAGAGTGAGTGATGGATGTGGGTCTATATTGACTGATTACGTGATGGTAGGATGTGTTCTACATCGACTCCTGAAGAGTGAGAGAGTGAGTGATAGATGTCGGTCTATGTTGACTGATGACGTGAAGGTAGGATGTGTTCTACATCGACTCCTGATGTGATGAGTGAGAGAGTGAGTGATGAATGTGGGTCTATATTGACTGATGACGTGAAGGTAGGATGTATCCAACATCGACCCCTGTTTTGACGAATGTGAGAATTAGTTGGTTGTGTTGCACATTAAGACAGGATAGAATCCTCTGTAGTTTAAGCCATATTATATCAATGATTAAAGGAGGATACCTGATGGAGTTAAGTGTAGTATTTGACCAATATTACAAAAAGCAAATGTCACGTCAAAAATATATACACAAGTTACAGCAGTGCCTCGGGTCATGGGATACACAGAAGCAGAGGACGTAACTGAAGGTTGTCAAATAACTGGAACTGTTACACAATGTGTCATGAAAAACCAGCAACACCACGATGTTAGTGGCATTATTACAGTACCAGGTCACTTTGTACAAAACATATGTTTGGTGGGACAACTTACATAGGGTGTAACAGGGAATATACAGTGTAACAGGATATATAGTATGTAACAGGGAATATACAATGTAACAGGCTATACAACATAACACGTGATATACAATTGGATAGGATATACAATGTAACACTAGATATACAATGTAACACTAGACATACAATGTAATACTAGAAATACGATATGACACAAGATATACAATGTAACATTAGATATACAATATGACACAGGATATACAATGTAACACTGAATACACCATGTATCAGGAAAGAAAATGTAACACTGGATATACAGTATGATACAAGATATACAATGTGACACAATATATACAAAGTAAGACATGATATACAATATGACACAAGATATACAATGTAACACTAGATATACAATATGACACAAGATTTGCAATGTAACACTATATATACAATATGACACAAGATTTGCAATGTAACACTAGATATACAATGTGACACAATATTTGCAATGTCACACAATATATACAAAGTAACACGGGATATACACTGTTTGTCATATGTGGAAATGTACAGTCACCTCCACACGAGTCCAGGTGTATTCGGTGACTGCCAGCAGGGGAATCAAATATACACTCTTCAAAAAAAGGAAACGCATAGGTGTTTTGAGAATTCCAGTTAGATTTTTCCCCAGCAATCGTCATAAAGACAATTCTCATGTTTGATTCCCGTTAATCATGCCAAGTTTGTTGTGCATTGCGCGCAAACACATCTCAAAATGTTTTTGTAAAAGTTTATCAGCTAAAATGCAAAGGATGCAAGGAAATTGCTTTGAGAAAAAGTTTTCAGCACAATGCACGTGCAAAGTGTTGGAAATAAGAGTAGAGACACTGACTATAAAAGACCGTACAAAATTCATCAGTTCATTACGAATTTTCTAACGTCAACTGAGATCGAAAAATCAATCAAAATCTGCGTCCTCACCTCCTCCGAAAAATATGATTTCATCAAAACAAAAGAAAAAGATAGTTGAGCTTCAGATGTTTTCTGAACAAGGACATGCATTTCGAGAGAAAAAAAGACCATGATCAAAATGCAAATCAAGGTAAACAATTAGCATAAATTATAACACAAAAAATCGGAGATGCATTTTGAGAGAATATAGGAGCAGAGTCAAAGTGCAAATTTCAAAATATATTATATTGCAAAAAGGAACACATATGACAGTCCCACTACCATCTACATATGTGTTGCATATCATATCATACTTTGGACAAAAATGGCTGAATAACTTCTGACTGCATATGTATATATACCAAATTTCATTTTCATTGACAAACTTGACCACAAGAGGTTTTCTTCATTATGGTCAGCATAAGGACCGGATGAAATCCCTTTGGACAAATTGTTGAGAACACGCATGTCAAGTGTCAGGGCAGAGGTGATATTCATGGACAAGATGGACACACTTCTCACACTGCACCAAATTGCTTCAGAATATCAACCATGTCATCGTTGTCTTGGTCTGTATGCAGTGATGTTCTCTCGCCGTCGACGGTATTTGGATACTGCGCCATATTGATACAGAAGCTCAACCAACGAATGGTTTCCTTTGAATTTTGCGATATCAAGTGATGTAATCCTGTCATAAGCTGCACTGTTGATGTCAACTATGTTGTGAGAGACAATGTACTCTACAATCTCTACATTGCCTCCCTCACAAGCCTTATGAAGGATGTTGGCACCAAACATATACTTCACTGTCAGGTCACATCCTTTACTCACAAGTAGGTCAAACACTGCCTTGTGGCCCTCAAACGCTGCCATCATCACTGGTGTTCTCCTGTCATTACCTGTACTGTTGATGTCAACTATGTTGTGAGAGACAATGTACTCTACAATCTCTACATTGCCTCCCTCACAAGCCGCATGAAGGATGTTGTCACCATCGTCATCCTCCACTGTCAGGTCACATCCTTTACACACAAGTAAGTCAAACACTGCCTTGTGGCCCTTCAGCGCTGCACACATCACAGGTGTTCTGTCATGACCTCTACTGTTGATGTCAACTGTGTTATGAGAGACAATGTACTCTACAATCTCTACATTGCCTCCCTCGCAAGCCTTATGAAGGATGTTGTCACCATACTCATCCTTCACTGTCAGGTCACATCCTTTGCGCACAAGTAGGTCAAACACTGCCTTGTGACCCGTCAAAGCTGCCCTCATCACTGGTGTTTCTTGAGATATATTTCTACCATTGTAGCAGACTTTGTTTTGTGCAACAACAGATTCCACTATATCTATATTTCCTCCTGTGCAAGCGACATGAAGGATGCTGTTTTGTTTGTCATCCTTCACAGAGAGATCACATCCTTTACTCATCAGAGAAAACATGTCAGCATCCCCTCGCTGTGCTGCCCACATTGCTGCTGTTTTCCCATGTTTGTCCTGTACAAAGTCAACTCGTTTCTTCACAGACAAAACATACACAGCCAGCTGGAGATTCCTTGTCTGAGCAGCAACAAGTACCACATCATTCCCATCATAGTCCTGTCTGTGTACATCAGCTCCAGCAACAATCAGGTGCTGACAGATGTCTGTGTGTCCATTGTATGCTGCCACCAACAGGGGTGTTCTCCTGTTACTGTTCAAAGCATTTATGTCAAACGTCCCTGATGACAGGAGATGATCCACTATAGCCTGGTTACCTCCCTTGGATGCCAGATGTAGCATTGTGTTCCTGTCAGTGTCCACAACTAACAGATCTCCCACTGTGTTCAACAATGTGTCTAAAATGTGTTTATGCCCCCTCTCTACACAATACGACACAGGTGTTTTATGATATCTGTCTGTCTCGTTTACATCCTGATATCCCACACCCTGTACAATACCGAAGTGTCCCCCTTGACTGGCGTAGTGGAGAACTCCACGTGACTCTGTATCTTTTAATGACAAGTCACACTGTTTTTTAGTTAGAAACTCAAACATGATTCTGTGTCCTGCAGCTGCTGCTAACATCACTGGAGTCCTCCCGCTGGCATCCCTCGTGTTGATGTCGACCTTGCCCTTCGACAGGAGGAACTCTGCCAGCTCCTGTTCCCTGTTTCTGCTGCTGTGTGAAGCCGACTCAGACCACTCACATCCACAAGCAACATGCTCGATCCTTTCTCCTCTAGGTGTGATTTCAATTTTGAGATATAATGTTTCTTGTGTGTCATCATGAACCTATTCAGGCCATGTTCTCTTGCACGTAGAAACTGTGACATGTTACGGCAGTCACCAACATGTCCATAAGACAGTATCTCAGACATGCTGAAGTCCTCAGGAGAGATGTGACAGTTCTGTGACAGAAGTAACTGAAACACATCTCTGTGGCCTCTGCATGCTGCAATCATCAGAGGTGTCTTTCCATACTGGCCTCTGTGGTTGATGTCAAACAGCTTACTGGACATCAGATGTTTGCCAATCTGGACACTACCGCCCTGACATGCCAGATGTAGGATAGTATCACCGTTATCATCAACACCAGTCAGGTCACACTTCCCTTCATCTGCCAGATACTCATACAGCTGACCACGACCTTTCTGTGCAGCCATCATGACTGGTGTTTTCAAGTCCTGTCCTGGCAGATTCTTCCAGACCTCCATGTGGGGAAGCAGTAACTTGGCAACATCTGTATATCCCCTCAATGAGGCCAGATGGAGGGCAGAATTTCCGACTTTGTTCTTGATCAGACACTCTGCATCATCTTTCAGTAAGATGTTGACCATTTTGGAATTAGTCCTGTCCACAGACATCATAAGAAGAGAGTTTCCATCAGCATCTGTATAGTCTGGTGTATATGTGATATCTCCCCTCTGAAGACCCAGCAGCTGCTGCCGTAGATACAGGAAGGACTTGGTGTCACGTAGTCTGATACAACAAGCTAGTTCCTCACTGACATGTACCTGTGACAGTTCCTGTTTCTGTAACACCTTCTGACACAGGTAATCATTGCCAGACTGTAGGACCCAGTACAAGAAGCACCTTGAACCAGTGGAAGAACCAGCTGTATCCTGTAAATGTAGAACATCCACAAAACTGTCTCCGAGCTGTGTCAGGAACCTGTCTATGTTGTCCTCCCTGCTTAGAACTGGGTGACAGAATGTGTGTTTGAACTTCCCTCTCCTCGTGTCTTCTACCAGCTGTGTCAGAAACATGTCTGTGTTGTGACTAGAGATAAAGATAGTTTTATCAGGCAAGTCTGTGAGAGATTGTCTGTTGCCAGTTTCATGCATAACTTTGCAGAGTTTCCATAGAGATCCAGGAAACTTGTTGTCAACAACAAACACACAGGCGTCATATATGACAGGGTCTGTGAAACTAATATTGTCGCCAGACTGACATAGATAGGTGTCACACAATGTGTGTAACTTTTCAGGAATATTGTCTGTTATTAATTCGGGAAAGAGAGACTCAAACCCTTCCACATGACTCTCATCACTCTCAAAGCTTTCATCACCATATCGATAGTAGCCTTTCACTCTGTTTCCAGAAACCAGAATATATATTATTGCAGCAGAATAATCAACATTTCTAAGTAATATTTCTATTTCCATTCTGAAATGTGAGTGAGGATATGCGAAATATGTTACAGGATCTGTGGTAGGTCTGTCTTGACAGAAGTGTTTGATGACTTTGGGGAAACCGACATATGAAGGAAGGTTAGCTATGATCTCCTCCCATGTGTCTGATGGAATGTATGTCTGCATCTGCAGCATCTGGGAATATTCCTGCTTTGTTCTGTCCAAGTTCTGTCTTCCTATCTGTGTTATGTCCATCTTTGGACTGACGTCATCAAAGGCGTCTCGTTTACAGCTCGCGTATATAATAAGAACATGAACAAGCTTGTTGGAATCAGTTTTGTTGTGTATCTCAGCAACAAAGTTTGAACATCCGCGGTGATCTCCTATGTCATCAATCACTTCCTTGTGTATCTCATCTCCCATGTCATCAATCACCACTAGTGTAGGTTTAGTTGCCAGGAATACATCCATGTTGAAGTCCTCCTCTCTGCTGTAGAAGACTTTGTCGTATCCTTGTCGCTGGTAGTCACAACACAGCATGCGTCCTATTGTGGTTTTACCTTCCCCAGGACCACCAGTCAGCATCACCAGGTTGTGTTGTTGAAGCTGGTCTCGGACTTCCTGGTAGGCAGCTGTCTTCACAAATGATCTCTCCAAATCTGAAACAAATGGCTCATATTTCAAAAGCTGAAGTTAAATAACATACAAAAAATGTGTATACACATCAATGTATGTTTAGTAAGCTGTTGAATTACAATTTAAAGGGAGAAATAATTTGGTTATTCCCCACATTCATTAATGATACAATGGGTTTTAATTAAAAATTGAAGATCTAACATGGAGCATCAGTCTATGCTGAGAAAATGTCATTGTATATGAGACAAAAATTAACACTAATTAGATGTCATTTAAAGGAAAAACAGCGCCATACCACGCCATGAGGCACATACGACTGTTGTAGTAAATAATACTGCAGTAAATGTTAACTATAAAAAAGAGTCATATTAAGTCTTGAGAGATAGGCACAATGGTCTCCATATGTCATGAGCAAAAAAGTGTCACAATTTTATCTCTTAAATGAGCTTTCAAAGTTTCATACATGTAACTACACTAGATTCTGAGAAAATGTGTCCACATTGCAGGCTCTCTGCACTAGCTAAACTAGCATGTGCTTTATCTCATAAATACAAGTGTCTACTTCCTTCCTTGCTTCATACATCAGTTCAAGCTGTTCCGTTAAATGTGTTTGCAAATTTAAACACCATTATTAACCAAAAAATACTGATACAGATTCTGATGAATGCACCAATGCAGCATTACAGCATTTCATAAACTCATTTGAGAGCAGTGTTTAACATTTCACTTTTTCTCCCTACATACTTTCTAAGAATCACTTGTTGTCGACTGTCGGACTTGTTTTTACATTTACGATTGACAACCATGCAAAACTAAATATCTTTATAAATATGTTGACTTGTTTTCCGAAGTGTCACTTCATATTAACCTTAATCAATTCTGTAAGAACACATGTAAAATAAGTGACTCCTATTGGAGATTTACCCTGATGCTTGACCCGTGCTGTCAGCCGTGGTCTGGTGATGGAATATTGGACCTCCCCGTCAGAGCTGTAGGTACTGGACAAATCAGAGTCTTCACTCTCGGTGGACGATATGTTGGCTTCTGGGGGAAAGGGGTCTTTGATTTATATGAGGGGGTATTTTCCCAGTGGGTCAAGACACACATTAAAGTTTCACGTTGCTGTATTCTCTTGAGATAAATCAATTTTAGAGTGTTAGACCAATCACGTTTTTTAACATTAACTATTTACAACCATGAAAAACTAAAAATCTTTATAAATATTTTGACTTGTTTTCCGAAGTGTCACTTCATATTAACCTTAAACAATTCTGTAAGAACACATGTAAAATAAGTGTTTTCCGAAGTGTCACTTCATATTAACCTTAAACAATTCTGTAAGAACACATGTAAAATAAGTGACTCCTATTTGAGATTTACCCAGATGCTTGACCCGTGCTGTCAGCCGTGGTCTGGTGATGGAATATTGGACCTCCCCGTCAGAGCTGTAGGTACTGGACAAACCAGAGTCTTCACTCTCGGTGGACGATATGTTGGCTTCTGGGGGGAAAGGGGTCTTTGATTTATATGAGGGGGTATTTTCCCAGTGGGTCAAGACACACATTAAAGTCTCATGTTGCTGTATTCTCTTGAGATAAATCAATTTTAGAGTGTTAGACCAATCACGTTTTTTAACATTAACTATTTACAACCATGAAAAACTAAAAATCTTTATAAATATTTTGACTTGTTTTCCGAAGTGTCACTTCATATTCACCTTAAACAATTCTGTAAGAACACATGTAAAATAAGTGTTTTCCGAAGTGTCACTTCATATTAACCTTAATCAATTCTGTAAGAACACATGTAAAATAAGTGACTCCTATTTGAGATTTACCCAGATGCTTGACCCGTGCTGTCAGCCGTGGTCTGGTGATGGAATATTGGACCTCCCAGTCAGAGCTGTAGGTACTGGACAAATCAGAGTCTTCACTCTCGGTGGACGATATGTTGGCTTCTGGGGGAAAGGGGTCTTTGATTTATATGAGGGGGTATTTTCCCAGTGGGTCAAGACACACAATAAAGTCTCATGTTGCTGTATTCTCTTGAGATAAATCAATTTTAGAGTGTTAGACCAATCACGTTTTTTAACATTAACTATTTACAACCAAGAAAAACTAAAAATCTTTATAAATATTTTGACTTGTTTTCCGAAGTGTCACTTCATATTAACCTTAAACAATTCTGAAATAACACATGTCAAATAAGTGACTCTTATTGGAGATTTACCAAGATGCTTGACCCCTGCTGTCACCCGTGGTCTGTTGATGGAATATTGGACCTCCCCGTCAGAGCTGTAGGTACTGGACAAATCCGAGTCTTCACTCTCGGGGGATGATATGTTGGCTTCTGTGGGAAAGGGGTCTTTGATTTATATGAAGGGATATCTTATATTTAATACTTATCCTGCTTTACGTATTATATCCCCATCTATTTCCCATGAAAACATGACTGGAAACATCATCTCTTGAGAGAAAACCCTTTCCTGAACAAAGTAGAAACTTGCCCTCACTAAACCAGCCGGTACAAACGCCAATATTCTGTTTTGAGAAAGCAGAAACGTCTGCTAAAGATAGGAGCGGGGAGGCAGTGCCCATTCATTACGTAATGCTTGATAAGTATATTATGTATAAATATAATTTTACCTGATCCTGCATGACATGTTCCATTTTATCTGACGTTTGGAGGAGGGTGTACCTTCAGTGTAGACTGGTTATGCAAACATCGTGTGTGGGTAGGTGTAGTGACATCAGCAGCTTATGCAAACTGGAGCAGGCCCAACAATTGCTTGGTATACTTCTCAAGGCTCATACCTTCGGTATGCCACACGAGTCACATATGTCGCAATATGGCCAAATAACATCAATACAGCAGAGGTAAAGAGAGATTACAATGACCATACTTCTGAGCTTGAAGGACAGATATGAACACATATCTGCGACTGTACAGTTGCCATGGAGAGCCATCATAGAAGTAATTGCCTGGATCTTATGAAGGTTGCTCGCCTGAGAATTCTGTAAACCTGCTTCATTATATGGCTGTACGATCGTAGACCGAAGCCAAACGAAATTTCTGTTCTATTGGCCTTGTAGTGTTGTGTTGTGGGAATAGTCTCTTAAATGACTTCCGGAAAGATTGTATATGGTCGAGGTAGATTCACAAGCCTCGTTCCAGGCAAAGGAGCAGTTCAATTTAGTCTTACTATCCTACAAATGGGGTCAATGGTGGTACGGTTAAACACCTCTCAAGCGATGTGGTTCATATGCCCGAAGTGCTGTAGCACCATGTTCAGATCCAAGGCTGGAGCTTAGAATTGCAGTTTGTGGTCCTCTAGTCAGAGCATGGCCTGCAGTTCCAGGATCTTTGAGACCTTCTGGTCTGTTGAAGAACAGAGTCAATGACTTCTAGGTAAGTATCAATGTTACCACCTTTCAGATGACGTGTGTGACGAAGGTAGATCAAGTAATCTTGAATAAACTGCCAGGAAGCTGTCATAGGTTCCTTCTTCTGCTGCAATTTGTCATCGTATTAGCGTCTAGTTGAGGTACAATGGGCCCGAGTAACCGCCTGTGCTACTACCAGGGAGTTATCTGTCTTCTTTAAGGTTTTTAAACAGTCCAAGCGTGCATGGAGAATACACTTGGCTGTGATTTGCATCTGTAGACTGTGCTGAGTGGATCTGGCACATTTTTTATTTGCCTGACCACAGCAACCGGAGGCAGTTTAGTGGTGAAGGATTGATATCATTTTGATTTTCCAAATTAGAGCTGACGGTAACAATTGGGGAAGAACCTTCACATGGGATTCACCTGCACGAACAGTGCCAGAACCAGAGAGAGGTTGAGTGTTGCGGTTTGTAAAGACCAAGTCGATACTCAGATGACCTAGATTCTGACAGAGGATGCAGAAGCCATTCTGTTGTAGCATCCCCTCCATCTGGGATGGCTATCACAATGCATCAGCGAGAAGGTGCCTGACCCTGACGTCCATAGGAATTGAGTGGTAGAGGAAAAAAATGAGTGGAACCCTGTTTCCAGCACTTGGGTGTGACAAAGTACCCCCAAAGTATCTCCATTTCCAGGTTGTTGATCTGGCACATTCTTTATTTGCCTGAGCCTGGAGCGACGCATAGACAAATAGATGATTGTTGGTTGTAGTTTAGCCTCAGGTCTGGCATTAAGATTCGCTGCAGCGGCTGTAACTACAGTCTCCCTCTGACTTTGAGATCTTTTGCCGACGTCAGGAGTCTGAGGAGAATTTGCAAATCAGGCGTATCTGTGTCTGATAGAATCAGACAAACTCGTCTCCAAGAGAGCACCAAATCTGGCCAAGTGTTTAATGCTGTTGGGTAGACGACTGGGGATTGGAATTCCCATTCACGCAAGTCCTGGCAAGCACTGTCACCTATATGCTTGTTTTCAGAGTACAAGTCATGACATGACTTGCGCCTGTCTCTTCTGTAGGGCCCTCTAGGGCGAAATCTATTACAGAGGGCTGTGTTGTTTGATGAGTTGCAGGTGATCCAGCCATGTGATGCTGTTTGCAGTGTTCGTGGAGTAGTCTGTGCCATGTCAAAGTTCTGACCTCCTTCATGAAATAAAGTAGGCACTGTCCACGGCTGCTTCACAGGGTGCTTGGTAAAGTCAGCATACCCAAAGTGAGTCATCCAACTGAGTCGCTTGGATGAGTGCTCTGTGTATCTCTGTATCAATGACCATGTTTTGAATGAACAATGACTGTGGAGGATGTCTTCTAATATCCCTTTATTGATGTAATTGGATGTAAGTTGGCAAGTGCACCTGGTGGTGCTAGCTTTAAAAAGGGAATATTATGTAAATAAACAAAACTCAGAAATATATAATGATGCTTCAAATATACATTTGTTATCTGCATTACACATTACCTCAGGAAATTAAAGGCATTCTCTCACATGGACTTACAAAATGCCCATTCAAATAATAGACTCTACCAAATGGAAGATTAAATACTCTTAAAACATTTCCTTTTATTATTGTATGGCTGGCCTCCAAACACTTCAATTTGAAAAATATAATAACACATTTCCTATGCAAAACCATGAAAATGCACCCCAGATATACCAAATGACAATCGCGAAAACTTTACCCTTCACAAAAAATGGACTCTTCCAAAAGTTCACAAATATGAAGAAAATATGGTTTAAAACACTGATGGGGGAGTCGTTTGTCCTGTGTACCTGGCAGGACACTGACAACAGTATTGTGATCAAAGATGAAGGAGTGGAACGTGCCAGGAACATTGTTGCAGATGCCTCTTCCGACACACTCGTAGATAATCGATGAAGGAAAAGATACACAAAGATCGACACAAGCCACACATTGAAAACAGTGAACACTGTGTCTTACAACCAAGGCAGAGCTTGTGTGGGTCCTTTGCTAATTTAGGTTTCAGGCACCCACAGAAGCAAGGCATGTCATTAATAAACTGGGCGGGGTAAAGAAAGTATAGGTCGAGTTCCATGATCGATAAAATAATATCAAGAAGAGGTTTTGTTGTGAATTATAATATAATCTTGGGAGGGGTAAAAAATGATGGATCAACCACAGTTTGAATGAAATTGTGCAATCACAGGTAATGTAAGCTCAAGGCAAGCAATGGTGGGGTAAGAAATTTCATTTTCAAAAGTTGTCTGAAATGTCATCAAAAACTTGTCAGACACACTACAAGTTCATTGTCGACAAATTTGCCTTCTATAGCATGTATGACCCCCAGCTGCCTCAGTGCATGCTGTGATACGCCGCCTCATCGATGACGTCAGTCTTCTGATGACCTGGACTGCCACTCGTCCCTCAGGGCCTGCTGCAATTCTAGTCTGTTGACGGGAGGCTGATGGCGCGCACTAATCTGTCTGTCAAGATGTTCAATAGGATTCATATCGGGTGAGTGGGCAGGCCAGTGCAAAACAAGTTAAACCGACTTTCATCATCAGTAAACAGCACTCGACGCCAATTTCTCACTTGCCAGCATAGAACCGGCCTCGCCCATTGCCTTCTCAGGCGTCGATGTTGAGCAGTCAGTACCATTCCTCGGAAAGGACGATACGCTCGGATTCCAGCAGCACGAAATCGTCGTAGTACTGTACGTTGGCTAATGGGATGTCCAAACGCTGTTGCTGCCGTCGCCGTCGCCGTTACGAATCTGTTTCGCAGGTGAATGAGCCTTATCTGACCGTCTTCCAGTGGTGTTGTCACTCGGGGTCGTCCGGTTCTAGGCCTGTCCTGTGTCCTCCCTGTCTTCCTGTATCGTTGAATCAGCCTGGCTACTGTAAAAAGTGTACAACCAAACCTTCTGGCAATTTGAACCTGTGTTGCCCCATTTCGGCCATACCAATGGCGCTCTCTCTCTGCTCCTGTGACAGTCGTGGCATTTCTTTTGTGTGCTTTCATCACGTGTGGTTACGTGTTCACCCTGCAGACGAACGCATTTATAAAGCTAACATGCACATGCAGTTTATGCCATAGGCGGGAAACCTGTGTCAAAGGTGGCGCGTTCGGGTGAGGTGTTTTTTGGTACCTGTTCCTGTGCAGTCATATTCCCAGTACCCACTTTCCACTGGTTATAGCTGTTTTAGGAAAATTACAAATTGCCAACCTATACTTTCTTTTGCCACTTACTTTATTTCCAACAACACAGATAAACGTTCACAGACGACTGCTCTCGTCTCTCAAGGGATGATGTTTCCAGTCATGTTTTCACAGGAAATGAAAGGGAATACAGTAAATAGTGAAGGAATAGGTTGAAAGTCATATTTTGCTGAATCCCCCTCATATAAGTCACTTCCAAGTGTTAAGCCAATTATGCTGTTAGTTACATTTATTATTGACAACCATACATGTCACTAAACATCTTCATTGATACTTGTAATTGTTTTCTGGAGGGTCACTGTATATGCACCTTAGTTAATGATGTAACTAGATTTGGAAATTATAGTCTGAATTGTATACATCCTATATCACACGTTGCATCTCTTACTCTTCTTCAATCCCATGTGGAAACGTGCTTGAACCATGTTTCCAGCTTCTACATTCACTCGAACAGACCGCAGCACCCCATATCCCAAATTAGTGACTCCTATCTGAGATATACCCCCACCAACAAAGTCAAGACGCTGTTGTCCTGGTGTGCTCCTTGGTCTGGTGATGGAGAACTGGACCTCCCCATCAGAGTTGAAGGTACTCGACAAATCAGAGTCTTCACTCTCGGTGGATGACATATTGACTTCTGGCAGATAAGGGTCTTTGATATATACAGAACAAAAAGAGTTAGTAATCATGAATCTTTTTGCGGGCATTTATGCAGTTGATTACACAATTTCATATATTTAAGAAAAATATAACTGTTTTACGTATATAATGGATTATTTCCGCAAAGAAACAAGACAGACATATAAGTCGCTTTTTGCTGTACATTTATAATAAAAGTCACTTCCATGTGTTAAGCCAATAATGTCTTTGTTAAATATTATGAACTTTGCATAACTAAATACCTTTATGTTTGAGTTCCTGGCAATGCATGGTGTCTATGTATTGCTAAAGTGAATTGAGTCTGAGATATACTGTTACCTTCCAAGTCCAGATACTTGAGCCCTGGTGTCCTCTGTGGTCTGGTGATGGAGTGTTGGACCTCCCAGTCAGAGCTGTAGGTGCTGGACAAATCCGAGTCTTCACTCTCGTTGGACAACGTGCTGGCTTCTGTAGGATAGTGTTTTCTGTATATGATGAAGTTTTCTCCCAATGATATTTAGTAAAGTATTGTTTGCTGTATTATCTTAAAAGAATTCAAATCCAAGTGTTAAACCTATCACAATGTTTTCGAACTGAAAACAAAGAACCATGCATAACTAAAAAAATGAATACACTGCACATCTTTTATCTATGTGTTTAGATTGTGTTCGCTCTCAGTCTCTACTTCATTGTTTGTATTCCTTTCCATGAAGGGAGCTGCCGGATTCTTCGTAGCCACTCAGTCCTTTCCATTCTGCATATTCCATGATTCTGTATTTCATAAGTTCTTGGCCCCTGTTTGTCATAGAAAACAATCCCACCAAAGAACCTCACTGCTACTTCCAGTACAAACGTGTTCCCTCCATCAGGAAGTCTATGGATTCCAATGTTGACCAGATCAGACGGTGGGTCACCAAATTCACCAGTGAAAGATAACACGCAAAGTTCTTCCTTTACCTTCCTGGACAGATCATCCTTAAGTTCTTCTGGATTAATTACCCTAAACCCGATAAAATGGGGCACTTTAGTCTTGTAACCATTCTCCATGACCTCTCTTTGCTCTACTCCCACATAATATGACCCTCCACCTGGAACTTTGGACATAGACGTTATATTGTCCTTGAGTTTAAGATCTTCCCAAATATACTGCACATGAGAGATGTCGATCTTGGGACAGAACAGTTTCAGTTCAACATTCTGAGATTCTTGGTACAGCTGCAGCTTGCTTTGATCAATTCCCTTCAAAGCAGGTGCACCAAGCGATGTCTCGTATCGAGTATGTGCCAGCAAGGAAACTAAATTGAATGTTGTTGGGCTTGTGTTTTTAAAGTGATTGCATAACTTGGTGTTAAAATTTGCTGTTGAAATTCCACATGTGTGAGCTACCTGTATCAATAAAACATCATAAAAGTTTTCAAAGCCTGTTATCTCATGCAACCATGTAGTGTGATATGTGTCCACTAAGGAAGATCCACACTCAATCAGGTCCTGTAGAGTTTTGTCCACAAACTCATGGAAGTACTCCAGATACCTGTCTCCCTCCTTCTGTCCGTGTAGGTGAACCAGCAGATGTCCCCCGAGCGTGTTCCTGAGAGCTGACACTTTCTTCTCTATGTCCAGGAGGATCTTCTTCTTCCTCTTCTTGACCTCCTTATTCCTTCCTGGACCTGTGATGATGTTTCTGTCTGCGTGAACGATAAAGCTGTGAGGACCAGTGACAATGCTTCCCTCTGGGTGACTGATAGAGCTTTCTGGATCAGAGCTGTATTGTTTATATTCACGTTCAAGAGATAAGCACTGTTCACACGTTCCTGAAAGTGTATAAATAAATTACAAATACAAATGCATCTTTTAACAGTATGATAGCTTCAAAGAATGCAGTTATTAAAAAAATTGCCTCGAAGTTGTGTGTTCAAATGCTGAAACTACAATATTCACTGAGAAAGGCAAAATCATGTGAGGTTAATCACATGAAGTAAATCAAGCTGTTTCAGATGAATCCAGAACATTTGATGTCTTTCTATGTTTAAAGATTTCTTTAATGAATCACATTTCTGAATGTATTCTTTCTTTCATAACATTCAAGTTAATCCCAATCTCACAATGGGCATATATGCACACTTTTATCGTCATAGACAGACCATAAATACGTACTTACAAGTTTGCCTGGAATTGATTTCGCATCTGTTCCTTTCTGAGATGATGTTGGCATAATGTACATTGAGCTTTTTCATAGTCGAATGGCATGCATAGGTGGATACGACACTCCTTGTTAGATACACTCATTGAAAACATTACATTTTTCATTTTGGAATTTCAAAGGCTTGAATAAGCCTGGATAAACAGGCTAATTCAATTTTCATGACAGTTTTACAGAGCTTTTCTATCAATGCGATGTGGATGAAGTACAAGATCTCTTCTATCGATATGCTGCTGATTCTAGGCGTGCTATACTTCTCACCCTGTGGATCCAGTGTTCTGGAAGCATGTTAGTGTTCTGGAAGCCTATATTGTCAGATATATGGGGTGCCATGTCGTTTTAAACGGCGATTTTAACACCCTAACTTCTTTACTACTCCACTTTATTTTAAGCATGACGACCCCAAACACATTCCCATTGATGAAGACCTCAATTATAACAGTGATGACACTATTTTACCAAACAAGATTGTGCTGTCAACTTTTCATTGTTTCCAAGTATGTGATCAAGTCAAGTTCACTCAATTTCCGGTGTCATATTCTTTTACCGGTACCGTTAATGACCTAAATATTTGTTACAGTAAATTAAACCTAATATCCAAAAATATCCAGATGAAGTAAATGATAAATTCATGAACTGATCAATAAAACTATATAGTGCATATAATCCTTCTTAAGATGTTTTGATAAACTGTGCTAGTGCATTTGAGAAAGACTTTAGCGTCAAGGACTATACTCGTGTATCAGCAAAGAGACATAACTGGTTTGCATATTCAGGAGACGCCAACTTTGTGCCTTCCTTTCGACTAACAGTACAGCTGGCCGGGCGAATTACATCGACGCCTGGAAATATTACAAAGGGCTCTGTGAAATTAAAAAAAAGTTATCATTGGATGATTCATTGGTCAATTACTTGTCAAATGCTTTAACATCAAAAGACAGTAAATGATTTTATTCTCTTATAAAGCTCGTTTATATCCCTAATAACATTTCTGCAAATGTGTGGATCTTATATTTTGAAAATCTGTTTAAAGCCAAAAAAGTATCGCCAGAGGAGAGCGACTTCTACCAGTATATTGTGTGAAGTTTAATTCCCTTACAGATTTATTGATTTACTCAACTACAGACCTTTTTTTATCTTGATCGAGAAGTTTCGTGTGAAGAAATTTGTAATGCTATTCCTGAAATATTAAGTGGTAAAACGCCAAGTCAAAGTTGAGTGCCTATTGAGTTCTTTAAGAACAATCCTCTGTACTGTACACATTTATTACGAGCTCTTTTCAATGCAATGTCAACATGTGTTTATACAGATCCATGGACAAGGGGTTTATTATACCTTAATATAAGAAAGGTGACAAGAATGTGCCAACAAATTACGGGCCTCTTACATTATGAGAGGTATCAGGTAAATATTTTCGGAGGTTACTTGTGACATGTTATGTGTCTAGAAGTGGTCATGTACCTAAATTAGGGACTTCTAATGTTAAGAGTAAGCTATTTCGTTTGATAATATGTTTGCTAAATGGTTTTATTGTATGTTTGGTGTCCGATATGGATGTCTCATTTTATCTTTTCTTTATGCTTAAAGGAAGAGAATGGCCAAAGGTATGTAGAGATAGGTATTCTTAACATATTATGAAATTATTATAAATTAGTATAAATATTTGAACATATCATTTACCGACATCGTTGTATTTGTGGATATTACAGTGGTAGGCTTGCTGGATAGGAGGTTGGATAAGTTATCTAACTATTGTAATAAATGGCAGCTAAAAGCAAATGTGAAAAGACTAATGGTATTAAGAAAGGCAGACAGACTTAGGAAATAGGAAAAGTTTGTTTTGATTGGGACATATTATACATACATCTTCATCTTGCTATCCCTTTTTAACCTCATGTTGGTGGCATGTTGCCCAGACAATTCTCTCTGCTTCGGTTATGAGTTCGACCTAATATTCATAACACTATTAATCTACTGTACGATTTTTTTAGCACATATTTGACGTCAAGGTTTTGCCAGTTTTTATGTATGATACTGAAGTATGGAGCTCTTATTCCGTCACCAGCTATATCATGTGTTTATAACAATTGCTGTGAAGATTGTTTGCACTTGAGTAGAACCACACCTAATATAGTAGCAAGGGGTGAGTTGGTCGTTTCTCCCTTAATGTTTGTCAGTATGTCAGGAAAATAAAGTAATGGGTGAGTATGTTGTATCAGCAGCAAACTACTATTTTAAAAAGTGTTTATAAATGTCAGTATAACATTGCTGAAGTTGGACTCAATTGTTTGCTACCAAAACGTGGGATGTATCAGGATGTTCTTGTAAAGACAGGTGTTTCGCTATAGATAATCAAGTTTGGTTTGAAAATATTGCTTGTTTCGTTAAAATTGAAATGTACAGAAGTATAAGGTTCGAAAATAATTTTGGTTACAGTGCCAGCCTATTGTATTGCATTCTGTAAAATGTGCGTGAAGTAGAAATCACAAAAAGGGGGTGCTTTGATATTGTGTACAGCTTCAAAGGAAGGACAAGGCCGTCATCAACAACCATGATCTACACACAACCCTTTACACTAGTTCTAACAGTTCAAAACACACACACCTAAATTTATTTACCAAAGCACATATCCATGTGTAGCAAAGTGTGAAGGTTGTTAAAGTTATTTATATGTCCAATATATTTCATGGATAATTAACGGACACAAAACTAATTTCTAGCTGTGAACATTTAAAAGACTGATGTAAATAGTAGCTCAGGCCCATCCTGCACACCACATAGTAGCGCTGACTTAATAATCGGGTAGTTATGAATGCAAAATAATAAAGATAGTGCTATTGTATTGGTGTGGATACTCCCATAGCAGGAGCCATCAAGTTATATGTGGTTGTGTGTAGGCTTCGAATAAAGGATAAAACTATCTTTGTCAAAGTCAGCTCTAAACACTGAAAAGTATGCTACATATTCGCAACATTCACATGCTTGTGGATATAAGACCCAAAGAGCAAAGTGACTTGTTTTCGTTTTGCTGATATCTACAATCTACTGCGATATTTTTACCCAGTGGTCTGTGGCGTCTGGTTTAGCTAATCTTACAAAAAAACACAGAGGGGTTGTGATATCTACAATTACATTGTTTTTAGATATTTTGTTACAGCACTAAATGGGTATGTTTCACCTTCTAAATTAAATGCCATGGGTGCACACTGTATATCACAGTAAGGCTGAAACTACTTACTTGTTGACATCATTTGTATCCTGTGACATGTTTTCCTTCTCTGGCTGCTTGGATGCTGTCGAATATCCGAGGGTTCTTCATGGGATGCTTCCTCATCCGTAATCAGAATTCGAATAACTTTATCGCTTCACAAGGCCATGTGGGACCTGTGGTGTTGAGCTCAAAAGTGTAGATGACTTACACTGGTAAACCTGCAGGGAGAAACGTGAAAGTTACTCAGCTGAATGTTGGTTGTTGGTATGACAGCAGGTAATCATGTGACTCACATCGTGATTATGCCTCACTAGTAATGGCCTTAACCCTAACTGCTTACAATGCTGCAGTGTGTGCAAACGGTATGCAAAGACAAACTCAAATTAAAGCAACAAATCATTTTAAATAGTGATAATACAAGGTGTTCGGTAAAAAGCGAGAATATCCTACCAAAATACAACCACGTAAAAAATTGAAATTATTCTCCAAACAATATTTTAAAAGTTTTACTTAATCCTGATGTAACATCCTTCGAGCAAGAGTTGTATAAAGGCTTTGAAGTCTTCACAAAAAGAGTGTGATCGATAATACCTAACATTGTAGACACCAAAAGCTGGAATTGCTGTGTGCCTGAGGCTACTTTACATTTCCGGACCTACTTAGATACCATGCCGCAGTTTAACATGAATATCCCAATCAGACACAGTATACTGACTCCGAGCCGACCAGTACTTGTTTAGCCCCTTAATGCAAAGCCCCAGACAGGGTAGCAACAAGTACCATCTTTTAACGCCTTTTGGTATCATGTGGCCGGGGATCGAACGCTGAACTTCCGCGCTCCGGGCGGATGCTCTATCACTGGACCACGGAGGCGGGAGGAATATTGTTAGACATGAAGGAACAGTTGACTGTTGGAAATATGAAGACATTCCACTTGTCATACAATCTTACGGATAGTGTCATGTTACTCTGAATATGTAGGCATGGATGTTTATATGAGGGAGATGGGGCATTTTCATTGGCCAGTGAAAGTTTTCGTGTGTTGGACCAGTATCGAAAGACATCTGATCATTGATGTACCTGAAGCTTAAATTGAACTTCAAGGCCAAATTTCCTTGTTTTTGATTTTGTAAAACCGTGCAGAAATTCCGACTAATGTGCACGAAGAAACAGATCAGCATAGACAGGAAAAACATTGTGCCCATGTGGATGCCTACGTCTTGCCAACATGTTTTACCCCAAAATGTTGTCAATGAGGAAGTCACATATTATTTTCTAAAACAAATTCAGATGACATTTACATGTCCTGTATCTTTATACACATAGATGTAATTATATATATTTTAAATATTCTAAATACAAACAGCAAGCATTATGTTCACGTCCCCGGAACATTCATAGGGGTGGATGTGTCTATCTATCCTTGTATGGAATTATTTAAGACTTTAGAATCCGGAACAAAACCCCAATGGATGGAATTGATAGTACATTTGTGTGGTTTGGACATATATATTTTTCCCACATTTAACATGCTGACTTTTATACAGAAACAAGGTAACTGTGCTTCATAGAAAGTTGTGTAAATGTTATGATATTGAAAATAGCAACTTATTATTTGGTCATTCGTCTCATTAATGTTTTATCATAACAAATTCATTGACAAAACCCATACCTGGTAAGAAACGACAGAATGGCACGCCATGAAAGACGGAATGAGGGTGTAACAATGTCAACATCGTGTATGACCTTCATCTGCGTTGATTCATAATACCACAAGAAACAATACCCATATATACAAAATATACAATTTTGTATATTTGGTATTTCCAAAATATACAATTTTGTATAGTTGGTATTTCCAAAACTATACAATTTTGTATATATGGATAGATTTTACCACTGCTTCATTGAATTTTTTGAACTCGTAAGAGGTTTTCTTGGGGTTTCAAACTAATATTACCGAACAGTATTTTTGCACGTGACAATAACACGTTAATACTATTTCATTATGGCAACTATATTTGGAGTGTTATGAAATAACTTTTATTTCTTTATGTTGACAGCATTTTACATAAGAAATAGAACATTTGTGCAGATTTTAGTAACAGATAATGTAAATAATACCGCTGTCTTTATTAGATCGCGGTTTGAAAAAGCACTGTTTGTATAACGAAAGGCTGCTGCTGTTTTAATTAGGTCGGAGTTAGAAAAGCACTGTTTGTTTAACGAAAGACTGCCGCTGTATAAACTTAATTGGGGTTAGAAAAGCACTGTTTGTATAACGAAAGGCTGCCGCTGTCTTAACTAGGTCGCGGTTAGAAAAGCACTGTTTGTATGGGGAAAGGCTGCCGCTGTCTTAACTAATTCGGGTTAGAAAAGCACTGGTTGTATAACGAGAGGCTGTCTAAACTAGAATAACCACTAAACGGAATAGCAAGAGAGTAGCCTTTTAGCGATTGTCACGATCATTGCAAAATAATAGATAAAAAATCCATGAATTTAAAATTTTACAACGAAACATATATAGGAAACACATCGTTGGAATAAATTCCTATTATATTACGTTCACGACATTAGTTCTGGAGTTTTCAAAGTAAAATTTAATATATATGTTTCTGTGATTTCATGTAATGGTGATTCTAAATATGAAATATTGGTTGATATTGTTTGTCAAACAGTTGTACACACCGTCCATTGTGATACTTCTACTTAAGGATGTTTGTTTAGTCAATTGGCATGCGTTGGCAGAGTTTGTAATTAGGTACATCCGGACTCCAGTTAATCAAGGCAGCTACATCAGTTGAGAGTGTGAGCAACTGGAGAAGAGGCGAGCAACTCAATGTGATTAACGAATTAGTGGAATTTTAATAAATAAACGAACGCCTGTCGCAAAAATGCATTCGAACATTGAACACGCACAATCGCAGATTTCTATGGTACATTTGAGGGTGAACGTGAACGAAGCCATGCAAGATGCCTAACAGCGATTTGTCTTCAGAACACACAGTGAGCTCAGGTGAGTTTATTAATGATGATATTTTTATTCATTCATAGATATGGCGATCATGAGAGCTGACACTATATGTGTTCGCAATAGAACATTTGGAAGACTAGACACATATTGATTCACTACATGACTACATCAAATCCAGTATTTGTTTAATGCAACAGGTTTAAAGCATTCAAAATTGTGCATTATTATAAAATACAATGTGTGTTGCTTCGTATCCCATGTAAAATACATTAATTATTTGTTTTAAATATAATTTAATATTACTATGAGTTTTACATTATAACTAAAATTATGGAGTCTTGCATGTCGAGCCAACAAACTATTGTACATACTATTCACATTGGAATTTCTGTTTACTGTGTTTGCGGTGGGGTCCAGACAATTCCCCAAAGGGACAATTCCAAATACTACTGCGTAAAATATTAATGCTGATTTGGAAAAAATTACCAAATGGATGAAAGTAAGTAAAATTGAATCCAGAGAAAACAGAAGCTTTCTATTTCACGTTAAATTAAAGTCTTCCCAAGTGCAAAACCTAATCTTAAAATGAAAGGAATTAATATTTATGACTTTGGGAATGATATTTCAGTCAGATTCTGATATTGACGAGTTAAAAAGGAAATCCCTATGATTAATTGCCTTAGAAGTCTTAGATACCTTTCTGGTGTCCACCGCCGTAAACCATACTCACTCACTCAGTTAAATAACTTCTTTCACATAAATCGTTAGAAGTTATGAACAAGCATATAATGCCCATATTTGGGATAATTGTACCAAGTACAAGATTGAATCCTAGAATGTTTCCACTAAGATTCATTCCGGAAGCTGAAATATTGCCGATGAGGCGTTAAATTTTAACTCACTCACTCAATACGGACTATACGGACTATTTGTGGGGCGATAAGGGGTTCAGGCCACGAGAAAATATATAGAGAAACTAACACAGCCATTACACCTTTTTACAAGATGGAAAACATCTTTGCTGTTAGTAATTACATTTATAGAAATCAAACCAATATACAGGCTATATGTTGTAGAACAGAATGCTTTGCCAAGTTATTCCTACCTGATACCATTAATAATTGGAATAGTCATCTGATATAGAGGATTATTAAACTTGGACAGTGTGACTTATATACAGTTAAGCCATGATACCAGATTTTGTCACATAATCCTTTATCGCCTCGGACTCGGTTGTAGTGATTTAAACTTCCATCGGCTTAAAAGACAATATATTAAGAAACGATTCGCCTTTCTATTCTAAAGGCTAAGTGAGTTTATATTCAGTGGTTTATGGGAAACAATTTGTCAATTTAGCTATTTTGAAATCGGTCCATGTACATCCTACGTTAGGGTGAATTTGCACTAATGTTATAACTTAAGAATTAAATCATATTTTAAGACACGTATTAAGTATTAAACAGTTAAATAGCTTTTCTTAGTAATTGAAAACCTTTCCATCGACCGCACCAAACTGTTGACCAATCGTTTTTCATGTATTCCACGTCAAATAAGATCAGAACACGTGTATAATTACAACATCCCCAGGATACCAATAACAACGAAATGTACAAATTAACAAACATGACCAACATTATTATTTCATGATAATGTAGGTGTCATGCATGTATTTATAGCTATATAAACATATGCTTAATTATTCAGTTTGTGTGAAGTCGGTCATAAATACAAGAAACAGTTGATTCTGAAATTCTTTAATCTTGTACTTTTAAGTATATTTTCCCAATATTATGTTATCCCCAAAAGGGCAATTATATTCATGTTATATTTATCAGTCAATTTTTTAATACGAATTACATAACATTTATGCTACTTTGATTTTATAAGACCAATGTTGTTGTTACAGATTCAGAGACCGACTAGGTTCATTAAATGTCGTAAAAGTGCCGGGACATAATGTGGTGGCAATACATTCTCTAATTAACACCTGTCTCAAAGGGACGGGCCATTTGGGTTTGTCCTCAGGGAATGTGTTATGCAATTTGTGTATTCACGAAATAACATTCAACAAGTCGGGTGATTAAGGATTGATGCATTTGTACTTCATATAAATAAATGAATTACATTATTTTCTTAATCGTGTGCGAAATACACATAATGTCGGAAAGCGCAAGTTAAATCCCCAAATACTGACTTCGTTCCTAAATAAATCACAACTCTCACTTATAATTGTATCACTTTAAATTTTAATGATGTAAATCACGTATCTGTCACTTTTTAATGTAGAATACGTCAGTCACTCAACCAGTTCCACTATTATTTTCCCAAAAGATCAAAGATTAAAAACAGTTATCAAGATTTAATATCCATATCGTTAGATATATCTAATCTTAACATTGAAACATCTTCATGTATTATTCTGTATTGAATGACATTAGATATATGCTCCTATACCGCCGCTGGTGTCTTAATTTGCGAGAATTAAACATTTAGTTTGCATCCAACCATGCGCGTCCCAAATTATACAGCGTCAAGATTTCAGAGCTCCAAATAAGTTTTCCAAAGTAGAAATTAAGCAAAATGAATATTTATCAAGTTTCCTTTTGCTAGAACATATGCATGCTGTTATGGTTTTTTAAAAAAAAATCTTCGTTCTCTCTGTTGTTAACAATATTAAAACAACAAGTACTATAAAATATAATACGGAAATATATTACATATCATTTACGCATCCGGCTGCTCACAAAACAATGCTATTAAACAATATTTGTGTCCCAGGGACTGAATACCAATTAGACCAAGCCAGCTCTACAGATACTGACTCTCTCAAAGACAGCAAGTTACATTATACAGTTCATTGAAAACTGTAATCACAAACATATCTAATGCTACTTCAACACTTTATCATATACTTAGCAGTTGAATATTCTGTAAAATTGAAATTAATCCTCTATTAGTTTACAGTGACGATTCTTGCAGGCTATATAATGCAGGCACGTCCCGTTATGTATCATTCAATCTTTATCTTTCTCACTTTCTTATAAAGGCATAATGATCGATAATCTCCTTTGTTGCAGTGTGAAATGTTAATTTATTGTCAGTAAGGCTGATCCCTTTCTCCAGACATAAATTGATCACTCACCAACAACTGACAAGGGATTACTCCTCGTTAAGGCAATACTAAGTGATACAATATACTGCAGATTAATTAACTAATTAAGGGTTAAATGAGATTGTTTACTCAGAGTGTGATGTAATCCGTTTGATGTCGAATTACAAAGAGTGAATCTTCAAAAAGGGTAAGCATACCCAACACTATCAGTAGCACCTGGCATTCCCAAATAGTGTTGTTCTAATACATCAAGCTATAATACTGACACGTTGCTTAAGGGTTATCGGAATAAACTTGAATTTGATTTTCACATATTCTCCTCCATTGCTCATGAGCATATACATGGATATACATACATATGCATTATAAATTTGAAATGCAATTGTAAATAAAGTTGGTGTTTTTCTTCAGAAGAGTCGTAAGCGAGTCCTCGGGATACGCCATCGCAACCTTCCCGTCCAGAAGAAACAGAGGTATGAGGA
This sequence comes from Haliotis cracherodii, assembly GCF_022045235.1. Lineage (NCBI taxonomy): Eukaryota > Metazoa > Mollusca > Gastropoda > Lepetellida > Haliotidae > Haliotis > Haliotis cracherodii. The sequence continues at coordinate 2,671,034 of NW_027266289.1, read as the reverse complement.
CGCATTAAAGATAGCTCAGTTGATGCCCTACGAGAAAAGTAACTATGACGAAGACGGCATAAAGATGTGTTACAGTACGACCAAAGAACCGCGAGTCGACGGAACTGCAGATGGCGAAAAGGCTCGCAGATGAGACATACATGAAGAAGCTGGACAGTACAGCAGCTTTCCCTAAGGCAAGACGTGTCCGTTGACCACCATCCAAAAACCCATTCCCTGACATGAAGAAGGATATGTCATGGGTCAATACCGAGTATGGAATCCCGTGGTGTGGTGTGGTGTGGTGTGGTGCGGTGTGGTGTGTGTAACGTAATATATGTGGGTGGGTTAGTGACTGAATTTGCGGATGTGTGTGTTCGTTGTACTTCTATGTACTTCTTCTTCTTCTTTTTGTTCATTGTCAAGATGCTGTGTATTACTTCCCAGACTGATGACATGTGTTAACATTTTTTATCTTCAAATATCACGATGTGCCCACTGATACCGTCATTATGTTGATTGCCTGATTGTTTAGAACTATCAGTCGCGATATGTTATATGACTGCTTTGTATAACATCGGCATGCTGTTCACTTTCATTGGGACTGGATGCTTTGCACAATAGCGATAGTATCTCACTGTTAATTATTTTTTTATCATTTGCATTTACATAAGTAAAGAACATATCAATTTAATCTGAATACGTCAATGTGTTAATTTCTTGTTCTAAAAAGTACAGGTATCAGTATTCATATTCGACTTCTCATCATTTGTATTTGTAAGAATTTTTTTGAATTTTCTTGCACCTGTTGTACATTACATTTATGGTCGTAGTTTGTTGACTTTGCTAACAATATTAGACTGAGCCCCAAGAAATGTTTTGAACATTTGATTGCATTTTAAGCAATTTTGTGCCGTCTGGACAAAGTTCATACCAACAAATGTAACAGTGGCAAAAGTAAAAAAAAAAAGATGGTGGATGTAAAATTTCGGAGTTAAATCAGTACTTTTAAAAAATTGGGAATAGTTTCTGCGCGACCGGCCACCTGGGTTCCAGCCACTAATGCCTAAGTCCACTATTGCCTACAAATAAATAAAACAGTGTGGAATAAATCCTACACAATGAAAACAACATACCCATGCTAGGAATGAACTCTTTGAATTTTTTTTGAAATCATCAAATATCTGCTGGTGTATATACTATAAGAACTAATGCAATGATGCAGAAATGATGCACTGATAGTAGGTGTCGCTGAAAATCACTGGTGCATGACTTTGTTTATTGTAGGCCGTAGGCATTAGTGGACGAGGACGCCACCTTGGAGCAATACTGCCACAAACGTGCAATGTCCCTTTCCCCATGTTGAAGCATATTGAGAAAAGGATACCTTTGTACTTATTATCTTTTGTAAAACATAAAACATTAATACAACATATATCCCCATGTTATGGGTTTTCGGACGCTGAGTAAACATTCATAGTTTTTCACATGAACAACTGTAACACATCTCATTCACTTATAAAAGACAACTTTATAATAAAAAAAGTCATTATTGGATTATTAACAATTTCTGATTGTCCTGTTTTCGATCAGAGCTTTCAGCAGCATAGGTTATCGGACATCATACGTTTTCTATCACGAATACTTGCACTATAACGTGGGGTGTGGCGTCACACAGAAATTGTAAATACTCAGAGTCAGATGATGGCTTGTTTTTAAGATAAAGTTGTCTTTTAGCCTGTAAGTGAATGCGATGTTTTACAGTTGTTCATGTGATTAGCGAGAAAACTGTGAATGTTTCTTCAGCTTCCAAAAACCCATAACATGGGGATATATGTTGTATAAATGTCTTATGTTTGCAATGGAGTTTTGTTTTTTTCAACGAAAGGTAAGTAAGTACAAGGTAAGTTTTTTTCAATATTCTTCAACATGGGGAAAGGGTCAGACATTGCACGCTTGTAACAGTTGTCCTTGTGTCTGGGGGATGGGGGTTGAAGTTTATGGCAGTATTGCTCCCAGACCTGGCGGGTAGCCAGGTGCGCGGAAGCTATGCCCGATTTTTTAAAAGTACTGATATAACTTCGAAAGTTTATTGCATCTGCCATCTTGTTTATTTGACTTATTGACTTTTACCATTGACTTATTACATTTCTTGGTGTGAATGTTGTCCAAACTGGACGAAATTGCTTAAAATGCAATCAAATGTTTAAAAAAATTCTGGGGGGCATGCCCTCAAACCCCCCTAGACTTTTCCTCTTTTTTCGGGTAAACCTACTCACGTCCCTGCGTTATAGTGCAAGTATTCAGCATAGAAAACGTATGATGTCCGGAAATGATCCCATGATTGTGTTATGAATAATAATAAAGGCATGTTTGATGCTGAAAACTCGAAAACAGGACAATCCGCAACGGTTTTCCGGCAACACGATATTTTCGGAGTATTTTAAAAAAAATATCTTTCATTATATTTTGAAGAGAATTTTTCCAAGGACAGCGGTTTTTAAAAAAACCGCGATTTTCCGCGTTCCACCTAGATTTGACATTATAACAATGTTTTCCCTACAATTAAACCGACACCTCAGAACAAACCAAATTCAACACTTTAAATTAATAATAAAATAGTTTTCATCCTCTGTGCAATCCACACTGTTGGCTAAATCTGCTATGTGTATGAGAGCATGTTACAAATCACATCGCGGCCTCCCCATACAAACGAATCCAAGCTCAGCTCAAATTGATTTCAACACTTCAAAACAGAAGTCACCGCCAATGCAATCACCCCCGACAGCTAATCCTCTCTGTGCATTTGACCATAAAGTCTACTCACATACCAAGCACAGCGCCAGGAAAAGTACCAGACGCCTCAATCGCTGACCCGTCAATATCATTGCAAGGAGAGTATGTACTCCCGCTAACAGTGTGGAGTACTAATTAAACAGTCCAGTAATGTTATACGCCACAATATCAGTTTTTTTGTAACTTGCTGATACTATTTTGCACATACAAAACAATTATCCTCCTTTACAAACCTATACAAAGAAACACAGTGCTCAACTTTAAACACTTCAATTTGCATATATATATAATAATTATACACAAATACATAACAATTATCTCCCTTTACCAATATATACAAAGAAAAAAAATTTGGATATACCATATATACAAATTTGTATATTTTTGTATATGTCGTATATCCAATCTTGTATATTTTTGTATATATCATCATTCCAATCTTGAATATCCTTTGGAAATATCATCTTTGCAAAGGATATACAAGCTTGTATATATGGATTTTTTTTGCAGTGTACAGGCGCGGCAGTGGCAGTGCATTGAAGACACCAAATGAGTGAAAACAGCATGGGAGATCTTGGTCCAACCTTGCATAACTGACCTGACACTACCTACCTGTACGTGTTTTTTTAATAAGTACAAGTGTGTGAGTACCATGATCCGAACATACACGCACGCATCCAGCATCAAGTCGAGGAGATGTGTTCATGAATATGTATTGAATAATTAATTTCAGAATATATTTATTTTTATTGAACTTTATTTGAAGCACTGTTATTCTATTTCCGGTAGTATTCGCAGTTATCTACCAAAACCAGTAAAGACATGTTGATCATTTGACCTGTGAGATATCAAGTAGCGGTTGGTAATGTGGACATTCAGAAAATAAGAAATGCAAGAATAACTCATGAAGAGGCAAGGTCAAAATGACACAGCCTTTAAAGGACACATCCAAATGCTTTCTGCAGTTAAGCATTTAGGCGACACTTATTATATTTCTTGGCTTACGGATTTCAAACTCATTTCAAAAGTGAGGTAGGTCAATTTAAAAAAAAAAAGATTCTCAGAATGTTTGTACTTGAATTTTGTCCTAAAACGTTAGGTAGGTATAATAAAAACTGTTCTGGAGTAACAAAATGAAACAATTACTTTTTTTCAAGAACATTTTATTATTTTCCTAGCACTCAGCTTGTGTACAAATGGCAATATAACAATATTCATGTCATTGGTGGAAATGCATGGAAGACGCTGCTATTTTGGCAGCATGGGCGACAATAAACACTTTCAACACCAGCCAACCAGAATATTATTGTTTTGACACTGAGTTACCAGACACTCTTGTGCTTCTACATGTTTGGACATACACTATTTGAAAGGTCTAATTGATCATATTTATAAATATGAAAGTTGTGTGTATCACATTATTTAAATAATTCAATAACAACTTAATTAAGTTCATTTTAATTAAAATAATGTGAGCTAACACATTCATTATGTCCAGATTAAGGACCAAGGAAGCGAAAATTTAACGATTTTCGGCAAATATATGATTTTTTATAATTCACTTGCCTATATTCATTGTTTATGTAATTGGACAATTATTTTAAAAAGAATTACAATAAATATCTGTTATCACCCATTTCCCGATAATATTAATAGTGACTGTCCAATCACTAACATGAGGAAATACCTCCGTTTTCGAAGCACCGTATGAATAATACGTACGTCTAAGACTGCCATGTCAGTATCCATATAAAAACTTTTATTATTTCATAATACAGAAGTAACATACACTGGAGTCGTTTCGTAGCTGTAACATGTAAAAATGTGTTAATGCATGGTTTCTAGTGACGCTTTCTTCCCCATACCTGCTACAAGGTTCGTGATTGGTCAAAGTTAAGCATGTGACCTAAGGCAGCCAATCAAATTCGGAACTTCATGGATGCATGGTACGTTACGAGCTGTGACAAAGATTTCTTATGCATATGTTTTGGCATTAAACATCGTGTACGAGCCGAGAAATAGAGGCGACAAAAGCCGAGATGTCATTTAACTTACAATACACGTGATTGCACAAAAAGATCGAAATAATAACTTAGATGTCAGTTTGGCAACTTTTAGATATTTTTATTTTATTTTATGTATTACTTTGTGTAATATATTTAAAGATTTGCTTGAAACCTCTTTATTTTGCTGTTTGATATGTTCGATTAGGACCCGTTTCAATAACACGGGAATAGTGAATAATCTTTAATCTATTGTTAAATTGATTACGCATTTCAGATATTGTGAAATGTGATAGATTTACTAAATGAATGATATGATAAGTAGGGTAATAAGATTATATACTATTTTGACGTGACTGGGCCGGTCTACGCCTGCGCTGTCTGGTGACTCGTTGCATCTTGGTGGGTGCGCCGGACAGTGTTGAACGATTTAAACTGGTCGCCACTGCGTTTTGCATTGACAAGCTTCGATGGATCCCAGCGAGAAATATCAGAGTGACTTCCCTTTGTTTTACACTCGCGGAGCAAATGAAATGTTTTTGTTTGTTTGAACTCTTTATGCATTGTTTAAAGTAAAGATCGGCGGTAATAAAAAAGGAGTTATTTGTATTTTTTTTTCAACATTTGGCTTTTGAAAGAGCGTTGCATCCTTAAACCAAGTAATTAAAAAATGTTGTCTTAGCTGTTTGACCTTGAACGAGGGTAAAACACATTATCTTGCACATCACTTCACACTGACAAATCATAATTAACCTGTACTCTTAACAATTTCCATATAAAATATGTGTCCTGTATACAACAATCACGAAAAAGACATGAATTGTTACACAAATGTCCATGATCACCCGTAATGCTTTTAAATCAAGTGCAGCAGATCGTGATTAGAATATAAAGACACTATTTGGTAACACTGACACTTATTGTTAGTTTTCTCATTAATTTGCATGCATTGGAAACATCTCTTCACTACTTTTTTATGTTTTTACCGATTGCGTTTCTTTATGAAGTGAGTATAAATGAAAAAAAGCACAGCCAAAGGCATACAGACAGCTTATGTCAACAGACATCTCAGGTATGATATTTATCAAGAATGCCTTTTGAATCACCAATAAACTTTGGCTTCTTATCATCAATCTCGTTCGTCATAAAACTCATAAAACTGGCATTGACGTTTCTAGATGATAAGCAGCATCTTTTGGACGATAGCATTGAATCACAACCCTATGTCAAAGGCAGTGTGAACTCACGTGGATAGTAACATGAACTCAATCAATCCCTATGTGTGATGGATTAAAGTATAAGTTTGCTCAACCCCCATGTGTGATGGATAAGTGTATAAGCATAAGTTTGCTCAATCCCTATGTGTGATGGATTAAAATATATGTTTGTTCAATCCCTATGTGTGATGGATTAAAGTATAAGTTTGCTAAATCCCCATGTGTGATGGATAAGTGTATAAGTATAAGTTTGCTCAATCCCTATGTGTGATGGATTAAAGTATAAGTTTGCTAAATCCCCATGTGTGATGGATAAGTGTATAAGCATAAGTTTGCTCAATCCCTATGTGTGATGGATTAAAGTATAAGTTTGCTAAATCCCCATGTGTGATGGATAAGTGTATAAGTATAAGTTTGCTCAATCCCTATGTGTGATGGATTAAAGTATAAGTTTGCTAAATCCCCATGTGTGATGGATAAGTATATAAGTATAAGTTTGCTCAATCCTATGTGTGATGGATTAAAGTATAAGTTTGCACAATCCCCAACTGTTGTGTATTAAAGTAGAGGTTTGCTCAAACCCCCATGTGTGATTTTCAAACTATAAGTTTGCTCAATCCATATAACCCATGTATCATGTATTTAACAAAAAAATTGCTCAATCTCAAAGTGTGTTGTATCCCATGTGTGATGGATTAAAGTATAAGTTTGCTCAATCGCTATGTGTGATGTATTAAACTATAAGTTTGCTCAAATGCTTGTGAGTTGTATTAAACTATACGTTTGCTCAATCCCATGTGTGATGGATTCAAGTACAGGTTTGCTCAATCCCCATGTGTGATGTATTTAACTATAAGTTTGCTCAATCCATATAACCCATGTATCATGTATTTAACAAAAAAATTGCTCAATCTCAAAGTGTGTTGTTTCCCATGTGTGATGGATTAAAGTATAAGTTTGCTCAATCGCTATGTGTGATGTATTAAACTATAAGTTTACTCAACGCCGATGTGTGATGTATTATAGTATAAGTTTGCTCAAATGCTTTGTGAGATGTATTAAACTATACGTTTGCCCAATCCCATGAGTGATGGATTCAAGTAGAGGTTTGCTCAACCCCCATGTGTGATGTATTTAACTATAAGTTTACTCAACCCCCATGTGTGATGTATCAAACTATTCTTTGGCTCAAACCCTCTTGTCTGAGTCATTACAGTATAAGTTTGCTCAACCCCAATGTGGGATGGATTAAAGTATAAATGTGTTCAATCCCTATGTGTGATGGATTAAAGTATCAGTTTCCTCAATCCCATGTGTGATGGATAAAAGTATAAGCTTGCTTAATCCCATGTGTGATCGGTTAAAGTATAAGTTTCCTCAACCCCCATGTGTGATGGATTCAAGTATAAGTTTGCTCAATCCCTATGTGTGATGGATTAAAGTATATGTTTGTTCAATCCCTATGTGTAATTGATTAAAGTATAAGTTTGTTCAATCCCTATGTGTGATGGATTAAAGTATATGTTTGTTCAATCCCTATGTGTGATGGATTGAAGTATAAGTTTCCTCAATCCCATGTGTGATGGATTAAAGCACAAGCTTCCTTAATCTCCATGTGTGATGGATTAAAGAATATGTTTGTTCAATCCCTATGTGTGATGGATTAAAGTATATATTTGTTCAATCCCTATATGTGATGGATTGAAGTATAAATGTGTTCAATCCCTATGTGTGATGGATTAAAGTATACGTTTACTTAATTACTATTTATGATGGATAAAAGTATAAGCTTGCTTAATCCCATGTGTGATGGATTAAAGTGTCAGTTTTCTCTATCCCATGTGTGATGGATTAAAGTAAAAGTTTCCTCAATCCCTATGTGTGATGGATTTAAGTATATGTTTGTTCAATCACTATGTGTGATGGGTTAAAGTATAAGTTTGCTCAATCCCTATGTGTGATGGATTGAGGTATAAGTTTCCTCAATCCCTATGTGTGATGGATTAAAGCACAAGCTTCCTTAATCCCCATGTGTGATGGATTAAAGAATATGTTTGTTCAATCCCTAAGTGTGATGGATTAAAGTATATGTTTCTTCAATCCCTATGTGTGATGGATTAAAGTATATATTTGTTCAATCTCTATGTGTGATGGATTGAAGTATAAATGTGTTCAATCCCTATGTGTGATGGATTAAAGTATACGTTTACTCAATCCCTATTTATGATGGATTAAAGTATAAGTTTGCTCAATCCCATGTGTGGTGGATGAAAGTAAAAGTTTCCTCAATCCCTATGTGTGATGGGTTAAAAAATAAGCTCTCTCAATCCCATGTGTTATGGATTAAAGTATACGTTTGCTCAATCCCTATGTGTGATGGATAAGTGTATAAGTATAAGTTTGCTCAATCCCTATGTGTGATGGATTAAAGTATAAGTTTGCTCAATCACATGTGTGATGGATTAAAGTGTCAGTTTTCTCTATCCCATGTGTGATGGATGAAAGTATGAGTTTCCTCTATCCCATGTGTGATGGATGAAAGTATCAGGTTGCTCAATCCCATGTGTGATGGATGAAAGTATCAGGTTGCTCAATCCCTATGTCTGATGGTTTAAAGTATTAGTTTGCTCAATCCCATGTGTGATGGATTAAAGTGTATAAGTTTGCTCAATCCCTTCGTGTGATGGATTAAAGTATCAGTTTGCTCAATCCCATGTGTGATGGATTAAAGTGAACGTTTGCACAATCCCTATGTGTGATGAATTAAAATGAAAGTTTGCTCAACCTCTACGTCTGATGGGATAAAGTATAAGTTTGCTCAATCCCATATGTGATGGATTAAAGTATAAGTTTGCTCAATCCCAAAGTGTGATGGATTCAAGTATGAGTTTGCTTAATCCCTATGTGTGATGGATTAAAGTGAAAGTTTGCACAATCCCTATGTGTGATGAAATAAAGTGAAAGTTTGCTCAACTCCTACGTCTGATGGAATAAAGTATAACTTTAATCAATCCCATGTATGATGGATTAAAATTTATAAGTTTGCTCAATCCCTTCGTGTGATGGATTTAATCATCAGTTTGCTCAATCCCATGTGTGATGGAATAAAGTGAAAGTTTGCATAATCCCTATGTGTCATGAATTAAAGTGAAAGTTTATTCAACCCCTACGTCTGATGGATTAAAGTATAACTTTAATCAATCCCATGTGTGATGGTTTAAAATGTATAAGTTTGCTCAGTCCCTTCGTGTGATGGATTAAAGTATCAGTTTGCTCAATCCCATGAGTGATGGATTAAAGTGAAAGTTTGCACAATCCCTATGTGTGATGGATTAAAGTATATGTTTGCACAATCCCTATGTGTGATGGATTAAAGTATATGTTTGTTCAATCTTATGTGTGATGGGTTAAAGTATAAGTTTGCTCAATCCCATGTGTGATGAATTAAAGTATCAGTTTGCTCAATCCTATGTGTGATGGATTAAAGTATAAGTTTGCACAATCCCTATGTGTGATGGATTAAAGTATTTGTTTGTTCAATCCTTATGTGTGATGGGTTAAAGTATAAGTTTGCTCAATCCCTATGTGTAATTGATTAAAGTATAAGTTTGCTCAATCCCTATGTGTGATGGATAAAAGTATAAGCTTGCTTAATCCCATGTGTGATCGGTTAAAGTATAAGTTTCCTCAACCCCCATGTGTGATGGATTAAAGTATAAGTTTGCTCAATCCCTATGTGTGATGGATTAAAGTATATGTTTGTTCAATCCTTATGTGTGATGGGTTAAAGTATAAGTTTGCTCAATCCCTATGTGTAATTGATTAAAGTATAAGTTTGCTCAATCCCTATGTGTGATGGATTAAAGTATATGTTTGTTCAATCCCTATGTCTGATGGGTTAAAGTATAAGTTTGCTCAATCCCTATGTGTAATTGATTAAAGTATAAGTTTGCTCAATCCCTATGTGTGATGGATTAAAGTATATGTTTGTTTAATCCCTATGTGTGATGGATTGAAGTATAAGTTTCCTCAATCCCATATGTGATGGATTAAAGCACAAGCTTCCTTAATCTCCATGTGTGATGGATTAAAGAATATGTTTGTTCAATCCCTATGTGTGATGGATTAAAGTATATATTTGTTCAATCCCTATGTGTGATGGATTGAAGTATAAATGTGTTCAATCCCTATGTGTGATGGATTAAAGTATACGTTTACTTAATTACTATTTATGATGGATAAAAGTATCAGCTTGCTTAATCCCATGTGTGATGGATTAAAGTGTCAGTTTTCTCTATCCCATGTGTGATGGATTAAAGTAAAAGTTTCCACAATCCCTATGTCTGATGGATTAAAGTATATGTTTGTTCAATCCCTATGTGTGATGGGTTAAAGTATAAGTTTGCTCAATCCCTATATGTCATGGATTGAAGTATAAGTTTCCTCAATCCCTATGTGTGATGGATTAAAGCACAAGCTTCCTTAATCCCCATGTGTGATGGATTAAAGAATATGTTTGTTCAATCCCTAAGTGTGATGGATTAAAGTATATGTTTCTTCAATCCCTATGTGTGATGGATTAAAGTATATATTTGTTCAATCCCTATGTGTGATGGATTGAAGTATAAATGTGTTCAATCCCTATGTGTGATGGATTAAAGTATACGTTTACTTAATTACTATTTATGATGGATAAAAGTATCAGCTTGCTTAATCCCATGTGTGATGGATTAAAGTGTCAGTTTTCTCTATCCCATGTGTGATGGATTAAAGTAAAAGTTTCCTCAATCCCTATGTCTGATGGATTAAAGTATATGTTTGTTCAATCCCTATGTGTGATGGGTTAAAGTATAAGTTTGCTCAATCCCTATATGTGATGGATTGAAGTATAAGTTTCCTCAATCCTTATGTGTGATGGATTAAAGCACAAGCTTCCTTAATCCCCATGTGTGATGGATTAAAGAATATGTTTGTTCAATCCCTAAGTGTGATGGATTAAAGTATATGTTTCTTCAATCCCTATGTGTTATGGATTAAAGTATATATTTGTTCAATCCCTTTGTGTGATGGATTGAAGTATAAATGTGTTCAATCCCTATGTGTGATGGAATAAAGTATACGTTTACTCAATCCCTATTTATGATGGATTAAAGTATAAGTTTGCTCAATCCCATGTGTGATGGATTAAAATGTCAGTTTTCTCTATCCCATGTGTGGTGGATGAAAGTAAAAGTTTCCTCAATCCCTATGTGTGATGGGTTAAAAAATAAGCTCTCTCAATCCCATGTGTTATGGATTAAAGTATACGTTTGCTCAATCCCTATGTGTGATGGATAAGTGTATAAGTATAAGTTTGCTCAATCCCTATGTGTGATGGATTAAAGTATAAGTTTGCTCAATCACATGTGTGATGGATTAAAGTGTCAGTTTTCTCTATCCCATGTGTGATGGATGAAAGTATGAGTTTCCTCAAACCCATGTGTGATGGATAAAAGTATAAGTGTGCTCAATCCCTATGTGTGATGGATTAAAGTGTATAAGTTTGCTCAATCCCTTCGTGTGATGGATTAAAGTATCAGTTTGCTCAATCCCATGTGTGATGGTTTAAAGTATTAGTTTGCTCAATCCCATGTGTGATGGATTAAAGTGTATAAGTTTGCTCAACCCACATGTGTGATGGATTAAAGTATAATTTTGCTCGATCCCATGTGTGATGGTTTAAAATGTATAAGTTTGCTCAATGCCTTCGTGTGATGGATTAAAGTATCAGTTTGCTCAATCCCATGTGTGATGGATTAAAGTGAAAGTTTGCTCAATACCTAAGTCTAATGGAATAAAGTATAACTTTAATCAATCCCATGTGTGATGGATTAAAGTATGAATTTGCTCAATCCGATGTGTGATGTATTAAATTATAAGTTTGCTCAACCCCCATGTATGATGTATTAAAGTATAAGTTTGCTCAACCCCCATGTATGATGTATTAAGTTATAAGTTTGCTCAATCCCCATGTGGGATGTATTAAGCTATAAATTTGCACAATCCCCATGTGTGATGTATTAAAGTATAAGTTAGCTCAATCCCATGTGTGATGGATGAAAATATGAATTTGCTCAATCCCCATGTGTGATGTACTAAACTATAAGTTTGCTCAATCCCCATGTGTGATGTATTAAACTACAAGCTTGCTCAACCCCAATGTGTGATGTATTAAAGTATATGTTTGCTCAACCCCCATGTGTGATGTTTCAAACTATAAGGTTCTTCAATCCCCATGTGTGATGGATTAAAGTAGAAGTTTTCTGAATCCACTTGTGTGATGCATTAAAGTATAAGTTTGCTCAACCCCCATGTTTGATGCATTAAAAACTAAGTTTCCTCGATCCTTATGTGTGATGTATTAAACTATAAGTTTGGTCAACCCCAATTTGTGATGTATTAAAGTATACGTTTGCTCAATCCCATGTGTGATGTATTGAAATATGAGTTTGCTCAATCCCCTTATGTGATGCATTAAACTATACGTTTGCTCAACCCCCATGTGTGCTGTATTAAACTACAAGCATGCCCAACCCCCATATGTGATGTATTAAAGTATAAGTTTGCTGAATCCCATGTGTGATGGATGAAAGTCTGAATTTGCTCAATCCCATGTGTGATGTATTAAACTATAAGTTTGCTCAACCCACACGTATGATGTATTAAAGTATAAGTTTGCTTAACCCCCATGTATGATGTATTAAGTTATAAGTTTACTCAATCCCAATGTGGGATGTATAAATCTATAAGTTTGCTCAATCCCCATGTGTGATGTAGCAAACTATAAGTTTGCTCAATCCCCATGTTTGATGCATTAAAAACTAAGTTTCCTCGATCCTTATGTGTGATGTATTAAACTATAAGTTTGGTCAACTCCCATGTGTGATGTATTAAACTATAAGTTTGGTCAACCCCCATGTGTGATGTATTAAAGTATACGTTTGCTCAATCCCATGTGTGATGGATTAAAGTATGAGTTTGCTCAACCCCCGTGTGTGATGTATTAAACTACAATCATGCTCAACCCCCATGTGTGATGTATTAAAGTATAAGTTTGCTGATTCCCTATTGGATGTATTAAACTATAACTATTAAAGTATAAGTGTGCTCAACTCGAATGTGTGATATATTCAGTTATAAGTTTGCTCAATCCCCATTTGGGATGTATGAAACTATAAATTTGCTCAATCCACATGTATGATGTATTAAACTACAGGCTTGCTCAACCTCCATGTGTGATGTATTAAAGTATAAGTTTGCTCAACCTTATGTGTGATGTATTAAACTAAACGTTTGCTCAATCCCCATGTGTGATGTATTAAAGTATCAGTTTGCTCAATCCCCTTATATGCTGCATTAAACTATACGTTTGCTAAATCCAATGTGTGATGTATTAAACTACAAGCATCCTCAACCCCCATGTGTGATGTATTAAACTATAAGTTTTCTCAATCCCCATGTGAGATGTATTAAACTACAAGCATGCTCAATCCCCATGTGTGATGTATTAAACTCTAAGTTTACTCAATCCCCATGTGTGATGTATTAAAATACAAGCTTGCTCAATCCCTATGTTTGATGTATTACAGTATGAGTTTGCTCAATCCCCATGTGTGATGCATTAAAAACTAAGTTTGCTCGATCCCTATGTGTGATGTATTAAAGTATAAGTTTGCTCAACTCGAATGTGTGATATATTAAGTTATAAGTTTGATTAATCCCCATTTGGGATGTATGAAACTATAAATTTGCTCAATCCCCATGTGTGATGTATTAAATTATAAGTTTGCTCAACTCGAATGTGTGATATATTAAGTTATAAGTTTGCTTAATCCTCATTTTGGTTGTATGAAACTATAAATTTGCTCAATCCCCATGGGTGATGTATTAATCTAGAAGATTACTCAATCCCAATTTGGGATGTATTAAAGTACAAGTTTGCTCGATCACCATATTTGGTCTATTAAAGTAGAAGTTTGCTCAATACCAAGGTGTGATGTATTAAAGTATAAGTTTGCTCAATCCCATGTGTGATGGATTAAAGTATAAGTTTGCTCAATCCCATGTGTGATGGATTAAAGTATGAGTTTGCTCAATCCCCTTATGTGATGCATTAAACTACAAGCTTGCTCAACCCCCATGTGTGCTGTATTAAACTATCAGTTTACTCAATCACCATATGTGATGGATTAAACTTTAAGTTTACCCAATCCCATGTCTGATGGATTAAAGTATAAGTTTTCTGAATCCCATGTCTGATGGATTAAATTATAAGTTTGCTCAATCGCCTTATGTGATGCATTAAAGAATAAGTTTGCTTAATCCCCATGTATGATGCATGAAAAACTAAGTTTGCTCGATCCCCATGTGTAGTGTATTAAAGTATACGTTTGCTCAATCCCCATGTGGGATGTATTAAACTATAAATTTGCTCAATCCCCATGTGTGATGTATTAAAGTATACGTTTGCTCAACCCCCATGTTGATGAATTAAAGTATACGTTTGCTCAACCCCCATGTTGATGTATTAAAGTATAAGTTTGCTCAACTCGAATGTGTGATATATTAAGTTATAAGTTTGCTTAATCCCCATTTTGGATGTATGAAACTATACATTTGCTCAATCTCCATGTGTGACGTATTAATCTAGAAGTTTGCTCAATCCCCATGTGTGATGGATTAAATTATAAGTTTGCTCAATCCCCTCATGTGATGCATTAAACTATAAGTTTGCTAAACCCCCATGTGTGATGTATCAAACTACAAGCTTGCTCAACCCCCATGTGTGATGTTTTAAAGTATAAGTTTGCACAAACCCCATGTGTAGTGAAACTTAGTATAGGTTTTCTAATATGTCGTGAAATTAAGGAAGCGGTTACTCTACCCCCATGTGTATAGGAAATAAAGTACATGGTGTAATCATCCAATTTTTCCGCTTCGTTTCACGTTCACGGCTCTTATTGCCTCAGAAAGGCTTTCGAACTTGATTTCATTCTCTTGCAGTTTTAATTCACTCTCTGAGTCTATTTCCATTTTTGACTTCTTGGACCCCATCGTTTACTTGAGTGACGTTAGCTGTGGTTGGTAGCTGTGATTGAGCCTTCTGGGGAGTAGACTGTGGCTGACCCTGACCCATCTGTATGGTGGACTGTGGCGATTCCTGACCGTTCTTATGTTTCGTTTTTTGTTTATCTTCTTGTCATAAGTTCTGCCCCAATTATTTCCACCGTGTCCATAGTAAGACAAATGCCATCAGTATGTGGATAGGGGAATATGATACATGCTTTTATTATCAAGATATTGTCACGCTTATGTTATGCTTGAGTATGCATCTTTACTTATTTTATTGGTATTGGTTAACAAGGAAGTTAAATGTCTCCTTTACAATAAACCTACTTGGATACACAGCAACCAGCTGTAGGTTTAAAAGCGCGTTTTGACAGTAATGTGCTTACCTTGAAGAAATAAGAACCATATGTCCTCAGATCCACAGGTAAAGGTCAAGCCATCCTGTCTTTGTTTCACGTGAAACCTACTAGAGTATACAAACCAAGGTGTGTTACTCCGGAAGACAAACAAGATGGCTATATCTCTTGACATCTCGTGACATCACGAGGTGTGACGAGTTGAACGTTTTCGATTGGATAGAAACTGTTGTACGTTGACGCCCTCACCATGCTCATGTGAATCAAAGAAATAAATATTGGGACGCATGGCGTAACGCAGATGAGCTTGTATTGTTTGAAAAGAAACGATAACACTGTAGGAAAAAAAGCGTTTTCTGTCAGAAACAAATGCATTCAAAACGACCATTTAGTGATGTATATAAATCATTTGTTAAAGATCTAAATTGTATTCAAAGATTATTTCACTATTTGAGCTATTTCTTCAGAAACTGTTCTTTTTATGATTCCTATGAATTTATTACGCTCAGATTTTGTCCTGTTTGCATCACATTGGTGGCGGTGCTGCTGGTGGGTCAGAACGTATTACCCTTTTTGCGAGCACGTGCTGTTATGTCTGGTTCTCGGTGATTCGTTCTTATACTTGTCACTGCAGATTTACCTTCCGCATAAGGTGGAGCCTGTGTCGGCGGGCGGCCAGGCTAATTTGTTCTCTCGCGATGGCGTTTTTAGATCCTATTTTCTCACTGCAGGGTGACCTACACATTTTGTTCACAGATTTTCACTGTACTTTTATATGGCTATGTTCTATGTGGTGATTGTCTGTGTACTGACAACGGACTGTTCCCTGTGTGCTGACAACAGACTGTTCCCTGTGTACTGACAACTGACTGTTCAATGCGTACTGACAACTGACTATTCTCTGTATACCGATAACCGACTATTCCCTGTGTCCTGACAACCGACTGTTCCCTGTGTACTGACAACTGACTATTCCCTGTGTACTGACAACTGACTGTTCCCTCTATACTAACAACTGACTATTCCCTGTGTACTGACAACTGACTGTTCCCTGTGTACTGACAACCGACTGTTCCCTGTGTACTGACAACCAACTGTTCCCTGTGTACTGACAACCGACTGTTCCATGTATTCTGATAATCGACAGTTCGCCCTGTGTACTGACAACCAACTGTTCCCTGTGTACTGACAACTGACTGTTCCCTCTATACTAACAACTGACTATTCCCTGTGTACTGACAACTGACTGTTCCCTGTGTACTGACAACCGACAGTTCCCTGTGTACTGACAAGTGACTGTTCCCTCTATACTGACAAGTGACTGTTCCCTGTGTACTGACAACTGGCTGTTCCCTGTGTACTGACAACCGACAGTTCCCTGTGTACTGACAACTGACTGTTCCCTCTATACTGACAAATGACTGTTCCCTTTGTACGGACAACTGATTGTTCCTGTGTACTGGCATATGACTATTCCGTGTGTACTGACAACTAACTGTTCTCCCTGTGTACTGACAATTGACTGTTCCCTGTGAACTGATAACTGACTGTTCCCTGTGTACTGACAACTGGCTGTTCCATGTATTCTGATAATCGACAGTTTGCCACCTTTGTACTGACAACTGCCTGCTCCCTGTGTACTGACAACTGACTGTTCACTGTGTACTGACAACCGACAGTTCCCTGTGTACTGACAACTGACTGTTCCCTGTGTACTGACAACCGACAGTTCCCTGTGTACTGACAACAGACTGTTCCATGTGTACTGATAACGGACTGTTCCCTGTGTACTGACAACTGACTGTTCACTGTGTACTGACAACCGACAGTTCCCTGTGTACTGACAACTGACTGTTCCCTGTGTACTGACAACCGACTGTTCCCTTTGAACTGACAACTGACTGTTCCCTGTGTACTGACAACTGACAGTTCCCTGTGTGCTGACAACTGACTGTTCCATGTATTCTGATAATCGACAGTTCGCCCTGTGTACTGACAACTGACTGTTCCCTGTGTACTGGTAATTGACTGTTCTCTGTGAACTGATAACTGACTGTTCCCTGTGAACTGATAACTGACTGTTCCCTGCGTACTGACAACCGACTGTTCGATGTATTCTGATAATCGACAGTTCGCCCTGTGTACTGACAACTGACTGTTCCATGCGTACTGACAACCGACTGTTCCCTGTGTACTGACAACTGACTGTTCCCTGTGTACTGACAACTGACTGTTCCCTGTGTAATGACAACTGACTGTTCCCTGTGTACTGACAACTGACTGTTCCCTGTGTACTGACAACTGACTGTTCCCTGTGTACTGACAACTGACTGTTCCCTCTGTACTGACAACTGACTGTTCCATGCGTACTGACAACTGACTATTCTCTCCTAACACTGATAAGGATTATGACTGTGGAATAGTGCGTGATTTTGGGAGTGTTCAAATATCATGACGAAATGTTCACATGTCTACTAGCTATGAACAAGTGTTCAGACGTATCATCTTTCATTATCATTTATTTAGTGTTCCTTAGTAATTGTTCTTTCCCATTAAAGGCTCTTTGCTAGCGGAAATAAGTAGTTACGATTACGATGACAGAAATGGCATATATCATAGACAGTTTGGCGGAGTATAGGTTTTAACAAGGAATCTAAATGTTTTAACCCATACGTTTTACATATTGCCCTCAGTTAAGTAAGTTCATTATATCTATTTAAATATTCACAATGCTGCCGATACAAATTAGTAGTAGTAATCATTACCATGGCCAGCAGCATGTCATGGGCAGGTCAGCGGCTTGTAATTACGGCTTAAGAATGGTTGGCCACTGAAGCTTAACAGTGTGGATGAGGCATGGGATACTGAAGGTTGACCACATATGTAACGTAACCCGATACATGGCAGTCAGGCAGCAAGTATTAAATAGTACGCATTCTGTGGGTCGAGACTTGACCATCTGACAGCGGCTTGGCTGCATAGACATGAATTAGCAGCATACTATCAAAATAAACGTGGTGGAGTTGTGTTGTCAATACCACAAGTATTCGGTAGAGCACCAACGTCTGCCCGGGGTAGATATACCAGATTTATCAACCAGAAATAGTGCACAGCAAAGTGTAATCATATATCATGACTCTATCGTACGTCGAAGACGATATTTGTGTATACTGTTGGTTGGAGGTGGATACGTCACGACATGACAAGAAATGATAAATTGACATATATTTGATGAAATAACATAGCTTCGCGATCAATCGCAAAGTGCAAAGAAAAACGAAGCAAGATTTATTTCACGACATTGTTCTATCACGACGCCATTTCTTGAGATTCAAACATGGGCTCGCAACTTGATGGCGTAAATTTGACAGCCTTATTTTCTAGAGTGAAGTGTCTAGAGAGTTGTTCCCAATAGATGTAGCTGGGCAACGTAGATAAACGCAATGCACGAACAATCACATCCGGAAGTGATAGCGATATGACAATCAGTATTGGGAGAAAATGTACAGATAATCGACATGAAAATTGTGGGAATATGCGGGGAATACCCAATTCAATCCTCCTGTTCATAAATTGGATTTGGTCAACATTGCCGCGGTCGGATTCAATTCACAAAATCCCCGCCCCGAATCCGTTAAACCCGACCAAACAACCACCTGAGCACGATGCTTGCCGAGATCTAAAGTTCTGATAACTAATTACATCCTCCCCTTACCTAAAGGGATCTACACTAGTTCTGGAGTAAACTGAGAATCTCAGCCGTTCATAAAAGTGGAAAAAAACCTCCTATGGTGAGATTGTATTTTTCGTCCAATATCATTCTTCCAACTTTAACAGACTGAAGATAGTAATAAGCAGTGTCTTAAGTATAAAAGGTACTGCTTACAGCTTCATTAGCAGAGCCATTACTGATGTCATTTGATTGTGACGTCATGGTAACAAATGGCGTCACAATGGTCTGCAAATCAATGTAGATTAATACCACGTTTTGCCATATTCAGCCATATTGCGATATTGGTTTCCAACATACAAGATGAACCATGAAATCATGACTGGAATTTAGACCTGAGCTCCGTTTCTCAAAGCGATCTTAGCACAAAGGTGATCAGAAGTCCCATATTGTAACAAAGGCTTACGATCATCGCAGCGCTAAGATCGCTTTGAGGGACGGGGCCCTGGCTTTGTGGTGTTATGTAACTACTAGTCTGTACCCCATCTCCTGTAGAAAAAAGAGCCAAAAGTACGAATAAAGATCACAAGATTTAACTGATGTATACATATGGACATTATTATTACAACGTTAATTAATCAGTTTATATGTGCTTTGCGCAAACAGAATAATACATATACACTCATAGACAGTTTGAATTTATGTGAAAAACGTAATTGTCTTTTGATATATATCGATAGAAACATTGAGAGTCTGTCTGAAGAAATATGAAGAATTCTAGACTTGCATGGGGTCTTTTGGACAGTTGTGCTTCACGGTAAGACTGAAGCTTAGTCTCTGAATATATCATTTTGAATAAATGAGCCTAGTGGAGTTGAAATTTCAGCCTGAACCTGTTGAACATCTAGGCTTGTTTCATTTGGGGCTATAGCATTACAGTTAGGAAAGTGTTGAAGTTAAAATAATGTGGTTCAGGGAGTCTGATACCAGTTCTGATGAATATCAAGTACATGTATTGAAATATGGATTTGTAAATGAGCTCATCATTGAACTATATGCAGTCTAATGCATGTATTTAGCGTGGTACCGATATATTATCCATCTACTTATACACACGTATTCTGAACATATACAGAATTTCATTATTCAAAATGTACCCGTGAAGATCCGGGTTAGAATAGGCCTTCAACAAATTATGCTTGTATGAGGCGACTGATAGGAACAGGTGGTCATCATATCCCAATTGCGTAGGTCGATGCTCTTGATGTCAATAACTGGATAGACTTGTCCAGACTCGATTATTTACAAACCACCGTCATACAACCGGCATAATTCTGCATGCGAAGTTTAACAATAAACAATCAAACAAAATTTATTATTGAACACATTCCAACAATGAGAAATTAAACTTCTTATTTGATATATGTTTAGTTATGGATTGATAATATAATCACTTGTGTTGATTTCTTGTCTGACACACAATGCATATGTTCAAACCCCTGAAGTGTTAACATAGTCTAGGCGAAATGAAAGAAAAGTGCCTATCTTTAGGATCTCACAGAAGCAGTAAAAGTGTTATCGAGTAATTTGTATGACACCTCCCATCCTTCAGAAATTCTCCTCAGTATTGAACTAGCCCCAGCGTGTATGAGGTTACTACTATGAACAAACAAGGTTTTCCCCACTCCTTGCTCCACACAACCCGTTGGCTGAACACATAGAGCACAGTCTCTGATGTAGTGGGGTGGGAGTTCCAAGTGTCTGAGATAAGGTTCTAATTGTATCTCAACTACCTTGTATGTCTTAAAGTTGTTTCCTGGGACTTTGGTTGCATTAGCATCTGAAGAGTTTCCTTGAAAAGAGAGTTTAATTTAGACTTCATTGTCGCTTTGAATGCTGATGATAGGAAATCTGATTATTGTGTTTTTTTCTAAGACTAGATTGAGTTGGTTTACCCATCGTATTCGTTTTTTCAGCAAATATATTTTTTTACATTTTCACCAGGCAAGGGCGTTAAATGACTATAAAAGTCAAGTTTCCACCCTTGAGAAACTATTCTGGAGTTTCCAGACTCGACCGTAGCGTCACCAATGACTTTTACGAGTTATGTCCCTTCTATGTCCCTTCCGATTGACCAATCAGATTTCACCTCTCATATCGCTAGCAATTGTTTCAAATAAAAATGGCGGCACCATGTCACGACGATCCGATCGATAATACATAGATCCGACCGGGAGCCATTTAACCAAGATGTGCCCTTAGCACTAATGTTATCCACGGCCTTTACAGCCAGGTGTTTTATTGGCTTTGGGCACGAAGGCGACTTTTTTTAATTTTAGCTATTCGTATGAAGGCAAATCGCGGTGCGAGGTCAAGGTCTGAAAAGTGGTAAGAACAACCCAAGGATGCTCTGGCACACGTCAGTTTCGTAGCGGCGAGCTGGCCTAACTTTTGAGGGCGTTCGTACAGTACAAGCAAACCATTTGAGAATTTGATTAGGGAAGAGGTCGAAAATGGATTCAGAGCACCCTGGTACACTCCGGCTTATGCGAATTTTATTTAGATATATAATTTGCTGAAGTCATGTGCATCACATTCGAGATTTCTTCCCACGCCCTGATGGTGGTTTCATGTATACAAACGGCAATCTAAAGGCAGGAGAGATGTATTGTATTGGAGAAGCGGGATGCACTACGAAACATTGAAACGGAACCTCAAGACATATCAGCGACATACCGACGCAACAGGGGGCAAACCATGCATGTCAAGAACTTGAAAAGATTTGCAAAATATCTGTCGACGCCCAGTTGGCGGTAGACATACTTTATAAGTCCTACAGTCATGGATTTACAAAATCTGAGCTGCAGTTTCTCGAGAATCAATGAATGAATCGGAGTTGTTCAGGAGGATTGATTCTGTGCCCCAGATTTCACTATTATATAGGATTACTGGCTCGAATAATGTTTTGAATAATTTGGAAGTAAGAGCTATAGGTATATTTTGGTTAAGAATGGAGACTGAAGCTTGTGGTAGGCCTTGGGGCCTTTTTCAGGAGAGGTTTAATACTATTTTCATGTTTAACATTTGCTTCAAATGTAATTCCTAAGTAATTATATCTACCCGTAACTAGTATTTTGTATCACGAACATTTGTTTTGTCACCAAAGTGTGTTTTGTCATACTAAGACCGTCAAGTACAACTTGTAGTTTTTTCTGGAATCGGCAAATAGTCCTTAGTCATCAGGAAACAACAAATGACAAATGTTTAAATCATTAAGTTGTATATTATAACTTTCAGTTTTGATATCAAGTGGAAGATCATTGAGGAATATATCTAATACTTGTCTTACCCCGATGTTGGAATTCAAGGATTGTGAAATGTCCTTGTCAATTTTCACTTCATAAGTGATATAGTGATGATATTAGTTTTAATACATTTCATCAAATTTCATTATAATATATTTGTTAGGAGTAGTGGTCTGTCAACTGAATCAAAGGCCTGTGAAAGTTCTACTAAGAAACTTATATTCTTGGGCGATGATTGAGGAATATATACTGAACAGCATTGAAAACGCACCAGCAATGAATCTTGAAATATTACAAAAACAACTTGAGAAATGACCGATTTTAATTAGAACAGACAAAGACGGATTATTAAGAAAGACAACAAAGGAAACAGGAATACCACACAGTAATTACATTTACGTCATGAGTGGAAGGAAGACACATAGGTTTAAAATGTCAATATCTGGTATGTCCGCCATTGGCAGCAACACAGGCCATGCAATGTCTTCTCATTGATCGAATAAGTCTGCGAATAGTGTTCTGGGGGATAGCATCCCACTCTTTACGAAGTGTATCTTCAAGTTCTCTCAGGTTCTGTACTTGCGTACAACGTGAGAGGCGTTGACCCAGGTAATCCCATAGATGATCAGTTGGTGATAGATCGGGTGACAGGGCTGGCAATGGAAGCAGAGGCACATTATTGTTCGCTAGGTACTGTGTTGAAACACATGCTATGTGCGCTCTTGCATTATCTTGCTTGAAGGTGTGCATATCCTGGTGCTGATGAAAGAATGGGATGACGTGATTTGCCAAAATGTTATTCCTGTAGTAAAGGGCATTAACTCTTCCACGACAAACATGGAGCTCTATTCGATGGTTATGACTGATTCCGCTTCACACCAAGACACCCCCCCCCCCCCCCCCCCCCCCCCCCCCCCACCCTCGATCTGTCTGTGCAACGCACTCATTGTGGTAACGTTCTCCACGTCGACGCCACACTCGCAGTCGACCGTCAGCATTCCGTAAATTAAAACTCATCAGAGAACAGCACACCATACCACTGCTGCAATCTCCAATGACGATGCCTTTTGGCCCAATGCAGACGTTCCTTTCGATGTCAATCAGTGAGTATGGGTCCAACATATGGACGTTGAGCACGTAGCCCAGATGAGCGGAGACGTCGACGTGCGGTGTCAGCGCTGATCAAACCCCGTCGGCCTTGTACGGTTGCTGCAGTCCTGGTAGCTGGAAGTGTACGATCACGAAGATGCCGACGAACAATATGGCGATCCGGACGTGGTGTAGTTACACGACGTTCACCCAGACGTGGTCGATCTCTGGTGTGAGTGAGGGTATTTCTGTATTTCTGTCTGCATACTCCAATATTTACATTAACATTACTTTGTATATTTTATGCTGTAAACGACATTATGTCTCTCATAACCCTCTAGGTCATTTTGAGGGTCATTGTAGTGTAAAATAACATAAATCATTGCACACGTTTGTTTCGATAGCACTGAGGGCAAAATGAACGCATGTGGCTTTCATTTAAGAACTGACTTCATTGAGTCCGAACCTTCATAGAATGAGCGTTAATCTGTATGAATGTCAGAGCATTCACACAATGAAAGTCAATTCTTATCATTTTTATATCACTATTGCCCGTGTGCTAAAACTTTGTTCCTGACCTTCTGGGGTGAAGGATGTGGTGATCTCTGACCCTTTCAGTGAGTGAATTGTGATGTCCCCCCGACTCTTCGGATGTATTCTGATATAGATTATCATGGTATTTACATGTCACCTTTGTTGTAACCGTATAATGAATACCAAGCACCACTTGCAAAAGGTTATAAACAGGGTTTAACTGATATCTGCTTACCTTGAAGAAGAAATGAAATCCTTAAAATCCACCACAAAGGTATCCTGTCTTCCCTTCATGGATGCACCTCAGAACCATAACTTGCTCGAGCAGACCAGTGAAGACTCTCTGACAACAGTAAACAGACAAGTAGCTTGTCTCACATGACATCCCAACTGTCACGTGATTTGACAGGTTTAAATTCTTGAATTGGACACTGGATATAACCTTTGCCCTCATCATACTCACGGGACTCAACTATAACACTGTCAGACGAAACTGTATTCTGTCAGAAAAAAATGTAATTGAATTGGACGATTATTGGTGGTGTATACTGTTTATATGTTGAAAATCTAAATTGTATTATAAGAAACAAGATGTATAGGGAATGTCACTGGATATCAAATCCACAACAAGCGTCGTTAACAGTTTAAAATTCCGAGGTATAATGTGTATAATATTTACTCAGATGATAATTATTTTCTGCACAAATGAAATCAATATCTCAAGAGCTTCCTCTTGCTATTTACTATTTATCGTTTTTATGCATCCGTCAAGTTAAGGAGGTGAGCGAGGTGTACCTGCTACCTATTGTATTCTGTAAACAATGAGGCCTGGACCATTCATCTCTCTGCTTAGTCATGTTGGGGCACGATGACACGAAAACAGCCACGTCACACTGTGGCCACCGGTTTTTCTGTATTTTGACAGCTTGTGGTAGGTATAGCTGCTCTATGCAAAGGAGGTGCATTTTCTCTCTACTGGGCGACCTACATGTTCACTGGTGTGCGTCTGTCGCTTGTTATATTACTCTGGGGGGGGGGGGGGAGTTGCGTCCCTTAGGCAGGCCAGAAACCTATGATTGTGGGTTCGAATCCCGGTTCGCCCCGATTATGTTTCTAGGTTTGTCAGCACCATACCCGTGTTCATGGGTTTCACCGAAGTGGTAAACTTCTGAGATCTGCATCTCTTCGGCTTTCCTCCCACATTAAGCTGACACATTGTGATATGACTGGAATACTGTTAAAAGCGGCATTACTCACGCACATTACTCTGTAATAAATACGCACTGCACAATGGACTTCGCAAAGTTGATCTATGGTACAAAAGTTGACACAGATATTTCAATTAAAAACAAGTTATTTGGTTTTTCATGGCAACCAGAAATGAAAACCTACCTTTTCCCATTGCTCCCTTGTGTAGGCAGATATAATTTGAGGACAGGGTGTCAATTTACTACAAGTCTTTTACTGAATTTTGCAAAATATCTGCAGAATGTACACTATAAAAATGTATTCACTTTAACTTAGACATTCGCGAATGGTCCATATCCATTGGAACGAAATGTAGAACGGGTGTATAAGTTTATGAATTTGGCAAAAACACGTAGGTTTTTAATATGATTATAAAACGAATTTCATGAAAAAAACATTCATCAAAATGTCTTAAATAATGCTTGAAAAATAAAGCCGGCTTGATGGGAGACGTGAGGTTAGCAGCTGAGACTGTCAATATGGACACACAGTTGGACCGATTACAGCATACATGTTGGCTCTTTGTTCAAGCAGAAATGTAAAGAAATGATATGTAACAATTCTCTGTGTACTAATTACATGTTTGGATGTAATCAGTTCTGTGTTCTGAGATACAATTAACAATACATGTATATAATAAAATGAAAAAAAATAACTCTCTCATGGAATAATGTGGTACCAATCATTTGATAGGGTAAGAATCGTTGATGTATGACTGGACGAATCATCTATTCATACCCGATACAAAATAACAGCCGTACTTAGTAAGAATTGAAAAATTCTAATTAGCAGATAAATTACAGAAAGTGTCTTTGTCTGCTGCGCTGCGACTCCAAACATACATGTAATAGAATGGACCATTAAACGATGATACACACGCAGTGCAAAAACGAGATTCGTTCTTGTCGTATATCAAGGCACCAATAAATCTTTCACAAACATTTTGCGTCTTTGTGCCTATTATATCAACAATTACCGAAAATATGTAATACATGTATCTACAAACATATATATATTTAAACAGGGGCAAGGTATTTGCCCACAGCAACACCTATTTATTCACGCATGGTGTGACAGATTGTAATTGAACGAGAGCAGGCCGACTCTGAAATTAGATACAACCTTCTCCTAGGCGAGTGACATTGTGTATACGAGAGTAAGCTGACCTAATTATAGCAAGAAGATATTTTACAGAAGGTATTACTCAATTCGCATCTACAAAGATACAGTAACAATGAATTACGAATACTAACATCATGAACGTGTATTCGTGAACAAATTTTTAAAAAATCGTTAAACAATTAAATAACACTTACTATACGGTTGCGGGTTCACCCTTGATACAACTCTTAATGGACATTTTGTTGCAGTATTACGGATATGACAGCTAAGCATACACCAGAATCATATGCTTTTACAAACAACAGGAATTCCAATGCAATGATGTTTGGTTAAAAGAAAACATGTAGGTTTCCCAAGTACCGTGACGAGTCACATATAACCAGTTACAGTTTATATTTTGCGGATATGAAGTCTATACCTTTTCTATA
The DNA here is from genome assembly GCF_022045235.1 of Haliotis cracherodii. NCBI lineage: Eukaryota > Metazoa > Mollusca > Gastropoda > Lepetellida > Haliotidae > Haliotis > Haliotis cracherodii. Next base: position 2,644,179 of record NW_027266289.1, on the reverse strand, counting down.
GCAGTTTAGCATATCCTATAGTAAGACATGGATTGTGAATAGATTTCGCATGCCGGATGACGCACGCCGTACAAAGACGGATGGCAATGCGTTACATAAGCCTTTTGGACATCTTGCATGTATGGATAAAAAATTAGCCAAAACTTTGCCTTAGATGGCTATAACATAGGAAACATAATTTTTTACATGGTCAAGGTTACAAACTTTACATTTTCTAAATTCACGAGGAATATTGAAATGTCGTCCACGTCGAATTTCTGAGCCGAAAACGAGTCAATGTGGTCCTGAATGTATTTACAGTTATACTACTCAAGTAGTTCTCACGTGCAAAGGATGTTTTAAACTGTGCATAATAAGCATTTGTGGGCTTTCGCATAGATCACAATGCCAAACCTGAAGAAAAAAAAAATATTACCACATGTTTGAAAGTACCAGCCGTCTCCTAATCTGAAAATAACAGTTTTAAGTTTTGTTACCCAATTTACGTGTCCTTGTTCATCGTACAACCACAACATATTTTAATATTTTAGGGGCAACATTTCACACATTTTAAAATAGGGAGCGACTGAATAAAACATCTGCGGGACTCGGTTCTATGTCACTGAACCCCAAATTTCTGCCCCGTATAAAAGTATTTGTGTTATCTTTGTATCTAAATATTTGAAGTAAAAGTAAGGCGAGTATGGTTTCAAGGAATTGATACTAATTAACAGGAACAGGAACACCTTTCTCGCCTGGATTGCAATATTATTTAAACAATCGATCTAAGTCATCTATTGCTAAAATACAAGCCAAGGTAACTGTATCCAGTAACTACTTCATATGCATTTCCACCATAATACCATTTTTTCATAATGTGATAAACCTCCCCAATTTTTGAAAAACAACTGTTTTTGTTTTCGATAGATCTACAACAGTAATCATGCAAGATATTCAACTTAATTTGTATGTTGTTGACAGTATTGCCAAACACGACATGGTCTTCTGCAAATAGAAGTAGAAAAATATAAATAAATTCCGGATGTTTCTTAACACCAAAACGACAATTTTGTTCCATTTCGGTTACAAATTCGTTGATAAAAAATGAAACAAAAAGGGACAGAGCATACACCCTTGCCACACACCCATGAAGCAACACATATACCAGATACAATGTTATTTAAACGAACATAAGCCTTTACAATACTGTACATGGAGTGTTACATTTTTACCCATTTTAGCGCTCAAACCATGTTTGAACAATAGCTTCCACAGATGTCGTCAAGGCCAGCTGATCTATTTTTGGCATTTATGCTTTCAAAAAGTTCTGATCTGGTGATTGGGTATTCTAATATGTCAATTGTCAGTTCTTGCACATAACCATGACCTGTCACTATGTCCCCCACCTCACCAAGATTATCCTGAATACCCATTGGTTCACAATTCAGCGACGAAAAATAGTCCCCCCTGTCTTGTATATCAATAGGGTTGGGTCGTTGCGGTCGTCCATACACACGCTTGAGGTTGTCCCAGAAACGTGTAGACACAACCGCTGCTGCATTTTCTTGGTCACTCCTTTTACATTGTGCAAACTCCACACAGTTATCTGTATTCATTGCAAGCTTTGTTATGCTTAATAAGGTATGAGTTATCTTTAGTTTCTTCAGAACGCATTTAAATAATCGCACCGTTCATGCTTTTTTACAGAGATATTCATCATCATCAGGGCACATGTCACTAGATGCTAAACCATAACACTATTAAACTACACCCTAAATGCCGAATAGGGGGCACAGGTGGCCCAGTCGTCTAAGGCGCCGCGATTCGCTGTGCAGAGTTGCGTCCCTTAGGCACGCCAGAAACCTATGATTTTGGGTTCGAATCCCAGTTCACCCCGATTATGTTTCTAGGCACCGAACCCGTGCTCATGGGTTTCACCGAAGTGGTAAACGTCTGAGGCCTGCATCACTTCGGGCTTTCCGCCCACATTAAGCTGAAACGCCGTGATATAACTGGAATACTGTTCCAAGCGGCGTTAAACACAACTCACTCACTCACTTAATGCCCAATAAATGTACAGTCACCGATTTGATAGTCAGTTGCAAATTATCCATTCACAATATGTATGGTCAGAATTGAACACATTTTCAAAAGAGTTTTTTCCAAAGTTATTTAGTAATTTATCATATGAATATCTTATTATTTCTTTCAACATGGTGAATAACATCTTTCTCCACATAGTCCCGCGTCACACCAGTTCTACTGTTCATGTACAGTGGACCCGTGAAGATCCGGGGTAGAATAAGCCTTCAACAACCCCCGTTCTTGTCGGAAGAGGCAACTAACGGGATCGGGTGGTCAGAATCGCTGACTGGGTTGATGCATGTCATCATATCCAAAATGCGTGGATCGATGCTCATGATGTCGACCGCTGTTTTGTCTGGTCCACACTTGATTATCTACAGGCCGCCGTCATATAGCTGGAATATTGCTGAGTGCGGCGTGAAACAACAAACAAACAAACCAAAACATCCAAGCACAATGACAGAAACAGTTGGATACTCTGCCAGTGTACTCAATAAAATAATAAAATAATTAAACCTGGTTATTGTTTATAATAAACTAACAATAGTTACACACACATTTAACTTTAAACGTCATACAGTTATTATCGATTGAGATTTGTACACATTATACACCTACATTGCCTTGCCACACTGCCACATTTGCCACACTGAATCATTCTGAACATAATATGGATTATCCACACACCAAGCACATTATGATCCACTTAATGGTCAGTCAGTATTCACTGCTGAATTGGGGGCAATCCATCATTCACTCAAGCTCATACCAGAAGCCAAGAGAGTCATCCTGTCATACCCGCTAAGTGCACTGCAATCTATCAACAGCAGAAACTCAAGCTCAAGACCAAACACAGTCAATACTATTCTATACGAATATACAAAACTATCGGACCAAGGGCAACTGTGTTGGGTCCCGTCTCATATATATTCATGGAAATGAAAAACACTGACACAGTAATCAATCTAGCTCCCGACAAAGCGGAGATACAGCCTATTCCCTTCAGTAAAGTAGAGATGTAAAGCAAAATCAAAGCCTCCAACGCCCAAAGATCGCAAGCCCAAAGTGACTTAAGTAAGATCGGCTGATGGCTATACACAATTCAACACAATCCACCCAAGATCCACCAAATGAAAGAAAAGTTGAAGTAGTCATCTCTCGCCTCAGACTAGGTCACAAAAAACACAAGGTTTGTCCATCTTGCAATCAACCTGAGTCAATTGCTCACTTGCTCCTGGAAAGTCAAGACCATGCCCCAGCCTGGCTCAGTTAAAACAAGAATTGCAGTTAGATCCGCTATCTGTGGTAGACCTCATAAAGCCAAGATATCCAATAGCGAAGGCCAAAATAACTCTATTTCTGAGAGATGGACAGCTACTCGAACCTATATAAACAGAGCAGCCAACGATAAAAAATGAGATCATATCAATTCACGAAAATACAAAATTTTATCAATACAAAAACAGAACTTTTTTTCGATACTAAAACTCAAAACAGATTTGTGTACTCTACTCACACACATGAGTCCCAAAGTGGGACAGGAGAAACGAAATTTCTGAGGCTGAAGGCGACATCTTAAACACTTAAAGCAACAACAACATTTAGTAACACCCGAGTTATTGGAAATTAAATATATTTGCAAATTTTTATTTTAGCATTGTGAACACGACTGACAGCTGTCTCCCCATGCCGTTTATTGCGGGACATGATTGTGTAATTGTAGCATTGTGTAGATCTCTCTTTTTATCTTTTTATCGATGTTAATCACGTCACTATCACTTTAGTAACACCCGACCTATGAATGTAATGAAAACATGTTAAAATCTGAACAGTGAACACGGCGCGCCAGCCGTATATCTATGCTATTTATTGTGGTCCACAAAAGGCAAGAAGTGAGGTCTGCCTGAGCATGTTCAATTTTTTTTTAGTTTCAATGACCAATCATTTATAATTGCATCAGTGTGTAGATCTTTCTTTAATCTATTTGTTAACATAAAATACTTCAGTAAACTGTTTTCTGCAAAATAACAGTTCATTTTGAAGTATGAACAAACAACTTTCGTTCTTTAAATACCACAAGTTTATCAGTTGATATCAACATTATGTTTACAAACGGCCTGATTGTTAATAACTATCAGTTTAGATGCTTTGTACTATTGTTTTGTTTCAGTTTTATTGGTTTTCATTTCGTACTATTCACTTGGATTAATACCTTAGAGATGAGGATTTTTCTTAAAACTCTAAGCTAGTTTACTACCTAAGAAATTGTTTGACATATAGACAAGGAAACATAAAACAACGTTTTGCATTTGCATATAAAAAATAACAATAAAATCTCAATCTGACAATGAGTCAGTTTCTTGTTCTACAAAGTGTCTGTTTGAAGTATGTCTTTGTTTGTCAATATCATTGCAAGGTGAGTACATCATACCGCTAACAGTCAAACTCAAGGGCAGATTCCAGTATTGTAACACTCCACTATAACAGTTTTATTTCGAAGTTGTTGATAAAATTTGTCGACTTAAAAACACTTGTTTTTGCATATACAGAACAATTACTTATATAACAATAAATAGCAATTAAAAAGCAGAATGTGACCATCATCTTTACAAAATTGTTTTTGCTTTGTATATCTGATCTTAACCAAATTAGTAATGCTGTGTATATCTCATCAATACATAGCATTGATAAGCTTGTACAGCTGGACTGTTTTTGGAAGTGTAATCCAGAACAGTGCATCACCGATGACTGTCAATCAAAGATGGAGTATACAGTCTGCGATCAAGGCACAGGCTTACATAAAGCATACACAAAATACATAAATATTACAACACAAAGTAAACAACCTTCTGTCGAGTTGGATAATTCCCCAATCTTTAGTTTGTTGCTTCTTATATGTACTATTTTATGCAGTGTATATTATTTTATCGCCTGAACTCGTCTGTTTTAGATTGACAAACGCTGCTGCTGGTTTTATTCGATTTCATTCTTGATCCCTAGCATACAGTTCAATTTCCTTGGACTTCCATAGTCCACTAAAACGTTTTAAAATAATTTAATGGTGTATGACTCTACAATTTATGCAATGTAGACGTAACAGTGTACCAATCTTTCGCGTCACTTGAAGGCAATTTATCTACATTCTACCGTGACAACACAACATCTTTCTCATGCCTACTTATAGTGGAAGACAACAGACTGACTACATACTTTTCCCTTTGAAGTGGTCATAGAGTACTGACAATCGACTATTGCCTGTGTGCTAACACTTTGTTCATGACCTTCTGGGGTGAAGGATGTGGTGATCTCTGACCCTTTCGGTGAGTGAATTGTCCCCCCGACCCTTCTGATATAGATTATCATGGTATTTACATGTCACCTTTGTTGTAACCGTATAATGAATACCCAGCACCACTTGCAAAAGGTTATAAACAGGGTTTAACTGATATCTCCTTACCTTGAAGAAGAAATGAAATCCTTAAAATCCACCACAGAGGTATTCTGTCTTCCCTTCATGGAGGCACCTCAGAACCATAACTTGATCGAGCAGACCAGTGAAGACTCTCTGACAACAGTAAACAGACAATTGTCACGTGGTTTGACAGGATTAAATTCTTGAATTGGATACTGGATATAACCATTGCCCTCATCGTACTCACGGGACTCGAAAGGAATTATATAACACTGTCAGACGAAACAATTTTCTGTGAGGAAAAAATGTATTCAAATTGGACGCTGATTGGTTGTGTATGGTGTTCGTATGTGGAAAATCTAAATTGTATTATGAGGAACAAGATATATAGAGAATGTCGCTGGATATCAAATACACGAAGAGTCGTTAACAGTTTAAAATCTCGAGGTTTCACGTGTACGATATTTCCTTAGATAATAGTTATTTTCTTCACAAATGAAATCAATATCTCGTGTGATCCCTCTTGCTGTATATCATTTACCGTTTTAATGCAGTATCATTCGTCAAGATCAGGAGGTGAGCGATTGTTCTGCACATGCTATCTTTTGTATACTGCAAGCCATGAGGCCTGGGCCATTCAGCGTGGTCTCGTGAGATCCCGCTGCGTTATCGAGGCGCGATGACACGCAAACAGCTACGTCACACTGTGGACACCTGATTCTTGTAGGTTGACAGCTTGTGGTAGGTATAGGTGCTCTTCACAAAGGAGGTGCATTATCTCTCTATGGGGCGACCAATATGTTCACTGGCGTGCGTAAAATTCTTATCAGATCCTGTTACTAAGCTGTTCACGTTTGCATGTCGTTTGTCATATTACTCTGTGTTAAATATGGTGCCTGTCTGTCTGTCTGTCTGGATATCTTTAAAAGTTAATATATGGTACGAAAGGTGACGCCGTGATCTCAATTAAAAACAAGTAATTTGGTTTCCATGGCAACCATAAATGAAAACCTACCTTTTCCCAGTAAGTAATTTGAGGACAAGGTGTCAGTCCACTACAACGCAAAGATCTTTAACTTTATTTCGCAAAATATGCGCAGAATGTTTGTAAAACCTTTGCGTTACTTGGTGGGGACTATGCAGAATGTTTGTGAAATACACGTAGGTTTGTTAAATATGATTATAAAACAAAGTCCCCTTTAATTTTTTTTTTCATTCAAAATGGGTCCGAAAATTAAATAATGCTTGAAAAATAGAGCTGACTTTATTGGAGACGTTAGCCAGCTAGACTACATGTGGACTCACAGTTGCACCGATAACAGCATATACATTTATTTATTTGTTTATGTTGGCTCTATGTTCAAGCAGGAGTGTACAGGAAATGAAATGTGACAATTCTCTGTGTACTAATTACATGTGTGGATGTTATCAGTTCTGCGTTCTGAGATATTATTATCCAATATTTGTATATAATAAAATAAAAACATAACTCTCTGATTGAATAATATTGCACCAATCATTCGATAGGGTAAGAATTGTAACATGTATGACCAGGCGAATCATCTGTTCATACCGGAGTTTAGCAATAGTGCTATTACATGACAATTGAAATATTCTAATCAGCAGATAAAATTAGGGAAAGTGTCTGTGTCTGCTGTGCCTTCGATATTGCCTCCAAACATACATGCAGTAAGATGAACCATTATACGATGATAGAGATAAGGAACGCAGAGAAAAAACAAGATTCGTTCTTGTCGTATATCAAAGCACCAATCCATCCTTCATAAACTTTTTACGTCTTTGTGCCTATTATATATACAATCTACGAAAATATGTAATAATGTATCTACAAATATATATTTAGAGGCAAGGTATTTGCCCACAACAACACCGGCATAATTGTGCATTCAAGCGTGGTGTGACAGATTGTAATGGCAGAGAGCAGCTATTGTAGACGCACCTGTATATAAAGCCGACTCTGTAATTCGATACAACTTCCTCTTAGGCGAGTGTAGGGTCGGTGGGGTAGCCTAGTGGTTAAAAGACCCGGGTTCAATTCCCCACATGGGTACAATGTGTGAAGCCCATATCCCTCGCCGTGACATTGCTGGAATATTCCTAATAGCAACCATTCTCACTCACTCTAAGGCGAGTGGCATTGTGTATACAAAAGTAAACTGACCTAATTATAACAAGAAGAGATTTTACTGAAGGTATCAATTGATCCGCGTATACAGAAAGACAGTTACAATGAATTGCGATTACTAACATCATGAAAGTGTATTCGTGAAAATTTTTTAAAATCTTTAAACAATTAAATAACAATATTTATTCTTATGGATCTCACTTACGGGTTAGACATTATATACCACGTACTAGTGAGAATATGGGAATAATCATAAAATGTTGTTGTTGTTTTCCGGAATTGTTCCCAATTCAATTCAAATCAAATCGAAAGTGGTTGCATTTACGCGGAGCGTTCGATAAGTTTTGCAACTTCAATATGAGACCAAGTTGCAGAATATCTTTTGTGCATTTATTTTTCAATATAATGTCCATTCACCTTAATATACTTATTCCATTTGTCCTTCAAGCTTTTAATACCACTTTTATAGAAATCCTCAGATTGGACCTCTAACCACGCCTCTGTGGCAGCCTTTATGTCCTCGTCATCCTGGAAGCGTCTTTCACGTAGGGCAGATTTCATTTGCTGGAATAGGAGTGAGTGAGTTGTGTTTAACGCTGCTTTTAACATTATTCCAGTTATATCACGGCGTGTCAGCTTAATGTGGGAGGAAAACCCGGAGTGATGCAGGTCTCAGACGTTAACCACTTCGGTGAAACCCACGAGCACGGGTATGGTGCTGACAAACCTAGAAAAATAATAGGGGCGAACCGGGATTCGAACCCACAATCGGAGGTTTCTGGCGTGCCCAAGGGACGCAACTCTGCACAGCGAATCGCGGCGCCTTAGACGACTGGGCCACCCGTGCCCCCTGCTGGAATAGGAAATAGTCACTATGGGCTAAGTCTGGGCTGTAGGGTGGGTGATTTAACTGTTTGAATCCACATCCACATATGGCAACCACATGCGACCATGGATTTGTTTTGCTTTGCATCCCTCCTTGGTAAGGAACTTTATTACCACGCATTGTTCATGCTTGAGAGAATCAATGATTGTGACCACCCTAAGGTGAATGAAGCCATCACATCTTACTTATTGTTGTGTCTGGAACTTGTTATGACACGTGTCAACCTGATGTTATGACACGTGTCACACCTGCAATAAGTTGACATTGTTTGTGTAAACACAAATGCCCAAGTTGCAAAACTGATTGAACGCCCCTCGTATGTTCCAATATTCATTCATTTTCATCAATCGGTGGAAAATCATATCCCTAGTTTTCGAGCATCCCCGCACCCAAGTATTGGCGATGTACATGGTATATACCTCAATGTAAAGTTCTACATTAGAAAACTCAAACCGCAGTGTACTTGTTGGAGTTTGTTGTGACCTGTGTCTGTGACTCGGTTACAAATGATAGTGTACAACCTCTCCAGCAAAATGAACATGGATGGAAATCAAATGCTAACATAAGGGAGGTGGTGGTATCTGAATCACAAAACAAGGCTTATCCCTACTCGAAATATAAGTCAGGGCATTGCGAAAGCTTCGATTTTTCACTTGAGTGTAATAACTATCTATATCCTGTATACACAATACGTAAATATCAAACGTCAGAATAATTAAACCTGGTTATTTGTTATCATAAACTAACAATATTTACACTTACATTTAACTTTTATCATCAAATGGTTATTATGGCTTGAGGGTTGTACACATTATACATGTACATTGCGTTGCCACACTGCCACACTTGCCACACTGGACTGATCATTCTGGGCATACTATGGATATACACCAGTTATTATATAGCCCAGCAATATAGCAACAGGATATGTATACATTTAGAAGCACCAGATTACAGAGTTCACATTATTCTCATATGGGACATCAAACCGAATTGTAGTGTGACAAAATAATGCTTCAACTACCACCACACACATTCCGAAAGCATTACTCGAATGTGTTGTTTAATATCTGGAGAAAAACACAAAGATGCACTTATGTAGATGCACTGACGAAAATTGATGTACATAATACATTGATTACAAACTCATACAAGATAGAAATTAGTTTATTTCTGTCTCACTTGTTTTACATCGACATATACTACAGCGTTTGCATACTCATTATCTGACCTATAAAACAACCGATTTATGAGAGACATATACTGCAGCGTATGCAAACTCATTATGTAACCTAAAAAACAGCCGATTTATGAGAGACATATACTACAGCGTATGCATACTCATTATGTAACCTGTAAAACAACCGACTTATGAGAGACATATACTACAGCGTATGCATACTCATTATGTAACCTGTAAAACAGCCGATTTATGAAAGACATATACTACAGCGTATGCATACTCATTATGTAACCTGTAAAACAGCCGATTTATGAGAGACATATTCTACATCGTATGCATACTCATTATGTAACCTGTAAAACAGCCGATTTATGAGAGACATATTCTACAGCGTATGCATACCCATTATGTAACCTATAAAACAACCGATTTATGAAAGACATATACTACAGCGTATGCATACTCATTATCTGACCTATAAAACAACCGATTTATGAGAGACATATACTGCAGCGTATGCAAACTCATTATGTAACCTATAAAACAACCGATTTATTAGAGACATATACTACAGTGTATGCATACTCATTATGTAACCTAAAAAACAACCTATTTATGAGCGACATATACTACAGCGTATGCATACTCATTACGTAACCTATAAAACAGACGATTTATGAGAGACATATTCTACAGCGTATGCATATTCATTATTTAACCTATAAAACAACCGATTTATGAGCGACATATACTACAGCGTTTGCATACTCATTATTTAACCTATAAAACAACCGATTTATGAGCGACATATACTACAGCGTATGCATACTCATTACTTAACCTATAAAACAACCAATTTATGAGCGACATATACTACAGCGTATGCATACTCATTATTTAACCTATAAAACAACCAATTTATGAGAGTCATATACTACAGCGTATGCATACTCATTACGTAACCTATAAAACAACCGATTTATGAGAGACATTAGTGGTAAAATACAAAATGTGCTAAAACGTACATATATACAGATATAAAAGCCAGCAAAGTTTAACAGTATAAAAGGCCTAGTTAAAATGTCGTGACAGGTTCTCTTTCTCTGTGAAAGGTAAGATCAGGGTGGGCTAAAATAGGATTAAATATTACTCGGTTTGTTAAAATGTCAACATCTGGCCACATTTCTCAGCTAGCCTTGATGAGATGCCTGCCAGTTCCAGTTCTTGCTTTTTGATTTATCCGCCCACATAAACCTTTGATTTTCATTTCTCCTCTCAGTGGTGTTCGTCTTTCTTGACCAATGTCCAGCAACGGGTGACCACTGACGGACCTCAGGTGGAAACCAACCCGATTCTCCATTCACTGCCAGCTTCAGAGTATACTTTCCTAGTCCAAAATGAAAACCTACTGCTCTGTGCATTGACAGAAGAGTGTATTGTCGTTCCCCATGTTACTGAGCTAATAACTAGCCAGATCATAGTGTCATAGAGTTTCAAGTATACAATAAAGATAATTAGCTGTCTTACTGACCGATCCGTGAAAATCCGGGGTAGAATAGATCTTCAGCAACCCATGCTTGCCGTAAAAGCCGACTATGCCTGTCGTAAAAGGCGACTAACAGGATCGGGTGGTCAGGCTGACTTGGTTGATGCATGTCATCGATCCCAATTGCGTGGATCGATGCTCATGATATTAATCACTGGATTGTCTGGTCCAGACTCGATTATTTACAGACCGCCGTCATATAGCCTGAATGTTGCTGAGTGCGGTGTTAAACAACAAACCAACAAAACAACAAACCAACCTTACTGACCATTTGTCTGATTCTAATACCCTGTACAGTACATGTACCTACAATCCATTCCCAGTGTAGCATCATAGTATACATGGTACGTATGGACAATATTGCCATGGCCCACCACGCAGTAACGGCATGATGCTCCCTTAAAATTCCTAATTCGTTCCACAAAACAGTAACATAGGTTTCGCAGAAATCCGCGGATATCTTTGTTTGTTATATCCATCAATTTAATACACAGAGATAACAAAACGAATGTCTGTACGATACCATTTACACTGTTCATAATTTTCACCTCAAAGAAAAAATACATACAACAATGTTAACTTCCGTATGACATCACGACCAGGGATCGATTTTTACAAAATGGCGTGATCACTGACAACAATGCGCAGGAGGATTGTCGTTGATTGAGGGTTGGTATATGCATAAATGTGTCATGTAAGTAATCAGAAACAATCAGACAATCTGCGTACTGTTAATCGTTTTATGTTTTTGCTAATGCACCCAAGACATTTCGTCAGAAATGCAGATAGCTGTCTTCGTCGTTGTGCGTGACTTTGCGTCGGTCATGGGGTCACACAGGGCTGAAACATGTACGAGTTCTGTAGAATATACCTGATCATTGTAATGTATATGTTACACCTAATCTGTGCATTGCGTGCATTTGGCTGGCCGTTTGCCAAATAAATGCAATGGACAGTGACGTGTATGAGTTTTAAAATCTTATTCACAGAAGTCAAAAGGACAAAATTATTTACAAAGATCTGTTCACTGAATTGTTTTCACACACGGATGCATCAACATTAAATCATAAATTACTATTTATATGGTTTCTACCACTGTAAAACACAAATTAAATATAGATGTCGTGCCTGATATTGCATTTCTGTTGAGGTTATGCCAGATGTTGACACCACTGTTGTTGATGTGCTTGCTGATGTTGATGCTACAAATATTGATGCTTCAGATGTGCCAAATGCTGTTGACTTTGATGTAGAAGCTTCACACTCTGCCAGGAAGACAGCCCAGGGTGGAATCCGTAAACACGTTACTCGGGTGATCGCCAGGAAGACAACCAAGGGTGGAATCCGCAAACACACTACTTGGGTGATCGCCCGGAAGACAGCCAAGAGTGGAATCCGTGAACACGGTACTCGTGTGATCGCCAGGAAGACAACCCAGGGTGGAATCCTTAAACACGCTTCTCGGGTGATCGCCAGGAAGACAGCCAAGAGTGAAATCCGTGAACACGGTACTCGTGTGATCGTAAGGAAGACAACCCAGGGTGGAATCCTCAGACACGCTACTTGGGTGATCGCCAGGAAGACAGCCAAGGGTGAAATCCGCAAACACGCTACTTGGGTGATCGCCAGGAAGACAGCCAAGGGTGAAATCCGCAAACACGCTTCTCGGGTGATCGCCAGGAAGACATCCTAGGGTGGAATCCACAAACACGCTACTCGGATGATGGCCAGGAAGACATCCCAGGATGGAATCTGCAAACAAGCTACTCGGGTGATCGCCAGGAAGACATCCCAGGATGGAATCTGCAAACAAGCTACTCGGGTGATCGCCTGGAAGACAACCCAGAGTGGAATCTGCAAACAAACTACTCGGGTGATCCCAGGAAGACAACCCAGGATGGAATCTGCAAACAAGCTACTCGGGTGATCGCCTGGAAGACAACCCAGAGTGGAATCTGCAAACAAACTACTCGGGTGATCGCCTGGAAGACAACCCAGGATGGAATCTGCAAACAAGCTACTCGGGTGATCGCCTGGAAGACAACCCAGAGTGGAATCTGCAAACAAACTACTCGGGTGATCGCCAGGAAGACAACCCAGGATGGAATCTGCAAACAAGCTACTCGGGTGATCGCAGGAAGACATCCCAGGATGGAATCTGCAAACAACCTACTCGGGTGATCGCCTGGAAGACAACCCAGAGTGGAATCTGCAAACAAACTACTCCGGTGATCGCCAGGAAAACAACCCAGAATGGAATCTGCAAACAAGCTACTCGGGTGATCGCCTGGAAGACAACCCAGAGTGGAATCTGCAAACAAACTACTCGGGTGATCCCAGGAAGACATCCCAGGGTGGAATCCGCAAACACCCTAGTCGGGTGATCGCCAGGAAGACAACCCAGAATGGAATCTGCAAACACGCTACTCGGGTGATCGCCTGGAAGACAGCCAAGGGTGAAATCCGCAAACACGCTAGTCGGACGACCGCCAGGAAGACAACCCAGGGTGGAATCCGCGAACACGCTAGTCGGGTGATCGCCAGGAAGACATCCCAGGATGGAATCCGCAAACACGCTACTCGGGTGATCGCCAGGAAGACAACCCAGGATGGAATCTGTAAACAAGCTACTCGGGTGATCGCCAGGAAGACAACCCAGGATGGAATCTGCAAACAAGCTACTCGGGTGATCGCCTGGAAGACAACCCAGATTGGAATCTGCAAACAAACTACTCCGGTGATCCCAGGAAGACAACCCAGGATGGAATCTGCAAACAAGCTACTCGGGTGATCCCAGGAAGACATCCCAGGGTGGAATCTGCAAACAAACTACTCGGGTGATCCCAGGAAGACATCCCAGGGTGGAATCCGCAAACAAACTACTCGGGTGATCGCCAGGAAGACATCCCAGAGTGGAATCCGCAAACACCCTAGTCGGATGATCGCCAGGAAGGCAACCCAGGGTGGAATCCGCAAACAAACTACTCGGGTGATCCCAGGAAGACATCCCAGGGTGGAATCCGCAAACAAACTACTCGGGTGATCGCCAGGAAGACATCCCAGAGTGGAATCCGCAAACACGCTAGTCGGGTGATTGCCAGGAAGACAACCCGAGGTGGAATCCGCAAACACCCTAGACGGGTGATCGCCAGGAAGACAACCCATGGTGGAATCCGCAAACACGCTAGTCGGGTGATCGCCAGGAAGACATCCCAGGGTGGAATCTGCAAACACCCTAGTCGTGTGATCGCCCGGAAGACAGCCAAGGGTGAAATCCGCAAACACGCTAGTCGGACAACCGCCAGGAAGACAACCCAGGGTGGAATCCGCGAACACGCTACTTGGGTGATCGCCAGGAAGACAGCCAAGGGTGAAATCCGCAAACACGCTTCTTGGGTGATCGCCAGGAAGACAGCCAAGTGTGAAATCCGCAAACAAGCTACTTGGGTGATCGCCAGGAAGACAGCCAAGGGTGAAATCCGCAAACACGCTACTTTGGTGATCGCCAGGAAGACATCCTAGGGTGGAATCCACAAACACGCTACTCGGATGATGGCCAGGAAGACATCCCAGGGTGGAATCCGCAAACACGCTACTTGGGTGATTGCCAGGAAGACAACCCAGTGTGGAATCTACAAACACGCTACTCAGGTGATCGCCAGGAAGACATCCCAGGATGGAATCTGCAAACAAGCTACTCGGGTGATTCCAGGAAGACATCCCAGGATGGAATCTGCAAACAAGCTACTCGGGTGATCCCAGGAAGACATCCCAGGATGGAATCTGCAAACAAGCTACTCGGGTGATCCCAGGAAGACATCCCAGGATGGAATCTGCAAACAAGCTACTTGGGTGATCGCCTGGAAGACATCCCAGGATGGAATCTGCAAACAAGCTACTCGGGTGATCGCCTGGAAGACATCCCAGGATAGAATCTGCAAACAAGCTACTCGGGTTATCGCCTGGAAGACATCCCAGGATGGAATCTGCAAACAAGCTACTCGGGTGATCGCCTGGAGGACAACCCAGAGTGGAATCTGCAAACAAGCTACTCGGGTGATCCCAGGAAGACAACCCAGGATGGAATCTGCAAACAAGCTACTCGGGTGATCGCCTGGAAGACATCCGAGGATGGAATCTGCAAACAAGCTACTCGGGTGATCGCCTGGAAGACAACCCAGAGTGGAATCTGCAAACAAGCTACTCGGGTGATCGCCTGGAAGACAACCCAGAGTGGAATCTGCAAACAAACTTCTCGAGTGATCCCAGGAAGACATCCCAGGGTGGAATCCGCAAACAAACTACTCGGGTGATCGCCAGGAAGACATCCCAGAGTGGAACCTGCAAACACGCTAGTCGGGTGATCGCCAGGAAGACAACCCGAGGTGGAATCCGCAAACACCCTAGTCGGGTGATCGCCAGGAAGACAACCCATGGTGGAATCCGCAAACACGCTACTCGGGTGATCGCCAGGAAGACATCCCAGGGTGGAATCCGCAAACACCCTAGTCGTGTGATCGCCAGGAAGACAACCCAGGATGGAATCTGCAAACACGCTAGTCGGGTGATCGCCCGGAAGACAGCCAAGGGTGAAATCCGCAAACACGCTAGTCGGACGACCGCCAGGAAGACAACCCAGGGTGGAATCTGCGAACACGCTACTTGGGTGATCGCCAGGAAGACAGCCAAGTGTGAAATCCGCAAACAAGCTACTTGGGTGATCGCCAGGAAGACAGCCAAGGGTGAAATCCGCAAACACGCTACTCGGGTGATCCCAGGAAGACATCCCAGGATGGAATCTGCAAACAAGCTACTCGGGTGATCGCCTTGAAGACATCCCAGGATGGAATCTGCAAACAAGCTACTCGGGTGATCGCCTGAAAGACATCCGAGGATGGAATCTGCAAACAAGCTACTCGGGTGATCGCCTGGAAGACAACCCAGAGTGGAATCTGCAAACAAACTACTCGGGTGATCCCAGGAAGACAACCCAGGGTGGAATCCGCAAACACGCTAGTCGGGTGATCGCCAGGAAGACATCCCAGAGTGGAATCCGCAAACACCCTAGTCGGGTGATCGCCAGGAAGACAACCCAGAATGGAATCCGCAAACACGCTACTCGGGTGATCGCCTGGAAGACAGCCAAGGGTGAAATCCGTAAACACGCTGGTCGGACGACCGCCAGGAAGACAACCCAGGGTGGAATCCGCGAACACGCTAGTCGGGTGATCGCAAGGAAGACATCCCAGGGTGGAATCCGCAAACACGCTACTCGGGTGATCGCCAGGAAGACAACCCAGGATGGAATCTGTAAACAAGCTACTCGGGTGATCGCCAGGAAGACATCCCAGGATGGAATCTGCAAACAAGCTACTCGGGTGATCGCCAGGAAGACAACCCAGGATGGAATCTGCAAACAAGCTACTCGGGTGATCGCCTGGAAGACAACCCAGAGTGGAATCTGCAAACAAACTACTCCGGTGATCCAAGGAAGACAACCCAGGATGGAATCTGCAAACAAGCTACTCGGGTGATCGCCTGGTAGACAACCCAGAGTGGAATCTGCAAACAAACTACTCGGGTGATCCCAGGAAGACATCCCAGGGTGGAATCTGCAAACAAACTACTCGGGTGATCCCAGGAAGACATCCCAGGGTGGAATCCGCAAACAAACTACTCGGGTGATCGCCAGGAAGACATCCCAGAGTGGAATCCGCAAACACCTTAGTCGGATGATCGCCAGGAAGGCAACCCAGGGTGGAATCCGCAAACACGCTAGTCGGGTGATCGCCAGGAAGACATCCCAATGTGGAATCCGCAAACACCCTAGTCGGGTGATGGCCAGGAAGACAACCCAGGGTGGAATCCGCAAACACGCTACTCAGGTGATCGCCCGGAAGACAGCCAATGGTGAAATCCGCAAACACGCTAGTCGGACGACCGCCAGGAAGACAACCCAGGGTGGAATCTGCGAACACGCTAGTCGGGTGATCGCCAGGAAGACATCCCAGGGTGGAATCCGCAAACACGCTAGTCGGATGATGGCCAGGAAGACATCCCAGTGTGGAATCTGCAAAGACGCTAGTCGGATGATCGCCAGGAAGCCATCTCAGGGTGGAATCCATAAACACGCTAGTCGGATGATGGCCAGGAAGACATCCCAGGGTGGAATCCGCAAACACGCTACTCGGGTGATCGCAAGGAAGACATCCCAGGGTGGAATCGCAAACACGCTAGTCGGGTGATCGCCTGGAAGACATCCCAGGGTGGAATCCACAAACACCCTAGTCGGGTGATCGCCAGGAAGACATCCCAGGGTGGAATCCGCAAACACGCTACTCAGGTGACCGCCCGGAAGACAGCAAAGGGTGAAATCCGCAAACACGCTAGTCGGACGACCGCCAGGAAGACAACCCAGGGTGGAATCCGCGAACACGCTAGTCGGGTGATCGCCAGGAAGACATCCCAGGGTGGAATCCGCAAACACGCTACTCGGGTGATCGCCAGGAAGACTCCCAGGGTGGAATCCGCAAACACGCTAGTCGGATGATCGCCGGGAAGACATCTCAGGGTGGAATCCACAAACACGCTACTCGGGTGATCGCCAGGAAGACATACTAGGGTGGAATCCGCAAACACGCTAATCGGACGATGGCCAGGAAGACATCCCAGGGTGGAATCCGCAAACACGCTAGTCGGATGATGGCCAGGAAGACATCCAAGGGTGGAATCCGCAAACACGCTAGTCGGATGATGGCCAGGAAGACATCCCAGGGTGGAATCCGCAAACACGCTAGTCGGATGATGGCCAGGAAGACATCTCAGGGTGGAATCCATAAACACGCTAGTCGGATGATCGCCAGGAAGACAACCCAGGGTGTAATCCGTAAACACATTACACATTACTGTACGTGAAATGGTGAGAGCACAGAGTGCGTGTTACTGATATTACAGGGTTACAGCAGGTGCCAGTGAAGAAGCATCTGCTTGACAAACGGATACTCCGGTTTGACTTGGGGGTTGAGATGCAATAGTGCATGCTAAAGCTACAAATCTTGTGCACACTGTGAACTGAGTGGTGATGCGATTCAGAGACTCTTTATATGCAGATAACATTGCTTGATATGTGTTCTTATTTAGAAAATAAAGTTTCTCAAGATCCTTATTTGGTTGTTATTTAATACATTTTTATCCACTTAATGCTCGAGTTGACTTTATTAAAAACAAAACATGTAAAACAATACCAATTTCAATGAAATGAGCAAGTTGGTTGCCCATATTGTGAAATATTTGGAGAACTATTTTTCATTCACAACTATTGCTCATTGCATGATCGATTCGATCGACTGACTGTAAAATCTGTGCCACTTTCATGACGATGAACCCATCTTTATAAGTGTTCGAGTCTGAACCTCCTTGGTCACATGTTCTGATTCATCAATAACGTTCTTTAAAAAACACCTTGTTAAACGCCGCACTCAGCAATATTCCATCTATATTACGGTGGTCTGTAAGGAATCGGGTATGGACTAGACAATGCAGTGATAGGACTCGAGCCCGACCCTTTCATGGTGTCCGGAATTGTGAACATGGAACTGCCAACGTCCGTAGATCAACTGCAATCTCTTCTTGGTAAGGCGAACTCCCGGGGAAGATTTACACCAGAACTAGCAACAATTACACGTGACCTCGTGATCTCTTGAAGAAGGATACACCTCGACTGATGAGAATGTCACTTCGCAGCCATAGGTATGACTGCACAGTAACATACAGGCCGGGGATAAACGTTCCACTAGCAGATGCCTGATCTCGTACACCTATCCCGGCGAGGCTATTCTAGATATGGATGTCGTCGTGAGCTGGTGAATGTAGCTTCACCACGACTGAGAGAGGTCAAGGAATCACCCGACAAAGACAGGGAACTTCAGCTCCTAAAGACAGCAGTTTTGTACGGGTGGGTAGGACTGTCATGTATTGGTCAGAAATTGTCTGACCCCCCGGATTGAGATAAGCATAAATGACGATGTTTTGTTTATGGAGACAGGGGGATAATACCTCAGGATATGAGGTAAGACGTCTTGAAACAGATACACGCTGAGGACCAAGGAATTGAGAAATGTGGACTTTGGCAGGGTATGAATACTGACATAGACACAATGATGTGGAAATGCATTGGTCAGTGATTACTGGAGCTCCCGGGATGAGATAAGCCTCAATGATGATGTTTTGTTGAAGGGAGATGGTGATCATGCCTCAGGATATGAGGCAAGACGTCTTGAAACGGATACCTGCTGGGCACCAAGGAATTGAGAAATGACTCAGAGCCAGGAAATTGTATTTTGGCAGGGTATGACTACAGACATAGAGACAATGTTGCGAAAATGCTCAGCATGCCAAAATAATCAACATTACATCAAAGTGAACCTCTTCTACATATTGAAGCTGTAGAGCCGTGGAATGTAGAAGGTGCTCGACATATACAGGTATCAACCTAATCAGTCGTTGATTATCATTGTGTGGGACTTAAAACAAACAGGTATCATAACACTATAAAACACTGAAATATATATAATTAATCGAATGTTCAGCTATACATTATTTGGGACAATAAATCAGGAACAGACTATTTTTTCGAGAGTCAGCAGATGTCGCTCTTACCATGTCCCCACAATAGATAACATAATTGGCATAGTACGGCATTTCATCCTTATCTACCAGGAATGTACACCTTTCTTCTGATTAGTGGCACACATACATATCTAGCTAGTTTGGTTTGGGGTGAGGTAGTGGTGGTCGGGGTGGCGCCCTTGTCTGTGTCAGCATACTGAAAATTGTTCATGTTCTGTTCATTATACATGTAAGGTTCAGTTCAGCAGACTATCCTGGGAGTTACTGAGATAAATGTTGTTTATGTCAACCTGCAGTCAGCATGAAATCCCGCGGCCTATGAGTAATCTAGTGGTTGATATTATGAGCAACGATCCAATTTGGGGTATGGTGACACGCAACCAACACTTTGGGGGTACTGTGACACGCAACCAACACTTTGGGGGTACGGTGACACGCAACCAACACTTTAGGGTATGGTGACACGCAACCAACACTTTGGGGTATGGTGACATGCAACCAACACTTTGGGGTATGGTGACATGCAACCAACACTTTGGGGTATGGTAACACGCAACCAACACTTTGGGGGTATGGTGACACGCAACGATCCATTTTGGGGTACGGTGACACAGAACCAGCCATTTCATTAGCCTGACCACCCGATTTGTTTGGCAACCTCTTACAACCTGCATAGGTTACTGACGATTACTTTTAACTAAGAATCCCAACAGACAAACTTCTAAGCTCTTTATATATTGATTCAAGTAAACAAGACAGTTATTGTTGTTTGGAAGCTAATTATGCGAAAACATAGCGAGATCCGGTCAGATGGGTAGAAATGAAAGGAATGCCCCACCCCCAGGCGGAGATCCTGAAGCACTTGCACAGTTCTCCACCCTGAGGCTTAGATCCAGTCAGACCTGCAGCAGCTCCTCAACCCGAGGCTGAGATCCAGTCAGACCTGCCGCAGTACCTCAACCCGAGGCTGAGATCCAGTCAGACCTGCAGCAGCTCCCCAACCCGAGGCTTAGATCCAGTCAGACCTGCCGCAGTACCCCACCTCGAGGCTTAGATCCAGTCAAACCTGCCGCAGTACCCCAACCCGAGGCTTAGATCCAGTCAGACCTGCAGCAGTACCCCAACCCGAGGCTCAGATCAAGTCAGACCTGCCGCAGCTCCTCAACCCGAGGCTTAGATCAAGTCAGACCTGCAGCAGTACCCCAACCCGAGGCTGAGATCAAGTCAGACCTGCCGCAGTACCCCAACCCGAGGCTGAGATCAAGTCAGACCTGCCGCAGTACCCCAACCCGAGGCTTAGATCCAGTCAGACCTGCAGCAGTACCCCAACCCGAGGCTGAGATCCAGTCAGACCTGCAGCAGTACCCCAACCCGAGGCTGAGATCCAGTCAGACCTGCAGCAGTACCCCAACCCGAGGCTGAGATCAAGTCAGACCTGCAGCAGTACCCCAACCCGAGGCTTAGATCCAGTCAGACCTGCTGCAGTACCCCAACCCGAGGCTGAGATCCAGTCAGACCTGCAGCAGTACCCCAACCCGAGGCTTAGATCCAGTCAGACCTGCCGCAATACCCCACCTCGAGGCTGAGATCCAGTCAGACCTGCAGCAGTACCCCAACCCAAGGCTTAGATCCAGTCAGACCTGCCGCAATACCCCACCTCGAGGCTGAGATCCAGTCAGACCTGCAGCAGTACCCCAACCCGAGGCTGAAATCCAGTCAGACCTGCAGCAGTACCCCAACCCGAGGCTGAAATCCAGTCAGACCTGCAGCAGTACCCCAACCCGAGGCTTAGATCCAGTCAGACCTGCAGCAGTACCCCAATCCGAGGCTGAGATCCAGTCAGACCTGCCGCAGTACCCAAACCCGAGGCTGAGTAACGGTCTGTATTTCTACGTCAACCTGCCGCTCTGTCCACCTGCCAGTTTCACACGTTTCCTATCTGACACAAGTTCACAAAATCTGAACGATCCGGAGTGTCCATCCACGTGACCTGAGTGACGCGAATCTGCGGTATGTATATAAGAGGAGGTGTAGTGCTCCAGCAACACTCGATTCGACAACGACCCGAAATTCACGTGCAACGATATCAACGAAAGGTTAGAAGTATGCCTTCGATTGTAATACTATTTCATTGTGCTACTAAACAATTGATTTGCTGCCTTCATGAATGTGACGTTGTTAATAGAGCACTGTATTGTGTTGTATTAATCGTTTGCGAAATATTGTTATAGACATAAGCAGCTTTTTAATTTTCTCATTTCGCAACGTTTGGCTGATTAATACAAAGTGCATTCAGCATGCGTTTGACACTCACCTTTGATAGCGGATTCATTCTGTGAGTCCGCGCTATTCACAGTATCTAAAAGCGCGTTCACATCAAGTGACGTCACCTCAATTCTACCTACGTAGGATTTCAGCAAATAGGAATGCGGAAACAACACATCTCCGCAATGACAAGTCCGTGATACATACGTGCTGCAGTATTACTTTGCAAAAACGGCGAAATTTGAACGGAATAAAGTTGGAACTTTCAACAGCAATATTGACATTCCAAATACGAAGGGGTTCATGTCCAGTCTACCCCTCCGCTGGAGAGCAGGACAATCCATGACGGGGCAATAACAAGTATCACGCCTTCTCAGGTAACCTACGGAGCAACACTACCCACTGATTGGTTTGTTTGCTTGTTGTTTAACGTCGCATTTAGAAATATTCAAACTATATGATTGCGGTCTGAAAATAATCGGGTCTAATCGGGTCAAGACAATCGATCACTGACATCATGAGCATCGATCAACGCAAATATGATACAATGACATACATCAACCAAGTCAGCGAGCCTGACCACCCAATCCCGTTGGTCGCTTCTTACGACAAGCATAGTCACCTCTTACGGGAAGCATGGGTTGCTGAAGATCAATTCGAACCCGGAAGCTTCCTGTTTGTCATTGGTTTTACCAAAGGCCTGGTTCGCAGCAATCGATTTCTGTCCGTATTTCTGATTAATCGATCCTAGACTCGTCCTATCAACCTGGAGCGATGTGTAGATCTTATCAGTAACATTTCATGTCTGAAAAAAACTAACTGCAAATAACAGACGTACTAACCAAAAGGGATTAAACACTAGGCATTAGGTTTTCATCGTGTTTCAGCAACACTGTTCATAATGTTTCAGCAACAATGTTCATCATGTTTCAGCAACAATGTTCATCATATTTCAGCAACAATGTTCATAATGTTTCAGCAACGATGTCCATCGTGTTTCAGCAACAATGTTCATCATATTTCAGCAACAACGTTTATCATATTTCAGAAACAATATTCATGATATTTAAGCAACAATGTTCATCGTGTTTCAGCAACAATGTTCCTGACAGTCGTCGTGCTGGCAGCTCTGATGGTTCTTTCCGAAGGGAAAGGCAGTTGCTTTGACACCTGGAGCAGATGCAGTGGCTGGAGCTCGTGGGGGACTGGCATACTCTGGAAGTCTTGCGAAGACCGCTGTAAAGAACTCGGCCATTCTGGTGGAAGTTGCGTCCTGAGGGATGCTCCTGAGTGCGGTTTAACGGACCAGGCCTATCGATGTGTTTGCGAGTAAAGGAAGTATCAGTATCCTGGATGACGACGTGTAATGTTCGAGATTGCAATGTACCTAGATGTGAGAAAAAAATAACCAATCAATCCATTCACATGAAACAAACTAAACCACACTGCATGGCGTTTGTTTCTTCCTTAAACGTAGTTTATGCTATAAAACACATTTGTCCTAGGCATGTAAAGGTGATAACAATTAGGGGTGACTATTGGTCTGGAAATCACAATTGCGATAACTATATTGATATTGAAAGAACTATTGCGATAACTATTGATATTGCAAGCAACTATTGCGATAAATATCGATTTGTTTTCAGTGTATAATTTAAGATGGATTTTAGAGTTGAATTAAATCTTGGAATTGAAGTTTCCTTTGAATGTCATAACCATAACAACAAGTAAAAAGTAAACTTTGAGATATGACTGATTTGTTTTTTCTTTACTCTAATAATTTAAGAAAAAGAAAATTCATGTGTAAATTACTACTACTCATGATCAAAAGAAAAACAAATTTGTACAGCATTACATGTAATTAATTGAAGTATTAATACAATGGAAACTATCGATATACCTAACTGAAATCGATACTTTTGATCCCAAACTGATTTAACAATCGATTTATTGACTTAAAGTGCTTCCCAATAGCAATATATCGATATTTCGATTCATCGTGACACCCCTAATAACAATATAATATACTAAGTTTTGCTTCAACTTTTAAACATTTATTGATAGTATAAGGGCACCTCATCACATTGATAACAAAATATAGTTCTGTTTTGTCTTGGAACTAACAAGGACATGTAGGGAAGCATCTTTTGGGGGAGCATCGGTAATGGTGACGAAGTTTTGATAAGTCACGAAAGCGAAAAAAAACTTCCTACATTCCGAAGAAATCTCTGCCCAAAACAGAGTTCATTGTACGATGTGTTTATGAATAACTATCAAATAGTGATGATACCAGGTGTTCGGGGAAAAGGGGGGCGTATCCTGCCCCACCGTTGGCACACATCACAAACACGTGCAAAGTCAAGTCAATTCTTCACCTGAAAGATCACGGGAAAATACATCATTTTTAAGTCAAATTTGGAAATGTCCACGTGTCAACCAAAATACGGTTTGAAAGCTTTACTGAGGTCTTGATTGTTGTAACCTTGACTAAACAACTTCTGACTAACAGCAACTGGGCAAGAGTCCTATGACGCTTTTTAAAATCGTGGTAGAAAGAGCATGCATGATTGTACCTCAAAAGTTATGAAATGTAGACACCGAGGGCTGGAACAGCAGGTATATTGCTCGACATAAAAGGAAAGTTGATTACTGGAACGTTGAGGTCACTCTCTTGTCATAGAGTCTTGCGAGAGTGTTTTGTCAATGTTTTATGCAGAACAGATGAAGGGTCTCACTGGTCTCCATTTTATTTCTATTTTAGATGGATTAATCAGTGGAAGGGCATGGCTCATTGAACGTTATAAGACCATCGATATACCTGAAGCTTAAGTTGAACTTCTTGGCCAAATGACCTTGTTTTGAATTTCCCAATCCGAGCAGAAATCCTGATTCATGTGCACTAAGAAATAGATAAGCAGCACAAACTGGTGATTTCACCCGTGCAATGTGTAAAATAGCTGAAATTTTCACTTTGGCAATTTATAAAACGCGACACATTCTGAGTATTTTAAAAGGTGTTGAACACACACTCCCATTTAGAAAGTGATCAAATGTAGCAAATATTTTATGTTATATTTGGGATAACACTTACTGACATATAGCAGTTGGACATACACAAAGTACGTGATGCAGACTACCAGTTGTCAGACTTTCATTTAGGTGGAAGCCTCGGTGGGTTTATGGGTTAGATGTTGCCTAACTCTGGCAGTATGGGTTTGAATCACGAACGGGACTAAACCCAAAATAGTAATCAATCCATTCACATGAAACAAACTAAACCACACTGCATGGCGTTTGTTTCTTCCTTAAACGTAGTTTATGCTATAAAACACATTTGTCCTAGGCATGTAAAGGTGATAACAATTAGGGGTGACTATTGGTCTGGAAATCACAATTGCGATAACTATATTGATATTGAAAGAACTATTGCGATAACTATTGATATTGCAAGCAACTATTGCGATAAATATCGATTTGTTTTCAGTGTATAATTTAAGATGGATTTTAGAGTTGAATTAAATCTTGGAATTGAAGTTTCCTTTGAATGTCATAACCATAACAACAAGTAAAAAGTAAACTTTGAGATATGACTGATTTGTTTTTTCTTTACTCTAATAATTTAAGAAAAAGAAAATTCATGTGTAAATTACTACTACTCATGATCAAAAGAAAAACAAATTTGTACAGCATTACATGTAATTAATTGAAGTATTAATACAATGGAAACTATCGATATACCTAACTGAAATCGATACTTTTGATCCCAAACTGATTTAACAATCGATTTATTGACTTAAAGTGCTTCCCAATAGCAATATATCGATATTTCGATTCATCGTGACACCCCTAATAACAATATAATATACTAAGTTTTGCTTCAACTTTTAAACATTTATTGATAGTATAAGGGCACCTCATCACATTGATAACAAAATATAGTTCTGTTTTGTCTTGGAACTAACAAGGACATGTAGGGAAGCATCTTTTGGGGGAGCATCGGTAATGGTGACGAAGTTTTGATAAGTCACGAAAGCGAAAAAAAACTTCCTACATTCCGAAGAAATCTCTGCCCAAAACAGAGTTCATTGTATGATGTGTTTATGAATAACTATCAAATAGTGATGATACCAGGTGTTCGGGGAAAAGGGGGGCGTATCCTGCCCCACCGTTGGCACACATCACAAACACGTGCAAAGTCAAGTCAATTCTTCACCTGAAAGATCACGGGAAAATACATCATTTTTAAGTCAAATTTGGAAATGTCCACGTGTCAACCAAAATACGGTTTGAAAGCTTTACTGAGGTCTTGATTGTTGTAACCTTGACTAAACAACTTCTGACTAACAGCAACTGGGCAAGAGTCCTATGACGCTTTTTAAAATCGTGGTAGAAAGAGCATGCATGATTGTACCTCAAAAGTTATGAAATGTAGACACCGAGGGCTGGAACAGCAGGTATATTGCTCGACATAAAAGGAAAGTTGATTACTGGAACGTTGAGGTCACTCTCTTGTCATAGAGTCTTGCGAGAGTGTTTTGTCAATGTTTTATGCAGAACAGATGAAGGGTCTCACTGGTCTCCATTTTATTTCTATTTTAGATGGATTAATCAGTGGAAGGGCATGGCTCATTGAACGTTATAAGACCATCGATATACCTGAAGCTTAAGTTGAACTTCTTGGCCAAATGACCTTGTTTTGAATTTCCCAATCCGAGCAGAAATCCTGATTCATGTGCACTAAGAAATAGATAAGCAGCACAAACTGGTGATTTCACCCGTGCAATGTGTAAAATAGCTGAAATTTTCACTTTGGCAATTTATAAAACGCGACACATTCTGAGTATTTTAAAAGGTGTTGAACACACACTCCCATTTAGAAAGTGATCAAATGTAGCAAATATTTTATGTTATATTTGGGATAACACTTACTGACATATAGCAGTTGGACATACACAAAGTACGTGATGCAGACTACCAGTTGTCAGACTTTCATTTAGGTGGAAGCCTCGGTGGGTTTATGGGTTAGATGTTGCCTAACTCTGGCAGTATGGGTTTGAATCACGAACGGGACTAAACCCAAAATAGTACACAAACCTGTACTTTACTCAGAAAATGTAATCCCAAATATAAGAGTTGTCACATTTAACCTCTTTCCAAATGGCACCGTGTGTTCAAGACAAGAAGAGTTACCTCCCCTACACTGATCTTGAGCTACTCTCATCGTGTCATACATCTACCTCGCCATATATACAAGGCAGGAGTTACCTCCCCTACACTGATCTTGAGCTGCTCTCCTCGTGTCATACCTCTACCTCGTCACATACACAAGGCAGGAGTTACCTCCCCTACACTGATCTTGAGCTGCTCTCCTCGTGTCATACCTCTACCTCGACACATATACAAGACAGGAGTTACCTCCCCTACACTGATCTTTTGATGTTGATGGTTTCTTGTAGTTTTCTTATGTTGAAGTCTTTGAGGTTGGTGGTGAGGGCTTTGACTCTCTCCCACTGAATGCTGTTGCTTGGGTTGTCACGGATAGAGCTGATAAAGAGCGAGTGAGTATGGTTTTACGCCGCTTTTAGCAATATTCCAGCAATATCACGGCGGGGGACACCGGAAATGGGCTTCACACATTGTACACATGTCGGGAATCGAACGTGACGATCAAACGCTTTAACCACTAGGCTACCCGACCGCCCCAGCTGATAAAGAGCTGATATAAAGCTTGATAAGGGTGTTAGAACCTACACCGATAGTTCGCATTTAATTGTAATAAAGAAGTTGTTCATCTATATATTCTTATCCTTACTTAGAACTCCAACTTCTAAATGCCTATCAAAGAAGTCTTTAAGGATGATGATAAAATGTACAAGCTTTAAATATATTTACCTGTATTTAAACTATGATGACTCCGACTTCGGCGTTTTATTCACAGGTTGGTATTCCCCGCATATCCTTACAATCCTCATGTCGATTACCTGTACCTTTGCTCCCAATACCGTTTGCCACATCTTTCCCGCTTTGGGGCTCGATCGTTCAGCCATCTGCGTCCAGCTATATCTATGAGGAACAACACACTAGACACTCCCTCTTCAAAAATATCATCGTCATATACACAACGTCACGAAGTTGCAGCGCATGTTCGAATTTCAAGAAATGACATCATAATAGAACAGTGTTTTATCGTGAAATGAACCAGGCTTCGTTCTTAATTGTTCTTTTTTTTTATTTCACGTAGCTATCGTGTTTAGAAACACAGTCCCGTTGCTACAATATTCAAAGTATGTGTGACGTTGGTCTCACTGGCAAGGTCGGTCGGGTAGCCTAGTGGTTAAAACGTTCGCTCGTCACGCCGAAGACCCGGGTTCGATTCCTGACATGGGTACAATGTGCGAAGCCCATTTCTGGTGTCCCCCGCCGTGATATTGCTGAAAGCGGCGTAAACCATACTCACTGGCTCACTCACTCACTCACTCACTCACTCACTCACTGGCAATACACAGTATTAGTAGAGTTCACGACAGAAATCCACCAAGAGCGTACAGTTCAAGTTTTAGGGGCAACATGGAGCTTGCAGTATTCAGTCTTTTCTGGATCCGACTGGACCGCCACCGTGGTCAGGTCCACCCTGAGAGCGGAAGGTCGTGGATAGATCCGCTGTCGCGCCATGCCAATTGACGTTAAAAGATGGTACTGTTGTTTCCCTGCCTGGCGCTCAGCGTTGAGTGGCGACAAGAAAGACTGGTCAGCTCGGAGTCAGTTTACTGTGTCTGAGTGGGGGATTCGAACGTTTGTCCTGACCAACTTTCCGTTCACTAAACGTGCAAGATATTAGGATCGTTGATTCTAATCAGAAATTCGCCACGAAAAAGCTTGATTTGACTGCACCATACTCATGCTGGCTGGTTTCAGCAAGGGGGGAATTAAAATGTAAGCCATGGTATTGCAGTACTTACTTTTCTCAAACACTCACGCTCATATCATTAACAATATTCCAGTTATATCACGGCGTGTCAGCTTAATGTGGGAGGAAAGCCCGAAGTGATGCAGGTCTGACAAATCTAGAAACATATTCGGGGCGAACCGGGATTCGAACTCACATTCATAGGTTTCTGGCAAAGCCAAGGGACGCTACTCTGCACAGCGAATTGCGGCGTCTTAGACGACTGGGCCACCCGTGCCCCTTGTAAATTAACAAAAGACCATGTAACTATAACAAACGACTGAAAGAAGAACACACTAAAGAACTTTTTTATTCTTTTATTTTGTAAGCACTTGCTTTTTGTTCCAGTGGGTAGCTGTGCAACTTCAGGCTGACGTCATACATCTGACTTCCGACTGAAACGGCGTGACAGGACACGCGCTAAAAAATAGGAAATTCGATGAAGCGTCATAAAATACCTTTTCCATCCCTGATGTTATGCTGATACATTTGTAATTTTCCTCGACTTTTACCAACCATTTCGCGGCCATCTTCGTTGAGCTAAAGGCCCAGTTTCAAAACAATGGTATTTTCTTGAACTGAACTGAACTTTTATTTCCACCATTAGCGGCATTAAAGGTTTGAAATCACTTTAAAAATGTGTACGTGTCCATATAATACGGAATTAACATATATTCCAAAAAAAACAAGCATGAGTGGTGGCGTGTTGAAGGAGAAAAGAGAGAGAGAGAGAGAGAGAGAGAGAGAGAGAGAGAGAGAGAGAGAGAGAGAGAGAGAGAGAGAGAGAGAGAGAGAGAGAGAGAGGTGGATTGTTGAGGAAGAGAGAGAGGTGGGTTGTTGAGGGAGAGAGAGATGTGGGTTGTTGAGGGAGAGAGAGAGGTGGATTGTTGAGGGAGAGAGAGAGAGAGAGAGAGAGAGAGGTGGATTGTTGAGGGAGAGAGAGAGGTGGGTTGTTGAGGGAGAGAGAGATGTGGGTTGTTGAGGGAGAGAGAGAGGTAGGTTGTTGAGGGAGAGAGAGAGGTGGGTTGTTGAGGGAGAGAGAGAGAGGTGGGTTGTTGAGGGAGAGAGAGAGGTGGATTGTTGAGGGAGAGAGAGAGGTGGGTTGTTGAGGGAGAGAGAGAGAGGTGGGTTGTTGAAGGAGAGAGAGAGGTGGGTTGTTGAGAGGGAGAGAGAGAGAGGTGGGTTGTTGAGGGGGAGAGAGAGAGAGGTCGGTTGTTGAAGGAGAGAGAGAGAGGTGGGTTGTTGAGGGAGAGAGAGGTCGGTTTTTGAGGGAGAGAGAGAGGTGGGTTGTTGAGGGAGAGAGAGAGGTGGGTTGTTGAGGGAGAGAGAGAGAGGTGGGTTGTTGAGGGAGAGAAAGAGGTGGGTTGTTGAAGGAGAGAGAGAGGTGGGTTGTTGAGGGGGAGAGAGAGAGGTCGGTTGTTGAAGGAGAGAGAGATGTGGGTTGTTAAAGGAGAGAGAGGGGGGTTGTTGAAGGACAGAGAGACAGAGGTGGGTTGCTGAAGGAGAGAGGTAGACACAGAGAGAGAGGTAGAGAGAGAGAGGTGGGTTATTGAAGGAGAGAGAGTGAGAAAGAGGCGGGTTGTTGAAGGAGAGAGAGAGAGGTGGGTTAATGAAGGAGAGAGAGAGAGAGTGAGAGAGAGGCGGGTTGTTGAAGTAGATAGAGAGAGAGGCGGGTTGTTAAATGAGAGAGAGAGATGTGGGTTCTTGAAGGAGAGCGAGAGAGGTGGGTTGTTGAGGGAGAGAGAGGTGGGTTGTTGAGAGAGAGAGAGAGAGAGAGAGAGAGAGAGAGAGAGAGATAGAGAGAGAGAGAGAGAGAGAGAGAGAGAGGTGGATTGTTGATGGAGAGAGAGAGGTGGGTTCTTGAAGGAGAGAGAGGTGAGTTTTTAACTCAGCGTTGCGTTGCTGCATACATTGAGAAAGGACAGACACATTGATTGAATGATGGTGGACAGACACATTGATTGGATGATGGTGGACATCCAAGCTATCGTAGTATCGACTTGATCCGTGTCTAGGCTGACAATGACAGTCTACAGCAATCTATGAATTTACCTTTCACATCTTTGTAATCACCTTTCAATGATCGGCCAGTTGATCAATGATGACCAACACATGCAACCGCCACAGGTTCATATTCAATAACGTTTATCGTGTCGACCATATTGACGTCTTGTACTTGATGTACATGTATTATGACGCGCTGTCATTGTGACTGACTTACTGAGGTAGCTCTCAACAGTCCTTTCTCATCCAATGATGAACTTATTTTATATGATCTATATTTGATCTGTATTTGTTGTAAACAAATTACAAAAGATGGCACTGGAGAACAATATGCGCATAAATACGTTCCTTTTGAAGCCGGGCGGTCGGGTAGCCTAGTGGCTAAAGCGGTCGCTCGTCACTCCGAGGACCCGGGTTCGATTCTCGACATGGGTACAATGTGTGAAGCCCATTTCTGGTGTCCCCCGCCGTGATATTGCTGGAATAGTGCTAAAAGCGGCTTAAACCATACTCACTCACTCCTTTTGAAGAACTACTTCATTCCGCGATACAGCTGGTGTTAGTGTGATCGTCAGGGAAAACGTGACGTCAAACGTACTAAATAGAAATGTGTATATAAATCTACATCCTACGAGGTAAGAAATAGTGATAAAAAAATAGAGAATTGATTCTCACTGTGTATGAACCTTCAAAGAGTGAGGGCCAAACTGTGTGAACGTCGTTCATATGCTAAGCATTGAATGATTCAGATTTCTAAAAAAATATACATACGGGAAAGCAGAAACGTCATACCCTAGGACATGTGACAGCGCTCGTCTCCAATCTGCTACAGTCAGTCAGTAGCTGGGGATGGGTTCGGGGAGAGAGAGTGTCTGTGTGTGCGGGGTGGGTGGGATGTAGCGGGAGGGCTGGAGGGAGGGGTGTACTCGCCTGCAGTTTGCTCTAGTCAGTCCGTAGGGGAATCTACACATACCAACTGCCATTCTGGAAGAGCCTGTCTACGTCACAGCGCGTCAATGTGCACGTGCTAACCAGGTCAACACACCAGCACAAGCGCAGTGTTTGGTTTGGAGTTAGACGTAATGCACAACGCAAACACTGTAGAGATGTTTTTGCATGTCAGATATCTGTCAGACAACAGAGGGCTGACTGCGGACACTTCGGCTGCGTCATGGCATCAGCTGGCCGTTGTTTGTTTATGCATTCAAATGCCTACCTGTCCCAGCAGTTCATCAATGGCGTCGTTGTTTCAGATGTTCCAGGATCACCCAACTGGAGGCCTCGTGACTATGTATGTGAATAAAGCCTTTGTACGTTTATGATTTTATGGAGTGAGTGAATGAGTTAGAAATTCACGTCAAATCGACAATATTTCAGCCATATCGTAACGAGAAAGTCCGGCTATATGGAGCGGTCTGTAAATAGTCGGGTCTGGACCAAGTCAGCGAGCCTGACCACCCGATCCTGAATTACACAGGTCCGAATTACTCAGGCCCGAATTACTAAGACCCTGTATTACTAAGACCCTGTATTACTAAGACCCTGTATTACTAAGGCCTGTATTACTAAGACCATGTATTACTAAGGCCTGTATCACTAAAACCATGCATTACTAAGGCCTGTATTACTAAGACCCTGTATTACTAAGGCCTGTATTACTCAGGCCCTGTATTACTAAGACACTGTATTACTATGGCTCTGTATTACTAAGACCCTGTATTACTAAGGCCTGTATCACTAAAACCATGTATTACTAAGGCCTGTATTACTAAGACCCTGTATTACTAAGGCCTGTATTATCAGGCCCTGTATTACTAAGACACTGTATTACTAAGGCCCTGTATTACTAAGACCCTGTATTACTAATGCCCTGTATTACTAAGACCCTGTATTACTAAGACCCTGTATTACTAAAGCCTGTATTTTTAGACCCTGTATTAGTAAGGCATGTATTACTAAGGCCTGTATTACTAAGACCCTGTATTACTAAGGCCTGTATTACTCAGGCCCTGTTTTACTAAGACACTGTATTACTATGGCTCTGTATTACTAAGACCCTGTATTACTAAGGCCTGTATCACTAAAACCATGTATTACTAAGGCCTGTATTACTAAGACCCTGTATTACTAAGGCCTGTATTACTCAGGCCCTGTATTACTAAGACACTGTATTACTAAGGCCCTGTATTACTAAGACACTGTATTACTAATGCCCTGTATTACTAAGACCCTGTATTACTAAGACCCTGTATTACTAAAGCCTGTATTTTTAGACCCTGTATTAGTAAGGCATGTATTACTAAGGCCTGTATTACTAAGACCCTGTATTACTAAGGCCTGTATTACTCAGGCCCTGTATTACTAAGACACTGTATTACTAAGGCCCTGTATTACTAAGACCCTATATTACTAATGCCCTGTATTACTAAGACCCTGTATTACTGAGACCCTGTATTACTAAAGCCTGTATTTTTAGACCCTGTATTAGTACGGCATGTATTACTAAGACCCTATATTACTAAGACCCTGTATTACTAAGGCCTTTATTACTAAGACCCTGTATTACTAAGGCCTGTATTACTAAGGTCCTGTATTACTAAGGCCTGTATTAATAAGACCATGTCTTACTAAGGCCTGTATTACTAAGGCCCTATAATACTTAGGCCCTGAATGCTGTCGCTCTAATCAAACAAGTTCTAGTCATAAGCCGAATGACGCTCGTTGAACCTTTCGTAGAAATACTCTGCCAGATTGTAAACTTGTGAAACGAAGACGCCAATGTCTGGAGCTGCAGGATTATTTCGTTCAGAAAGTTTCTGTAACGCAATCTTTTTACATACATCTAAATATGAGGCAGTTTCACTTCTTTTATTTCTAGTTTAGGCGCGGGTAGCCTAGTGGTTAAAGCGTTCGCTCGTCACGCCGAAGACCCGGGTTCGGTTCTCGACATGGGTACAATGTGTGAAGCCCATTTCTGGTGTGCCCCGTCGTTCTATGGCTGGAATATTGCTAAAAGCGGCGATAAACCGAGTGAGTGAGTGAGTATGGTTTTGCGTCACTTTAAGCAATATTCCAGCCATAGAACGGCGGGGCACACCAGAAATGGGCTTCACACATTGTACCCATGTCGAGAACCGAACCCGGGTCTTCGGCGTGACGAGCGAACGCTTTAACCAATAGGCTACCCGACCGCCCCGGCGGCAGATGACCTTGACTATATGAGGCTTGGTCCACTGAGGAAAGTTGTCTCCCGTAGCCAGGCTAGAGTTGTGCTCCGTGCACCGGGGCACTAATCATAACACCACAACCTCTGTCAATAAACACTACAACCTCTATCACTGAACACCACAACCTCTGTCACTAAACACCACAACCTCTGTCACTAAACACCACAACCTCTGTCACTAAACACCACAACCTCTGTCACTAAACACCACAACCTATGTCACTAAACACCACAACCTCTGTCACTAAACACCACAACTTACCTGGTTAGCATTGTCTCTCCCGATCGAAAACCGCACAGGGATACCTTTGGGAATTACATTGAGAAATCGGCATATTCTCATAACGCCCCAAACGTATGTATCATCTTACTACGTGAGATACAACGTGTCCCCCACACACATATTGCTGGTTTCTGGGAGATGGGTGAGTGAATGTAGTTTTACGCCGCTTTTAGCAATAAACCATCAATATCACGACGGGGGACACCAGAAATAGGCTTAACACATTATACCCATATCGAGAATCGAACCCGGGTCTTCGGCGTGACGAGCGAACGCTTTAACCACTAGGCTACCCCCTTCTCGGAGATGATATGTGTTAGTTATCGATCAATTACACCCTACTGGAGCACGCTCATCCAGACACCTGCTTGTATTGCGATCATTGCTGTATCTTTTCATCATCTACATTTTCCCCGTACCACTGATTCAGTAATCCATACATTTGTTCATCCGAACGGTTTCAATGGGAATTGACAGTCCAGATAAACGGGGTTCGCTGTATGAGGACAGGCGTACCACATCACAAGACATTATATATATTTTTAAACAACTTTTAATAATTTCCTTTTCGAATGCCCCAAGTAATCGTTCATGATTGCTCAGCAAGAAAAGCCCTTATCTCTCAATCCCCCTTTTAAAGGAATACCATCAGATCATACGTGTGTCCGTTTGACAGAGGGGGGTGTTTGACAGCCCAAGATGCCATCATGTCTCGAGTTCACAATGTTGGACCCCAAACTACGCGTATCCCGATGGCACTGCTGGTTTTGCAACATCGCTATGCGTTTGTCTTTCAAGTTACAAGTGATTGAATTCAAATAAAACTTTGAAGTTTAATTTTTCTGCATTGAAGTACATTTGTGTTATGTCTCGGGTTCAAATCAGCCCCAATACAGATCTCTAATCCGTCTCGTGGAGGTTTTTCTCCACAGGAAGGATTAGTTTGTAAGAATAGTTTGTCAGTATTAGGAATCAGACAA
This sequence comes from Haliotis cracherodii, assembly GCF_022045235.1. Classification (NCBI taxonomy): domain Eukaryota; kingdom Metazoa; phylum Mollusca; class Gastropoda; order Lepetellida; family Haliotidae; genus Haliotis; species Haliotis cracherodii. The sequence continues at coordinate 2,608,610 of NW_027266289.1, read as the reverse complement.
ATAGCTGAATCTCTAACGGTAAACTATCGCCTGTGGGAGCCTGAGGGGGGCGTCGCGTTGAACTATCATAGCGCGTTCCATTAATATGTCGTAAATATCTCGCTCAATTGAAGGACGAACGATTGTTATTCATCAGCAAATTGTTCAATCCTCTGTTAAGCTCAAGGGATAAACATCACTTGCACAACTCCGCTCAATGTTAAAAAACTTAAGAAGTTGCTATGCCGTAGATGAAACAGTTGATTTCAGAGGGCAAAACATATTTCCCTGGAGAAAGAAAATGACTTTTTTCACTTATTCATTGTTGACATTATTAGAAGGTAATGCGTAGGACAGCAGACACAATAGGGGCAGGTATCTCTGGGATTACTGGACGCTCCTGGTCCAACACCGCCATTATCGCCAGGAGGAGCAGCTTCAAGGTCATAGCACGGGTAGATTACGGCGACAAACAGCGCCCCCAGTGTCCTGCTCTCACTCGCTGCAGGCGGGCAGAGTCGCCACCTGGGTGATAACAAATAATAAACTGATGACATGCGCAGACAAATTGGCCAGTCGGTGGCTGGAGGACTGTTATTCTTCACACAGAAGCTGCGATCCAGTTGTCAAGGTTTCCAATGTTTAATGTACATTTCGAATGCGGATAAAGTCTCTAGGGGTTGTGTGGTTTTATAACCCTACTGTGAAGTCAGCTGCGCGCCGCGGAAATGTCACAATACCCATACAGAGAAACATACACTTACAACACGGTAGTCGTTCTTGTCAATAACAACAATTGTTGACTTTTCACACGTGTACTTTATGAAAAAAGACCTGGCCACTCAAAGCAATCTTCAAATCAGTCATTTATATGTGTGCACTCTTGCACTGATCTGACAAAAGTCAGGGGCTTGAATCACTTTATATATGTTTGATGCCAAAGTGATTGTGTCTATTTATTCAACAAATGCTTTATTACTTTCTGAAAGAATACATCATCAATGTTTTTTCCTTGTTCAAACCTCGATGTTACAATTTATAAGATAAAATTCAAGGTCATTATCTTCGACGCTGTTTTACAAAACCCCAAATTTCGCTTACTGCGGAGGGGATGAATCTAGTTTGATGATACGGATCGACCCTACTCAATATTCGAGGGTGTGTCGGGTCTTGGAATTGTTCGAGACAGAATATTGATGTTTCAGTAAGCCCTTCAAAACTTAATCTTTTTTCACTAAAGATTGAGTTAAACAATATGTTAGACCCAGAAGACAATATCGTAAGTAATTCCAGTGAAGTATTTATTTCATACTTTTGTGAGTGGAGGGGAGAGAACCTGAGGAAAAATTAATTTGCATCTTTCCTTTTTACAGCCCATTCCCAGAAATACCAAATGGTCGACCCCTAAGTGTGTAGTACTGTCGTTACAATGAGTCACCTCACAGACTGATGGCGTCGAACACTGGTCGGTATGGCCCGTAGTAGTTGCTGAGATGTTGCTGCAGTAGCATCCACTCAGTGACTTTAAAGTCTGAACTGTAGATCTGATATGTCCATACACTCGTAATACTGTTAGATTTACAATACCTCCATATTTGGTTGATTGATCGAACCATCGATTTATTGAAATGTTCCCAATCTCATTAAAATCAGATCTTAACTCTCGCTATCGCTAAACAAAGATCTGAGGACATCCCATTATTCTGATTTTAATGAGATTGAAATGGTCCATTCCTGGTAATGTGATCGACTGTGATAATCTGGTAAAACAGAATGACGTGACAAAATTCCAAATGTTAATTAATACTTAAGAAATATACAAGTGGGAGTTTTTTTTATCGTACAATAATACACTGCAGGAGGGAATAAACCACTCGCCCCTCATGGGTTTCTTATCCCTGTTTTATTGTATGATAAACCACCACCACGAGTCGGTTATTCCTTAAATGCAATATCAACAGCCTCTTCAATGATGTTGATAGAATGTGCAAGCTTTTAAAATAATTACCTTATTTTCAATAATGACGACTCCCTGAATAGAATTCGACCTCAACAATGTCGGACAAGTCCATTTTATGAATAGGTGGGTTAAGAATGGTATTTCCCTGATATTCTCACAATCCTACCGTCAATTGTCTGTACCTTTTCTGCTAATACCGACTGTCATATCTCTCCCTTTTTTGGATGCGGCGCCCAGCTACATCTATGTGGAACAACTAACTAGGCACTTCCCTCTCAAACATAACGTCGTCCAATATATGACGTCATCAAGTTGCGAGAGTATACGAATCTACAGAAACGACGTCGTGATGGAACAATGTTTTATCGTGAAATAAACCTCGCTTCGTTCTTCATTGCCTGTTTGCGATTTATCACGTAGCTATCTTATATCAGTTGATAAAACCGACCATAATATTCCATAATATTCAGAAAACATTAAAAGCAGAGTCCGTTGTACGATTCCGACCATATTATGCGCATGTGTTCAAGAATCACTATAAAATAATGATGATACCAAGTGTTCGCTAAAGTATGAAAGTACCCGCCACAAACACACGCAAAGGCAAGTCAACTGTAAAAAGCAAAATGGTAAATTGCATCGGGGATAATTTTGGTAACTGCCCAAATTTGGAAATGTCCTCCACATTTCTATCATAAAACGTTTGACAGCTTTAACAAGAACGTGTAACTCTATCCAAACAATTCTGACATCTTCGTACAATTTTATAACATTCGTTTTTCATCTAAATGCCACTCTGCTTCAGTGAACAGTGCATATCATATTCATATGTGTACATAAGACTGATTTCGACGTCGGGAGTCTTGGTACAATCACTCTATTCAGAACACGTGTTACCACACGAAGCACCTGCTAATATCCACTTCCAATCTGTAACAAATTCCTTAATCTAAAAAAAGAAGAAAAAAGCTAAAAGATATGTCAATACGTTTGTACATGTGTTGAATTCCCCTCACGAAGGGGACAACGACACCCGTATAGACTTGCAACATTGGGACAAGGGTGAATCTAGATTACAGGCCCGTCAGATCGACAATCCAATCTACACGGACGGATGTGGCCGGTGATTCCAGAATTTAGGAGCATTCCTCACATAGAAGCCGTATGCTATGGCGACGACCCCGTCCAGTTATGTTGATCATATATTTATTGATACTCGGCATGCGTGATTCCTTAATACAAACTATTATACAGCGAGTGTTGACCTCCGCGCATTGTTGTGGCATTCGGCACTGACTGGACGATACATTGTCAACACGGTGTTCCCATGTTCACACCAGATGCGTGAACACCGCCGTCTGCCGTCTTCCATCCTGTCAGACCATCATGTCCTGGTATTTAGAAAATGGCGGACAGTAGACCGGGGATTATGGGAACAAACACGATTAGAGTTATCTCCCTTGAGGTCAAAGAGCACCAAGCAGCTGCACTTTCCGCCTGGTTCCCTGGGTATGATACGAAGGCTGTTGCACTTCCGGTTGCTTGTCAAACAACGTGACGAGGTAACCGAGAAATATATAGAGCCGGCGTGATTAGAATAATGGTTGAATTTACACGTTCAAGTGGAATGTGCCTCATACAGAGATGTGCGCAATCAGAAGGATCACGTCCACCGAGCTATTATGATATTATGAATACACGTCGTCCAGAAACACACGTGTTGGCTCAGTAAACAGTTCCCAGCTTCTAGAGTTGCACTTTAAAATCAATTACACCGAACACTGTATTTTCAATGTAGAAATAGGTTACCTGTAGATTGAATCGCTCAAAGGTGAAATTGAAACGGAAAGGGACAAATTTGATGTTTGATGACAAATTATGTCTTGTCTATGACGTGTATGACGTCACAGTCGGACATTTCTCAAGTTCTGTTGTACCTAAATTTAATCTCTTTCAATCGAGTTTTGTCTGCACAATATGAACACTGCGAACACCTTACATTCATTCAGTTTCCACTACTCTTCTGTTGTTGTATATGTCATGTTTTCAAAATGCCTGCTGACAATGATTGAGAAAGAAGTACTTTTCTGTAAGTTTTAACTTCAATGGAGAGAAAATCTTATGTTGGTTGTAGTTATTGAAATCAGAATCAGTTTTTTGTCAATATTCAGGGTACTGTGGACATTAAAACCCAGCCCAATGTCGTGTTCTTCTAAAAGTTGGGATTGTGTATGAAGACTGAATATTGTTCAGCTGCAACTGCAAAACCAGATATTTTTTTTAATTGAAACAATGAATCTCAATCTTCCATGTCTCTTTATCCAACTGTCTAACTATTTTTGTAAATATTTTTTGAAAATACGACAGTTATGAAGTTTTAAGTAAACCTGCACTAGCAATAGTGATTATATAGTGGGAAGCCTGGATCTTTACTTCAAGAGCTAAGCTAACTGCGCATACAAACATCAGAACCAGTCAAGAGCATGTACCTTTTCGTAAACAAGAATGTGTGTCGTTAACCCTCGCCTTTCTCGTTTTTAAAAGTCGAGAGTAAACAAGCGACACAAACTTCTTAGTAATCCTTGATTGCCAAACTATGAACTATAAAGTTGAAAATTGGCAGAACATTTGAATTTGTAAGGTTTCTATCTCTTCAAACATGTTGACAGAAGTAGGAAGCGAATATTTTTAGCTTTAGCGCTTTCCATCTTTCCAAAACGGTGTACGGAAATAAGTAGGAAGCTGTTTAGAGCTTTAGCGCTTTCCATCTTTCCAAAACGGTGTACGGAAGTAAGAAGGAAGCAGTTTAGGACTTTAGAGCTTTCCATCTTTCCGAAACGGTGTACGGAAGTAAGAAGGAAGCAGTTAAGGACTTTAGAGCTTTCCATCTTTCCAAAACGGTGTACGGAAGTAAGAAGGAAGCAGTTTAGGACTTTAGAGCTTTCCATCTTTCCAAAACGGTGTACGGAAGTAAGAAGGAAGCAGTTAAGGACTTTAGAGCTTTCCATCTTTCCAAAACGGTGTACGGAAGTAAGTAGGAAGCAGTTTAGGACTTTAGAGCTTTCCATCTTTCCAAAACGGTGTACGGAAGTAAGTAGGAAGCAGTTTAGGACTTTAGAGCTTTCCATCTTTCCAAAACGGTGTACGGAAGTAAGTAGGAAGCAGTTTAGAGCTTTAGAGCTTTCCATGATTCCAAAACGGTGTACGGAAATAAGTAGGAAGCAGTTTAGGACTTTAGAGCTTTCCATGATTCCAAAACGGTGTACGGAAGTAAGTAGGAAGCAGTTTAGAGCTTTAGAGCTTTCCATGATTCCAAAACGGTGTACGGAAGTAAGAAGGAATTGAAGCAGTTAAGGACTTTAGAGCTTTCCATCTTTCCAAAACGGTGTACGGAAATAAGTAGGAAGCAGTTTAGGACTTTAGAGCTTTCCATAATTCCAAAACGGTGTACGGAAATAAGTAGGAAGCAGTTTAGAGCTTTAGAGCTTTCCATGATTCCAAAACGGTGTACGGAAGTAAGAAGGAATTGAAGCAGTTAAGGACTTTAGAGCTTTCCATGATTCCAAAACGGTGTACGGAAGTAAGTAGGAAGCAGTTTAGGACTTTAGAGCTTTCCATGATTCCAAAACGGTGTACGGAAGTAAGAAGGAATTGAAGCAGTTAAGGACTTTAGAGCTTTCCATAATTCCGAAACGGTGTACGGAAGTAAGTAGGAAGCAGTTTAGAGCTTTAGAGCTTTCCATGATTCCAAAACGGTGTACGGAAGTAAGAAGGAATTGAAGCAGTTTATGACTTTAGAGCTTTCCATCTTTCCAAAACGGTGTACGGAAATAAGTAGGAAGCAGTTTAGAGCTTTAAAGCTTTCCATCTTTCAAAACTAAAGTTTGAAGGATGAATTATCAAGTGTGCCCCTCGTGGTATCAAGAATTCACTACCAATCAATGTGATGGATGCTGGGTCATGAAGCATCGTTTACAATTAGTTCCCCCAAATGACCCCCAATGTACAGTCACGTGATCAAACCCCCCCCCCTGCCAGGGAAGAAGGAAGGGCGGATCCAGTCAGGATCTGCAACATGGCAAATGTTTATCTGCGTTAAAATAAGGATTCCGTTATTGATGTCAAACACTGCGTGTGAGTTTGCTCAAATTAACAAATACACATACGTTTGTATGTCAATATGTCTTCCGGGAATTAATTGTCTCGGCAAGTACAGCTTATGTACATCTGTCAAGAAATATACACATGACAAATAATCAAGCAAAGGCTTAAGGTATATATCCATATAGATTAGCCATTTTATAAATTCGTATCCCGTAATACTTTTCTGCCGAAACACATTTGGTTTTGTTGCCATAATTAAATACAGAAATCGGAATTGATTATATCATGTAACCATGGCAACAGTGAGTGAGTGAGTAAGTGAGTGAGTATGGTTTTACGCCGCTTTTAGCAAAATTCCAGCAATATCACGGCGGGGGACAGCAGAAATGGGCTTCACACATTGTACCTATGTGGGGAATCGAATCCGGGTCATCGGCGTGACGCGTGAACGCTATAGCCCTTAAACTACCCGACCGCCCCTTCATGGCAATAGTAAAACGACGCTATCAGATGTTTCTCTGTTTTATCAAGGCGATAATACTTCACCCTGGTTGTGTCTGGAGACACTGTGCTGTATGTATGTAGTGTGCAGGGGATATTTTGAACTAGGGTACAGGGTGTATTTTGTGTCAGGGCGCAGGGCGTATTTACGTCAATACTTATTGTGTACTTTAAGCCTGAGCGCAAGGTGTTGTGTGCAGGGTGTATTTTGAAATAGGGAGCAGGGCGTATTTACCTCAAGGCTTATTGTGTACTTTAAGCCTGGGCGCAAGGTGTTGTTTGCAGGGTGTATTTTGGTCAAGGCGTTTGGTGTACTTTAAGCCTGGGCGCAAGGTGTAGAGTGCAGGGTACATTTTAAGGCAAGCATGGGTTGCCGAAGACCTAGTCTACCCCGGACTTTTATAGTCAAGTAATGTATACTTCAACATGGCGTAATGTACGTTACATCATTTGGCGCTTTGGGACCAAGTAAAAGCATGCCAAGTGAGAAAACTTAATATTTTCGTAAGAAAAGAAAAATTAAAATAGATCCACCTCTTTATTTGTCTTCGACCATCCAATGGCCTCATCTCCATATTACATGATTTACAACCCGATCTCCTGGGATGAGCACAGTCATTTTTTAATCTGAGATTGAGCCATACTATTTGTTAATCCTATATAAATACATTTACACAATCAAGCAGGTATTTCCCCACATTTATTCAAGGGTTCCGACATCTACTTTGAAAAGGCCGCATCAGCTTGATAACATTTAGTGTAAGGCAACAATATTTCTTAATTTGCAATTCACAATCATTAACATACATTGAGGTGAGGTGAAATTGGTTTTAACGTCGCGTCCAAGATTACTGCACTTATATAGCGACGCGCATGCACGTGTGTGTGTGGCTGCTTGTACTAGTCCGGACTGATGCCGATTTATAGTGCTAGCTCACTGAGATACCATGCTGCAGTTTAACATGAATACCTCACTCAGACACAGTATACTGACTCCGAGCCGACCAGTCCTTGTTTTAGCCCCTTAATGCCGAGCGCCAGACAGGGTAACAACAAGTACCATCTTTTAACGGGGTTTTTTGGTATGACGCGGGCGGGGATGGAACCCCGGACCTTCCGCTCTCCGGCCGGACGCTCTACCACTAGACCACGGAGGCGGTCTCCGGGCAGACACTCTACCACTAGACCACGGAGGCGGTCTCCGGGCGGACGCTCTACCACTAGACCACGGAGGCGGTCTCCGGGCGGACACTCTACCATTAGACCACGGAGGCGGTCTAGCATACATTGAACACACACGTACAACCTCATAGCAATATCGTAATTTATTTCTTCTTATGGTGTATTGTTGCATCGTCTTCTGTCAATATTTAACTTATGCACATATTATGTACTTTGTAATTGCATTACGTAAATGCTTGTTTTGTATAATTTCTAAATATGATTAGGTGAGTGAGTTTGGTTTAACGCCGCTTTTAACAGTATTCCAGTTATAACACGGCGTGTCAGCTCAATGTTGGGGGAAAGCCCGAAGTGATGCAGGTCTCAGACGTTTACCACTTCGGTGAAACCCAAGAGCACAGGTATCGTGCTGACAAACCTAGAAACATAATCGGGGCGAACCAGGATTCGAACCCACAATCATAGGTTTCTGGCGTGCCCAAGGGACACAACTCTGCAAAGCTAATCGGGTGGAAAGTAAAACAATATAATCCGATTGTATCTCGGAAGATCAGTTATGTTACCAGAAACGTTTTTTATTTACTTGATGATATTCAGATTATTAAGTTCATTGAGACTGGTCCATAACAACAACATGTAAATCTCATATTGTTTGTCAAACTATATCTACTCCACTGTCTAACAAGTGGGGCATCTGACAAATAGAGCATGATGGGAACTCCAGGTCGCATATTCAGGTGTATATTCATTCCTTTGTGCTTATACTTAGTCAGGTGTGTGTATATTAAGTCTAGTGTGTGTATAGGGACGGTCGGGTAGCCTAGTGGTTAAAGCGTTCGCTCGTCACGCCGAAGACCAAGGTTCGATTCCCGACATTGGTACAATGTGTGAAGCTCATTTCTGGTGTCCCCCGCCGTGATATTGTTGGAATATTGCTAAAAGCGGCGTAAAAGTATACTCACTCATCCTACAGTGTGTGTATATTCAGTCCGGCGTGTGTGTATATTCAGTCCGGCGTGTGTGTATATTCAGTCCGGCGTGTGTGTGTATATTAACGCCAGCATGCCTCTGACACCGGCGGTGTGGGAAAGATGAAAGTATTGACAATCAGCGTGTTTTGAGGACAGAATGCTCATCGCTGACCGAAATATGGTCGCTTGTCGAGATCATCCCCGTACACGATGTTCGACCTGTGTGTTTGTCCCGACTGTCGTCGTCCTTCCTCCTCCACCCTCATCGATCTGCGCATGTCCACAAATTGACCGCACCATCACGCGAGATCTGGAGCATCTTCACTAATGCCTGCTGTCCCGGCGCGTGCTGCGTTCCTTACTTAAGAGTTTCAGTTTAAAAATAAATTTATTTGAATATTTGTCTGGAAACAACTGCACTTTGAATAATATAAACATATGCACAAAATATGTAGCAGAAATACAATACCGGCGACGATGCACGGCCGGAAACGTATACACGATAACAAACAGTGTCGTTTGTAGAGAGTAAACAAATCATATGTGAATACATGACACTTTTTTATTGATAGCAACTTCTTTTATTCTTTGTACGGCGTTTCAGAACTACTGCCTGCTCTTTCATCAGGTGACTGCCTAGTAAATGAGTAATATATATAATTCGGGCGGTCGGGTAGCCTGGTGGTTAAAGCGTTCGCTCGTCATGCCAAAGACCCGGGTTCGATTCCTAAAATGGGTACAATGTGTGAAGCCCATTTCTGGTGTCCCCCGCCGTGTATCGCTGGAATATTGCTAAAGAACAGAACAGAACAGAACAGAAGTTTATTGCTCGTAAGAAAATCACACAGAGTGATTACAGAGCATACATGAGGTTGAATATATACACAACCACACCAACAATAATATCTAATAATATATACATACATGAATACATACCTGCACCCAATCACGCATAATGTATTTCTATAATACATGTATGATCTGCATAACTACACACGTGAACACATAAAATATACACATATATTTTATTGTAGAGTGAAATCCACAAATTTTAACGTCGCAAGGGCAATTTTCCAGCCATAGATCGACGATCCTATGATATTTAATTATGTAAATAATGTTAAACTTTTTTACAGAACTGAGCCAGTTTTACTAGAATGGGTTTGTATGAACATTTCATTAATTGATTGTATTTTAGAGTGGAGGGCTATTTAGTATAGTGTGCCGGAAGGTATTGTTTTCGAAGGTCATTTAGTCTTGGACATACTAATAGAAAGTGGAATTCATCTCCTATTTGGTCGTTACATAAAGGGCAAGTTCTCTCAGTACTCTGTGTTAAACCATCTAAAAGCAGCGTAAAACGCCACTCACTCACTATATATAGATCATGACAGGTGGGATGAATGTACAAAGATAATCGGCCTGTGAAGATCCGGGGTAGAATAGGTCTTCATCAACCCAGGCTTGCCGTAAAAGGCGACTATGCTTGTAAGAGGCGACCTACGGGATCGGGCGGTCAGGTTCGCTGACTTTGTTAATGCTTGTCTTCGCATACCAGTTGCGTGTGTTGATGCTAATGATGTCAATCAGTGGATTGTCTGGTTCCGACTCGATTATTTACAGACCGCCGTCATATAGCTGGAATATTGCTGAGTGTGGCGTTAAACAACAAACAAACAAAGGTAATCATATAATAACGAAGCCGGTGGAATAAGATTAAGATAAAATTTTAATGTCGAAGGCGATTGGGATTAACAGGAGATTAGTACACTGAAGGTGTAGTGATGACAGCGATCTGGCTATTCTGACACAAGGGCCCACAGCACACAGCGATCTTAGCCTATGTTAAAGTATGGGAGCTACGATCATCTTAGCACTAAGACTGCTTTGTGTAATTAGGCCAAGGATTAAGGTAATCCCGGTGTCCATATCATGCTTGTTCACGATGCACCCATCATCTGTATCAAATCACGTGGATGTGTCTCATGATGAAAAGCCTTGATGCCATTTTGTGAATACTCGACGAGCTACGAAGTAATCTGACTGTAGGGGGATCTGTCCCGATCGAACTAATTTTGTAACATAAAATTAACTTTCAATATTATTTCACAAGGTACAGAAATCCCATGTTGCGAGTTGTTTATTCTCGTATTTATTTCTCATTGCCTATGTATACATATGTTATATAGTGACAACGTAATACACTATAACAAGTTCATCTCTTCAAACACTTGACTGACGATTAGTTGCGGGGTTTTAAATAAATCAACATTAAAATTTTCGAAATAAAATCAAGGAATATATCAATCTCACAAAACGTTCTAGAGTTCAATTTAATGTTGTGTTTATGACGTCGGAGCAGGAAATACCTAATTAAAGCACCATGTTTAATTTTAGCTAAGTAACATTTGTTAAACGCAAAAGAAGTGGGAAAAAACGCGTTCTATTTAAGCGGAAGTTTTCCCATTAAATGAGTGACCCAATATTTGTATACATGTTAACAAAAGTTGGTTCCCCTGGATAAACCGTGGCAAACAAAAAGTGAAAAAACTTTGAATCTTGTTCAAACTTTATTTTTTACTCGAGCGCTGGGCGATGTTTATAACGTTTTGGCCACAGCGAAGATCACACAAGATGTCTTTGACCATTTCCATCAAGAAATCGGACACTCACAGTGTGGACGCAATTATAGTAGTGGCATGAGTCTAGTGTGTACGGTGTATACAGATACAAGACTAGGGGTGGTGTTATAGACCAGTGTTAACATACTAAACACGAACGAGAGTCTATTCCCCTCCTCGCCCCCCCCCCCCCCCCTCTCTCTCTCTTTCTCTCTCTCTCTCTGCCCTCTTTCTCTCTCCACCATCTCTCTGTCTGTCGCTCTCTGTCCCTATCGCTCTCTCACTCACTCACTCACTACTCTCTCTCTCGCTTCTCTATATATCGCTCTCTCTCACTCACTGTGTCACTCTCTCTCTTTCTCTCTCTCGCTCTCATTCTTTCTCTATCACACTCTCTCTCTCGTTTTCTCTCTCTCTCCTCTCTCCATTTCTCTATCTATCGCTATTTCTCTCACTCACTCACTGTCTCCCTCTCACTCTATCTATCGCTGTCTCTCTCGTTTTTTCTATCACTCTATATCTCTCTGTGCCCTTTTTCTCTCTCCCCATCTCTCTCTGTGTCCATCTCTGTCTCCATCGCTCTCTCTCTCTATCGCTCTCTCTTTCCCCTCTCTATCTCCCCCTCTCCCCTATTCCCTTTTTCTTTCTTTCTCTCTCTCTCTCTCTCTCTCTCTCTCTCTGTTTCTCTCTCTCTCTTCCACTCTCTTCCTATCCTTGTTACACTGGTATGGCCGCCAGTGAGTACAGGATATACAGTGTATATACACACAGACACACCAGCTCTATCTCACCAGTCAATAACGGAAGGGGAAATACAGAGTCAATATGAATATGATAAGTCCTCTCTACCAATATTAGCTCAAATCGCCGAGCACACCCTGTCAGTCGGCCCACCTCTGTAGCCTAACTGTGGCTGTGACGTCAACAGGAACCGGTCTATGACAGCAAACACAACACCGACCGTCCCCACCCTGGCGATATAGGAGTTATACACTGTCATGGATGTGCAGTGTCTAAAACCCGACATCATAACTGCAAGATTATGACATTCCGGAACTGCATGTTGTCCATGTCTTGTCTGTGCGGAGATCTTAGTAGTTTGACCAAACAGTGTGAAAACGCGAGGAAAGAAAGTTGTTTTTTTATAATGTTAAACTTGTCGCCTTTACAGTAAAGAAATAAGATGTTATCAATGTATTGTGTCTACTTTGTCGTCTACACTCAGCAGTATTCCAGCTATATGACGGCGGTTTGTAAATAATCGAGTCTGGACCAGACAATCCATGATTGATATCATGAGCATCGATCCACGCATTTGGGATCAATGACATGCATCAACCAAGTCAGCGAGCCTGACCACCTGATCCCGTTAGTGGCCTCTTACGACAAGCACAGTCGCCTTTTACGGCAAGCATGGGTTGCTGAAGATCTATTGTACCCCGGTTCTTCAAGGGACAGTTATTGTATTGAGAATCGGAAGGAAGGTTTGAGACAGAGGAACAGGAATAGAATAACCTGTCTACCCTTAAGTAAAATGGACAAGCCCTGACGATATATGCTACAACTAATAAAGATAAAAAACTGCTTGAAACGTAAAACCTTAATCCTGAAAGCTTTATATACAATATCCTGTTACATTATGGGTTTATATTGTGTGCACCCGAAACGGGGTGCACAGATGTAAATATGATGCGTGATGTATTTATCCGATGCGTTTTGTATAATGTAGATGTGTCCACTCGATACATGTTGTATTAATCTCACACGTGTTGTATACGGAAAACTATGGATACGTCGAAGTAGACACAATTTATGGATAACAACTTCTTTAATACTGTAAAGGCGACGTTTCGGTATAGATCCTTATACCGTTGTCAAGCATCCGTCGTCTTCATAGAGACGTGGCAATCAACACCATCTACACCCAGTCTTGTTTGACAACGGTATAAGGATCTATACCGAAACGTCGCCATTACACTATTAAAGAAGTTGTTGTCCATAAAGTGTGTCTACTTTGTCATCCGTCAACTTCTAAGCAAGGCCTATCAACAATTAGTGTATACGTGTATATCGTATAATTTGTGTATATATCCTGTGCGTGCAGCATATTACCGATAAGGTTGCTGCATAAACAGGGGGCACGCATGGCCCAGTCGTCTAAGGCGCCGCGATTCGCTGTGCAGAGTTGCGTCCCTTGGGCACGCCAGAAACCTATGATTGGTGGTTCGAATCCCGGATCGCCCGATTATGTTTCTAGGTTTGTCAGCACCATACCGTGCTCGTGGGTTTCACCGAAGTGGTAAACGTCTGAGACCTGCATCACTTCGGGCTTTCCTCCCACATTAAGCTGACACGCCGTGATATAACTGGAATGCTGTTAAAAGCGGCGTCAAACCCAACTCACTCACTCACACTCACACTCTCTAATCATTGTCAAATTTTATAACACGAGAAAGCCATTTAAAAAATGAAAATGTAGATGAAGATTGGTTTTGTTCCCGAACACCGTGTACTCTCTGACCACACGCCCCGTGACGATCCGGGGTAAATAGGTCTTCATCAACCCATGCTATGACTACGCTTGTCGTAAGAGCATCGAGTGGTCGGTCTCGCTGGTAATTTTGATGAAGCATTACACTCCCACCCCCTCCCCGTAGATGTGTTTAATTGATTAATATGTGACGCATAAATCCACTATCCTGCTACAATTAGACCCGTGAAGATCCGGGGTAGAATAGGTCTTCAGCAACCCATGCTTGCCGTAAAAGGCGACTGTGCTTGTCGTAAAAGGCGACTGTACTTGTCGTAAAAGGCGACTGTGCTTGTAGTAAAGGGCGACTAACGGGATCGGGTGGTCAGGCTCGCTGACTTGGTTGATGCATGTCATCGTATCCCAACTGCGTGGATCGATGCTCATAATACCAATCACTTGATTGTCTGGTCCAGATTCAATTGTTCACATACCGCCGTCATAAAGCTGAAATATTGCTGAAAGCGGCGTTAAACAACAAACAAACAAACAAAAGCATGCTTTGTCCAGCCTCCTGGCTATTTGTTAATGTAATCACTCCACAACAACAACTGACCAATTTCGCCCTGACCTTGAAACTATTAACAAGGAAACGCGAAAACCGCTGGCTTGTTGACCGGTTATTACTTCCACACACACCCAGCACCAACACAACGTTACAGTATGTACAGCCGCCGTGTTGACCACAAACAGCGCACCTTGCGGCCCGTGTCTTCTCGGCCGGACTGGGCTCCTGATGCAACTGAAGGCTACCGGCCAGAGTGTTTGCGTTGTCGTGTCGTTGTGGTGAGGCCAGCAGCTAGGTGTTTGTCAGAGCGCAGTGTTGTGTTGGCAGGGGGTAAACACCCACTAGCCTCGCCCTCATCCACACAGGAATCTCCGAACTCCTCGCAACACCTTTATCTTCATGCGACGCAATGCTTGAAGGTGACACACGGAATACTCCGAAACATTAAAAGCGCAAATACAGCAGCCGACTCTGTTCCCAATAAAAAGGTTAGATTTCCCAGGTATCTGTTATGAAAAGAATCTTTGAACACTTTCTCCCCCACCCCACCCCCCCCCCCCCACCCCCATGTAAACTCTTCCAGCTGTGTTGTGATGGTCAGCGTGTCCCCGGAGAAGTTACAGGTTAAATGAACACGATGTGAAAATACACTCTGAATGATTTCATAAGATATCATAAGATGACATTAGACGCTGATGATATGACACTAGACACTGATGATATGACATTAGACTCTGATGATATGACACTAGACGCTGATGATATGACACTAGACGCTGATGATATGACGATAGACGTTGATAATATGACACTAGACGTTGATGATATGACATTAGAACACAGTAGACGCTGATGATATGACACTAGACGCTGATGATATGATATTAGACGCTATTAATATGACACTAGACGCTGATGATATGACATTAGACGCTGATGATAATACACCTGACGCTGATGATAATACACTAGACGTTGGTGATAAGACACTAGACGCTGTCGATATGTCAATAGACGCTGATGAGATGCCACTAGACGCTTGTGGTACGACACGACGGATCATCAATATCTTAGGAGAGTGATGTCATAGTACATTCGTCACCAACACTTCCAGAGACACAGAACACTGTGACGAGTTAATACATAGCTCTGTCTTTACTATTCATGTTAGTTTCATTACGTGAATTTCGAACAAAAGCCATGATCATCATATTGCCATGTTTGGAATCAACTTCGGGTCACCCTGAAATACACTTTTCATATGAAGGATGTGTTAACGATGAGAAACATCAATCTGACAGACTTGGTGTCCCCATACGATAAACATGCACAGGTCACGAGGAACTACTTTTTTAAGATAAGGTAGATATTAACGGGAACAATATTCCCCTTTGTCCAGTTGATAGCTGTAACTACGAGCAGAACTTCCATATCGTTGCCGGACGAGACCGATATATTCAAGTTATATGACGGTGGCCTGCAAATAATCGTGTCTGGACCAGACAATCCAGTGATCGCCACCGGCTACCAAGAGTTAGACGTGTAATTTGCTTTTGAAAAAAAATTCTTAATTACTGGTTATTGGATATGTATTTGTTAAGATGTAAATTATATAGGTTCAATAGTAGGGGGGAACTTTGGCAAGTATCCATTGACGGGACGCGGTTGATGGTTCCCATTTTACAAAACAATGGCCTCCATACATCAAGTCGTGACTAACACATGTTAAACAATGGCCTCCATACATCAAGTCGTGACTACCACATGTTAAACAATGGCCTCCATACATTAAGTCATAACTATCAAATGTTAAACAATGACCAACATACATTAAGTCGTGATTATCAACTGTTAAACAAGGTCCTCAATACATTAAGTCGTAACTGTCAAATGTTAAACAATGGCCTCCATAAATTAAGTCATGATTATCAAATGTTACACAATGGCCTCCATACATAAAGTCGTTACTATCACATGTTAAACAATGGCCTCCATACATTAAGTCGTGATCATCAAATGTTAAACAATGTCCTCAATACATTAAGACGTAACTATCAAATGTTAAACAATGCCCTCAATGCATGAAGTCGTCACTATCAAATGTTAAAAAATGTCCTCAATACATTAAGACGTAACTATCAAACGTTAAACAATATCCTCAATACATTAAGTCGTAACTGTCAAATGTTAAACAATGACCAACATACAGTAAGCCGTAACTGTCAAATGTTAAACAATGACCAACATATATCAAGTCGTAACAATCAAATGTTAAACTATGTCCTCAATACATTAAGTCGTAACAATCAAATGTTAAACAATGGCCTCAATACATCAAGTCGTAACTATCAAATGTTAAACAATGTCCCCAACACATCAAGTCGTAACTATCAAATGTTAAACAATGCCCTCCATACATTAAGACGTAACTATGAAATGTTAAACAATGTCCTCCACATATGAAGTCGTAACTATCAAATGTCAAACTATGTCCTCAATACATTAAGTCGTGACTGTCAAATGTTAAACAATGGCATCCATACATTAAGTCGTAACTATCAAATGTTTAACAATGGCCTCAATACATTAAGTCGTGACTATCAAATGTTAAATAATGGCCTCAACACATAAAGTCGTGACTATCAAATGTTAAACAATGACCTCTATACATTAAGTCGGAACTATCAAATGTTAAACAAAGGCCTCCATACATTAAGTCGTAACTATCAAATGTCAAAAACACCTCTATACTTTAAGTCGTAACCATCAGTTGTTAAACAATCGCCTCCATACATTAAGTCGTAACTGTCAAATATTTAAACCATAGCCTTTAAAATTTAAATTCTTCCCTCTAAATATTATCGCTTGAATTTATGTCTCAGCGTGTACCGACCACGATTTCAACGAAAGAAAAACACATGGCAAATTTGCATATTACTTGATTGAGCTAATGAGTGCAGTGTTACAGGGGGAAGTCAACATCAAAGTAAATATGGAACACAACTGTGAGTATGGGAATGCAGGATTGAACACCTCAGAGACGTATAACCACATCTCATGCTCTTCACGAACTATCCGTTAAATATGTCACACCCTGTCCTTCCACGGCCCCGTTCAGCGCCAAGGAATGAAAAGAACAAATAAAACTTGATCGACCTAATGGATCAGAGTAGAAGTAAATGTCAGTGACAACTTAAGGCACTGAAAGTCAGTCTCCATCAAATACATGTAGGGCAATGTAAGCCTTGACGCACTGTGGTCCAGAGGCTGGGTTGACACGAGGACAAAAGACATAGGTGATAGTGTAAGTAGGAAGTGATGCTGTGTACAAATATACTGCCTGCCCTTTGTTGTAGCCTGCTGTGGCCTATCAATATTGACAGGTGCGTGTCCGGCCTCTCCCCCCTCACACACACAACACAGGAAGTTATATGTGCTAATATTGATTCCAGGCTAGGCTGTATAAAACATATCATTTTGCATATGTTGGTTGACTTGAACTACAGGTAGAGGCTGTTCCCAGGTAGTTTTTTTTACAGATATGATTTCCATACATCGTCGCCCATCACGTCTGTTGTTACGGGGATTACCGTTACACGGACAAACCGGGGATGTGACTGGGAGATATGTTCCTATCAAAACACCAAACAGGGCACTTTCACACAGACTATGTTCTTCCTCTTATGATAAATAGATAAATCTTAATTTTATTAAAACCTGTTTTTAGGTGTTTTTTTCGTTTTTTTTATTCAGTCATGTACCACAGCATACAGATATAGTGGAATAACAGTACAAATTCATGTATAACGGTAATTCGCAAAAGGATGTGGTACAGAGGAGGCCTAAGGCATAATCCACAGCATGGTACAGATGTAGGCATATTTATGTATACAATTAAGAAGGTGCGGTATTTATGGTACATCAAATTATGTTGCAACATCAAGTGAATACGTTATTTTACAATTTGAGTAAACAAGGCCACTTTTCTGTTAAAGGCAGAGAAGTGATTATTTCTACGTGCAATATGACATTCAACGTCATAGATACTTCTTATTGTGTTCTTAAAAGCAACAAAGTCAACATTTTCATTCTTAATACACTGGACAAAGATAAATATTAAAACATGTTATCGGTTTCCGTGAACCAACGGTCTTGTTAAGCAGCTTTATTTAAAAGAAATTGATGTGTTTTACCATTTCACGCAAAATTTCCACAAGATCAGTGAACACTACTACCACTATTGATCGTTTATTTTTATTTAAATCTATTTTTATCAACGTCCACATGGCTTAGTGTTTGAGGGGTCCTAGTGTGGCCCTGTCGTCTCTAATCACTGTGAAGAGTTGCCTTCCTTTAGCACGCCAGAAACTCATGATCGTGGGTTCGAATCCAGCCCCAATTATGTTTCTTGGTTTGTCAGCACCATACCCGTGCTCGTGGGTTTCACCGAAGTGGTAAACGTCTGAGACCTGCATCACTTCGGGCTTGCCTTCCACATTAAGCTGACGCGCAGTGTTTGAAATAATTTTAAAAACAAGACAGTCGGGCGGGTCACCAATAAGGGTTGCCTGCCCATCTTCAAAGTTACCTGCCCACATTCAGACATAACAAATATTGAAAAAATACAAAAATAAGAGATAACTAATGCAAACAATTACTGAGAATCTACAAGGGTTTATGATAAAACTAAACAATTATCTGCCAGGCAGTCGGGCAGGTGGTGGAATATGTCATGCAGCCCGACAGAAAAAGTTACCAGCCACGAGCCGGCGGGTATGCGGTTATTTCAGACACTCTTGACACGCCGTGATATACATGTAAATGAAATGACAGAGTTAAACCCAACTCACTCACTTAACGTGTACGTGACTAACTGTTGTTTTACTCGGCATTCAACATCATTCCAGCGACAGGACGGTCAACATATAATCTAGTCTGGACAAGACCAGTGACATATCACTAACAACGTTCATGGGTTACCATGACATTCAAATCCCCGGACCCCTAGTCGCCTCTTTCTACAAGGAATGTGTTTATTGCGGCCTTTCTAGCCCGGGTCCCTCTGACCTCTGACCTCTATGGCCCCGGCGCTAAACAGACCCTGAAACAAGCCGCTGGCACTTTAGGCTCGGAGAAAGGACACTTTTATAAGCGTGAATTAGAAGGTAACTGGTATTTTTACCAAGTTGGTGCGTGAATCCCCTATTCTGGGACGGGCTGACCAAGTTGTTAACACGTCGAGTTGTTTGACCCACGTGGAATAATGTGTCCTCCAGACATACCAAACCCTTGCTGTTGTCTCCGTGTGGGATATGTTCTTGAAGGTGAACGTAACTCTAACATTATTCGTATTCATCATATTGTGTTTGGTCAGATCCAGATGTACCCATCTCGGTGAAGAGTATATATGTCTGTTGGAAGACGATGGCATTACGAGACCAAAGATGTGTTTATGATTGTATAGATTATCAAAGTAAAAAATGTTTCGAAATTTAACTTGATGTGTTATTAATTCCGGGGCAATGTATTGATCTTTCCCCCCCCCCCCCCCATAAAACAAGAAATACACATTCAAAATAAAATACATTTTAACATTCATTCCTTTAATTCCCCAAACAACATTAAACATTAAATTGTCTGGTGGATTATTGGCCCATGTGTAAATCATATAGCTCAAATGATCATGCATATAATTGCTTTAGTTAATCAATGTACCGCCATTAACACAATTACCTTCGCTTTACAGTTTGATCAATGTGAAAAGCATTCGTTGGAAATGATTGATCTGATGTCAATGGGCAACTTGTCCAATTAGAAATGACCTTATAGAAACAGAAACAACCTTCCTTTAACAGATAATATGTTCTTGTTTTGTCTGATAGAACGATATCCAGCAGGTTGTTGACAATCCACTTCCAAATCAGAATTCACAACTTCGAAAAAAATCTGTTGTAACCAAACGAGAATTTATTTTTGCCATCAAACGACATTTCTTTCCAGAACCTGACCTTATTAGGTATGTGGAGGATATGGTAGCGGCTGTGACGCCGCCGACTTGGAATGCTTTGATACAAAGCCCCTTGTGTGGTACTAAATATGGAGCATATTTCACCCGTGCAACGTGATTTTATTAAACAACGATATTTCCATGCACCCATCGCCTGCATTCCGGGTCCATATTCCACCATCGCGGGTCTCAGACTATCATTGACCTCGTGCAATCTATTTTGGAACAGGTACCATTCTCAAGGTCAAGGCCTGTTTTTAGTGTGTGGTTACCAACGATCCTGCCATGACGTTTGAAATTATGTATCCTCGAAAACAAAAATAACTTCAAGGAAAATGCCGAGATATGTGCTTTTGAAGATTGTTTGATATGAACATGTTCGTTATTTTTGCATTTGAGTATATGTATTGTATGACAAATATATTAGGATATCATTTGATTCTTGATATTTACTAAGTAGTACTTAAATGTCAGAGTGAGTATGGTTTTACGCCGCTTTTTGCAATATTCCTACATTGTATGGTGGGGACGCCGGATTTGGGGTTCACACATTGTATTCATGTTGCGAATCGAACCTTCAATGTGACGAGCGGACACTTTAACTCTTTAAAGGAGCTTAAAGTAAACATCAAGTGGTGGTTGGTTCAGTTAATACTGCCGTGTAAACAGTTATAATAATATGTACTTCATTGATTAAAATAAGATATTAGTGGCAGGCATTTAGCTAAGTATGGATAAGATATATAATTTACTTGATAACGGTGTCAGAACCTACGTCGCTCCTAATTGTAATAAAGTTGTTTATCCATATATCTTATCCTTACTTAGTACTCCAACTTCTAGATGCCCCTCAAAGAAGTTATACATTTAACTTAGTGAATGTTCAGTAGCTCTACTCGTCTTGTTAAGACATCCATCATTATACATGGACTCCCTTATATTAGAGAGAAACTGAAACAAAGAATGAAGAAAAGTTATTTAACAACAAATACATGAACTAAAACAGACAATATCACACTAAACACACCTGTCACATTATAATTTATCTCTTAATGTACACGAAATTCACGTTTATTTAACTTGAAACAGCTGTTTATCAAACAATAACTCATCTCCGGTTTAGACAGAAAAATACCAAAATAATAATCATCGGTGGTGGATCCAGAGGCGGGTTCAGGGAGTTAAAGATTCTCAACTTCAGCTATAGTTGATTAAAGACGTCCCAAAAAGGAGGCGCCGAAGCGAACGCTTTAACCACTAGGCTACCTAACCGCCCCTGCATACCCTCCGAACAGACCCCTGACTCCCGCGTACTAAAGGGTACGCGGGAGTCAGGGGTCTGTTCGGAGGGTATACAGGGGCGGTCGGGTAGCCTAGTGGTTAAAGCGTTCGCTCGTCACGCCGAAGACCCGGGTTCGATTTCCGACATGGGTACAATGTGTGAAGCCCATTTCTGGTGTCCTCCGCCGTGATATTGCTGGAATACTGCTAAAAGCGGCGTAAAACCAAACTCACTCACTCACTCGGAGGGTATGCGATGCGAGGGTACTCAGCGATGTGGTATGCGGGACTTGTATATAATCGTATTTTGCATGTTGATTCACCATTTACAAATGTTTAATGGTGTACACAAAAATGTACTTTTTTCGATTTTATTTCAGTAATTTTACTTGAAATCGCACCCTTTTGTGAATGCTTTTGAAATTTGTTACCAAATGAGACTACTGTAAACTACGGTTGTAACTAACTCAAAGAGACCACCAATTTTAGTTCGTTGTAACCGTAGTTCGTTATAAACATATATACACCATATATACAGCGAATAGCTTGGACCAATAAAACCAGCTCGTTATATCCGCCAGTTCGTTTTAAGCGTGTTCGTTATAAACGTTGTTTACTGTAATGTTAGGATTCAAGGGAGGAAGGGTTTGCCACCTTCAAAAATTGTAGAAAGGTTCTACCTGCATGTTTTGTGAATAAAGTAGGAGAAACCTTTCCTGCAGAATCAGACAACGGTTTCAAGTGTGCATGAGCTGAATATGTGAATGTATGTAAATAATTGTGCTAAATATATAACCTTAGCATGTAATCTGATCAATGTGCGTGGTCCTTTGTACTTGTTATTCATTCATTGTAACAATGAATGCTAAACTTATAACCAAGTTCGTCTAGTGTGTGACGATCTCTCTCATAGTCAGAAGCCTCAACATGCAAAAAAATTCAAAACGGCATGTCCAGTAGGTTTCCATTTACCTCCTCGCTGACATCGCTTTATCCAAACTTTCCTCCTCGCTGACATCGCTTTATCCAAACTTTCCTCCTCCCTACATCGGCCTTTTCGTTTGGAATGTTCATGTAATGACACTTGGTATTTTCATTGTCATGTAGATTAATGCACTGTAAACGAAACAAAATGGCGAACGTCTCTCCACTATGACGTTACAGCTACAGTACGGCTTCTAGCTGGGATGTCAATATGCACATGCGCTGGTTGTGGGATCAGGGCAATTGTTTGTCGTTTCATAGATAATACTGAAATAAAATGTCCTATTTTTAGGTGTAAATATGTTCTTTGTAAGACTCCATAACATGTTTTTTATTTTTTTTTTTAATAGGTCTCCGGACCATCCGCTCCTCTTACATGTCAGAACATGTGTTAAAATCTGAAGATAATGGAATGTCATAAACTTGTATTGCGCTCGTTCAGCAAATAAGTAACTTTCCTTTAACTATTATAAGGTTATTTTCAGTGAGACTGAAATCCAATACCTTGTTCAGGGGTCTGTCCCGGGGAGCATTGGCAACGTGAACAATTTGTACTGTACAATCGTGAAACGGAGCATGTACTGTACAATCATGAAACAGAGCATGTACTGTACAATCATGAAACAGAGCATGTACTAGACGAAAATTTGGCGTGTCTATTACAGTGTGCATCGCACCATGAACGAAATATTTCAAACCGCGAACTTATCATTTCTAACTCACAAAATATGATAATACCTAAAAAAAATATTTGAGTATCTTCTACAAAGACTATAGATATAGAACGTCAAATCCAGATGACAACCAGTCTAGAACATCCAACCACACAGATTCCATCGGCCGTAAAAGACAGAACAGCGATTTCCCAAATCACCGTAGCAAAGTAATATTTGTCACCATCAACAACTTACATATTTTCTTCCGATTCGATTTACTAGTTTCTCTATAGGTTATATTACCTTGTGGTGAAACCCGAATGCAACAGTAACCGATTCACCCCATCGTCACCCGCACCTTCCTAGCTGCTCAGCTCACTGGCTTATGATATAAATTTATATATGTTACCGCACGTGGTCCTGTGCACAGCGCACGGATCCCAAATCAGGTGAAATTAAGCAACGTCGGTCTCGGAGAGTAGTTGGATTGGTGACCGCGGTCAGCAACTTGACTCCTGAGAGTTTCTAGGGCTTCTAGAGTCCTGCCCCACACTGAAGTACATGCACCACATGTGGTGTCTCCCTAGGCAAGTGACTTTGTTGGAAATGTGCCTCTGTTCACCCAGCAGTGAGTGGGTACCCGGTAGGATGAAATTGTTATGTGCTTGTAAACCTTCTAGCGCCTCACAGGCAGCTTGGGTTGTATACTCCCCAGGGAGCTGAGAATGAAAACCGAGTGCTCACTGAACCATTGTAGTGCTATGAGCATCCACTTGATGAATGGAATCTGGCGCATTATGATTGCACTTATTATTATTTACCGTCAGTGTGTAAAGTTAGTCAATGTGTGAAATAACTGAAATTTTCACAATTTTCACTTAGGAAACGCCGTGATAGTTCATTGACTTCACAGTTATTTTTCCTTAAAATAAAAAAGCTAAAAGGACTAAAACATCACAATTGACTGATTTTTCTTGGAATAGAAGCCCCAAAACTAAAGAATGGTTTTCATTTCTTTTAATCCCATTATTTTTTATCACTGGGTGATGATATAGGACTTTTAAATATTTGGAATTTCTATCATAATGTCATACGTCGAAAAGTAATTGTAAAGTTTGAAGTTTTGGCGTTTAGAAACGAAGTGAAACTTTCAATCATTTTACAAATTGTCAAATTCTACACATTGATTCAGCTGGAGCCTGAATTGATCTTTAACGAGTAGAACCGTTCTGATTGACTGTGATCGCAGCGCCATCTACTGAGGTTAATGCAAATACTACAAAACCACGAACACACAACGCAGTGTCAAATACGAAATATGATTATTTTTGTGGCATTATGAATGCCTGCCGTTTTTACATGTTGTCTTGGAATGTCCCTACTGCCTAAAAAATTCAATAAGCTAGTTTTTACACCACATATTTCAAGCAAACACACCGCAGCTGCAACTATTAATAGCGAAAGGTAATTCGGACTTCTGCAGTAAATGCCGGATGTTTTGTTGGTTTGGCTTGTAATACACCGACGATCCCGCCATCAGGTGGATCCAGCAACTCGCACATCATATCTTCAAGCTGAAAATCTCATAATCTCCCAGTGAGGAATATTTCAATCTATTTGCTTGCCTGGTATTTTTGGCCGTCTCGAAAAATGCTCTGCAATGGTTGGAAGGTGTGAGATTTAGAGCCGCGGTCTCAGTGATTAAATGATAGTGTACTCCTTGACAGCGGCGCTGCTGTCGCTACTGCCGTCACATAATCGCCTCTTGTCATAATCAGTGCAAACTACTGATGGTACAAGCATCTGTCTACTGTCACGGCCAGTGTACACACCCTGACGTTACAAGCATCTGCACCTGTCACGGCCAGTGCACACAACTGACGTCACAACCACCTGTCTACTGTCATGGTATTTCTCAATATTGACAATGGCGCTGACCTAGGCTGGAGTAACACTACCAAGCTAACTGTCGCAATTACCGATGAATGTCAGTATGACACGTGATTATGTTATCAATCGAGCGGAGTGATACAGAACTACTTTAGGGGAATTCCCAATGTCTGAAAATAACTGTGGGACATACGTCATGAGATTGTACACATTAATGTATGTATAATTATTATCTACCTGTCGGGTCTCCGACATGACGCGTTCATTCGGAGTAACAACAGAATGTTCTACTTATCATTCGGGGCACGGGTGGCCCAGTCGTCTAAGGCGCCGCGATTCGCTGTGCAGAGTTGCGTCCCTTGGGCACGCCGGAAACCTATGATTGTTGGTTCGCCCCGATTATGTTTCTAGGTTTGTCAGCACCATACCCGTGCTCGTGGGTTTCACCGAAGTGATAAACGTCTGAGACCTGCATCAGTTTGGGCTTTCCTCCCACATTAAGCTGACACGCCGTGATATAACTGGAATACTGTTAACAGCGGCGTTAAACCAAACTCACATACTCACTCACTCACTCACTACATATCACTGTCGTGCAACGGGAAATCCTACTCCGCATCCTCAAGAGGTCATCCTCATCAGCAGCTCCGGTAGCCTTAGTATGACTCAAACACATATCCAAAGGTAATATCAATCCATTTTCAGCAGCAATTGTGTCTGGATGTCTTTCCAAGTCCATCTGTACAGTGTGCAACGTCTGTTTCAAGTGATGACATTGCCCTTGACTTTTGTAAGGGACGTAACTCGCAATGGAATTTTTTGGAGGGGTGACGTCACGACAAAACAACTCTGTGTGTCAATATAGTTCGTTTTTTAGGATTAAAGTTTGGTGCTTTAATGGATTGTCATGTTCTGTATGATTTTGATACGAGCATCCGGATTGTGAGGGAAGTTACGCATCGCGGAATTACAATTTGCCCAAGTGAGATGAACGTCAACAAAAACAACTTCATTAAGTGATGTCACAAAAACCCGCCTCTTGTAATAGCCCGTACCTGACGTAGCAAGCACCTGCTTCCCAACCGAATCCTGAAAATAATCCTAGACTGTAAGAACGTTTGAAGTATACTACTCAAAAAATGTTAAGGATCACCTAATTCTTTCATATCACTACAGCTAATCCCTATGTCATGACAAATTAACTTTACCAATGTGAAAGAATCGGGTGATCCTTAGCTTCTTTTGAGTAGTATATGTAGCAATGCCAAACCAGTGTTTGCGGTAGGTTTTTCGTCAGTGCGTTCAAAATCCTTTTATAAAATTACTTAAGTTTTCATGTCAACAAATCTGTACTGTAGTGCACACAAGATCATTGTATAGTTGTAATCGTTTTTATTTTAATATTTTAAAAAAATTATTCAATATTGATTACATTAATTTCGGCGAAATTGCGTGTGAACTGAACTAGCTAACCGAAACGTACAACAACCAGTTTAAGGTTATTGGCGACTTGAAACGAACCTCAGAGAAAGAATACATGTGTCATAAATGCCGTACACTGACTCGTTTACGGTAATGTTTATTGTAGTGTGACTATTGTATATCGATATAATGCCGGGTCGTTCGAAATGGCGGGGCCGCTGAAACTCTCGGCTGAAGCAACCAGTGGCACGAACGTGCTTTGCTAGTGGTTGTTATTGTTTGAAATATTAAAAAAGCTGCAAAAAATAACACATTTGAATAATGATACTGATGAATACATTCAGACATAATTGTTTTTAGCTGTAGCGATAACTAAGATCTGATTTAAATGATATTATTGCAATTATTGCATGCCAAAAAAATAACTGATAATGTTGGGCTTGTATCACGGGCAGCTGATAACCCTTTCTGTCTTAGTTAACGAAAAAACAAACTCCGTAATCTTAATCACTGCTCATAAAAAGTGCCTAGCAGAACATAAGTACAATGAAAATAGTAGTTTAACCTTAATGTAGATCACAGCCAGCGTACATACCACACCAAAGAGTAGGAATAGGGTAGGAATAGGGTAGGAATAGGTCTTCGGCAACCCATGCCTGCCGTGAAAGGCGACTGTGTTTGTCATAAGAGACGACAAACGGGATCGGGTTGTCAGGCTCGCTGACTTGGTGGATCAATGCTCATGATATCAATCTCTGGATTATGTGGTCCAGACTCGTTTATTTCCAGACCGCCGTCATAAAGCTTGAATATTGCTGAGAACGGCGTAAAACAACAAACAACAAACATACCACATAACTGGCAAGATGATGATGATGATGATGATGATGATGATGATGATGATGATGATGGCTACATTCAAGAAACAATACGATTGGAGGGAAGAAATTGATTTGATTTGTATCCCGGGACCTCAATAATATTTAATAATAATAATATATTTGTTTCTACTTCTTAGACATGACAAGGCTAGTCGACGGTGTAGTTTTTGCCACTGCGCCATCTAACTGAGATCTATTTTTAACAATTGAGAATTCCAAATTTCCATTCTTATGTTTTTTTGTGGTGTACGCATATAAGCAGACAAAAAGCATTGCGTGCAAAATATTCCTGCAAATATCTTATGCGTGTTTTGTCGATTTTGGAGCGTGAAAACTCGAAACTGCTTTTTTCTCCTTGCTTCGATTATTTTGCCGTCATTTCTCGTCATTTTCTCGTTGCCTCGATATTGGTCTCGTTACATCGTTAAGTAACAACTCAACGCGAGTGAGTGAGTGAGTGAGTGAGTAAATGTTCTTATTCACCATCACGACATTATTAACATGGGTTTACATTGGCACAGACCAAACATTCACCATGTAATGATGATGAGGATGGGGATGAGGATGAGGATGAGGATGACGAGGATGAGGATGATGATGAAGATGAGGATGAGGATGAGGATGAGGATGAGGATGATGAAGATGAGGATGAGGATGAGGATGAGGATGAAGATGACGAGGATGATGATGAGGAAGATGATGAAGATGAGGATGAGGATGAGGATGAGGATGAGGATGATGATGAGGATGATGATGATGATGAGGAAGATGATGAAGATGAGGATGAGGATGATGAAGATGATGATGAAGATGACGAGGGTGATGATGAGGAATATGAGGAAGATGAGGATGAGGAGGATGAGGATGAGGATGACGAGGATGAGGATGAGGATGAGGATGAAGATGAGGATGAGGATGAGGATGAGGATGAAGATGACGAGTATGATGATGAGGAAGATGATGAAGATGAGGATGAGGATGAGGATGATGAAGATGATGATGATGATGATGAGGATGATGATGATGATGATGATGATGATGATGACGAGGAGGATGATGACAACATCTGTCGTCAAGGTCACGGTACACTTCGCCATGCTGTCAATGTCTATGTGGGGGTTTCAGTGCATGTTATTAATAGTATCAGAAGAGAAAAATAACTAATTTATCGCTAAGTTCTTTTCTATGTTCTTAGTTAAAAGCCTGTGCTAGTTTTACATTTCTCTCCTTCTGAAGCTGAACCACGACTATCATCCACTGCTGACTCACTTCACACCCAAAGACATCCCCCTATGAGTGAGTGAGTGAGTGAGTTGGGTTTAACGCCGTTTTTAACAGTATTCCAGTCATATCACGGCGTGTCAGCTTAATGTGGGAGGAAAGCCCAAAGTGATGCAGGTCTCAGACGTTTACCACTTGGGTGAAACCCACGAGCACGGGTATGGTGCTGACAAACCTAGAAACATAATCGGGCGAACCGGGATTCGAACCCACAATCATAGGTTTCTGGCGTGCCCAAGGGACGCAACTCTGAACAGCTCCCCCTATGACGTCCAGCTAGTCCCACACAACGGGTGTAGCGTCCGTGTTTATACGTAGAATAAATACTTGTACGTTATTCACTGTCACGACGTTACTCACACTGGCACAGACCGTGATAAGTTCACCCCACGAACATACACAGGCCTAATGATGCCACTTTGGAAGCATTATTTTTTTTTAAAATCAAAATTTCTCGTTTTTTCAAGTATTATCTCGTTATTTCAATTCTTTTCTCGAAATAACGAGTTTTTTCACTTATTTTCTCGGAAATTCGAGTTCTTTCTCGTTACTTCGAAAATATTCTCGTTATGTCAAGTTTATCTCAAAAAGTCGTATTTTTCGTTTTTTACTCGTTGCGCTACAACTGCTTTGTGCAAGGGGCTCCTGGTAGTTTAACAATCACGCAAATATGACATTATGTTGATTAAAACAGCATGTTACGATAATATTTATGTGATATATAATCTGTATGTAAACGTTAGCATATTGTTCATATTTTAAGACAATGGGTGCTTTGCTAACATAATGGCGGTGGGTTAGCCTAGTGGTTAAACGTTAGCTCGTCACATCGAAACCCGGGTTCGATTCCAATTGTGTGAAAGCCTTTTCTGGTGTCAACTGTAATAAACTTGCTGCAATATAGTTTAAAAACCACTATTATAATCTCGCTTGGGGAAATAATACGCAGTGCAGACTTGTCAGTTAAAGCGGAATCTTGTCAGGAAGTGCCAATTTCGCATTTTCAACTAAATTCCGAAGATGATTTCTCTTGTCCTCATTTTGGACATTGTTTGTCCCCCACAGTTCCTTTAAACCATCCCCCACTCCTCCCAGAGTTTACCCCCCACAAACATCAGTCTCCAGCCCCTCCCCACAGTTCACTACCCCCAACAATTAGCTCACAGCCATTCGCGGCTTGTTTCTTTAGCTCACCAGTCCTGCACACCTCACCCGCAGGTTCTCGATACAAACGTATTTACTCCAAATCCGTTTCCGCATTTTTTGTAATTCCGGCGATAGTACCGGAGTGACGTCACAACACTGAACACACTCCGCCATCCCTCCTCACGTATATGTGTGTTGTGCTGAGGGGGGAGAAACGCTAGTTATTGCAGGCAGGAGGTGATTTGTCGACCAACCCCCTGGCCCTACTTCCTGTATGGACACTCGGAGGAGGACATACCGATGTTTAACACAATTACTGTTAGGTATTCTGCGCGTGTCATGTCTGTTATGTGTCGTTAATGTCATGTGTTGAAGAAGATTACGCCATCTTTGATACAGGCGCAAGTGTAGAGTACACCTGGACTCGCCCTCATGCCACCATTGAGCTCCAAGTCTATCATAATCTGATGTAGTTTCTACATTTCTACAATAAATACTATTGTCATACCTTCATGTCAGAATGAAGAGATCTGATTGGTTTACGTGATCTTGATAAAATAGTATGTATCCAACCTGGGAGGGAAATACATTTTAGACGGGAGAATAAATCCCTTATACCCCGCCACAAAGAACACAGGCTGCACGTGGATTTATGAGAGGGAGAATAAATCCCTTATATCAGCTTCGAAGCAAACAGTGGAAGTCACGTGACATAGCACAAGTTGACCTCAGCTCAATCGAACAGCTTTTTTCTAGCAACTTTAAATCTGTTTCAGTTCCGTCACAATGGCAGATAAAAACATGTCGGTAAGATAAATTCATTGTAGCAGGTTGGTTGGTTGGTTGGTTTGTTGTTTAACGCCGCACACAGCAATATTCCAGCTATATGACGGCGGTCTGTAAATAATCGAGTCTGGACCAGACAATCCAGTGATTGATATCATGAGCATCGATCCACGCATTTCGGATCGATGACATGCATCAACCAAGTCAGCGAGCCTGACCACCCGATCCCGTTAGTCGCCTTTTACGGCAAGCATGGGTTGCTGAAGACCTTTTCTAACCCAGAATCTTCATGGGTCTCATTGCAGCAGGATCCCTCAGGGTACCTGTTGTTTTAAGGGTCCCATATTTATCAATTAAACATATCTACAGGGAGGGGGGTGGGAGTGTAATACTTCATCCCATTTATCTTTTACTGGTCAGTTATACCTTGGAAAGTTTCTAATTCAATTATTCAAAATATTTTTATTTTTATAGTTAATAATTAAATGTGTTCCAGGGAGGAGACTGAATCCATTAAAGACTTACCCTGAGATCGTTTTACATTTTTATAATAAAGAATAAAAAAATGAGACATACATATTTACTTGAGGGAAATAGGTCGCTACAAGTTATCGCAACACCGAAACATATTCAAAATAAATTTATTTTCACTGTGTAAAACTGTTTTTGAAATATAGCATAAACCGAAACTGAAAATAGAACAAAGAAAAAGCAAGATATTTTCAGTTACACAAACATTTGAGTTTTACAGAAAGTGTTGAAACATCACGGAAGGTGATTTAATCCTGGTGGCGGGGAAACACATACAATGGCTGAGGTTAAACACGGAAACACGAGATAAGGGCGTCGGTAATAAAGTCACTAATTCATGCTGAAATAAAAACCGGTTTTAAATGTCTGAGAAGCAGAACATTCTGTTTAACACAACATGTCTATCTGTTCCTATTGAATGCCTATTGTATTCACTGATACACAATTCAGTGTCATATGCACATCCGCTCAGCTTGTGTCGAATTTACAAGGGGAGACGTTGTTTGTATATCCGTACATAGAATTTACTACACTAAACTACGGTTATTACGAACTTAAATGGACCTCTAATTTTAGTTCGTTATAACCGTAGTTCGTTATAAGCATATATACAGCTTATATACAGCAAATGGCTGAGGCAAAAAAAAACAACAAAAAAACGGTTAAGCGTGTTCGTTATAAACGTAGGTTAGGATGACACGCAATCAGCAAGTCGCCAAGACAGACACCCGATCCACAAAGTTGGCGTACAATGACACGCAATCAGCAAGTCACCAAGACTGACACCCGATCCACAAAGTTGGCGTACAATGACACGCAATCAGCAAGTCGCCAAGACAGACACCCGATCCACAAAGTTGGAGTAGGATGACACGCAATCAGCAAGTCACCAAGACTGACACCCGATCCACAAAGTTGGAGTACAATGACACGCAATGAGCAAGTCGCCAATACTGACATCCGATCCCCAAACTTGGAGCACGATGACGTCCAATCACCAAGTCGCTGAGAATGACCACCCGATCCACAAAGTCGCCTCTTACGGCTAGCACAGGTTGCTTGTCATATGTTCCAGACATGAGATTGAGTGAGTGAGTATGGTTTTACGCCGCTTTTAGCAATATTCCAGCAATATCACGGCGGGGGAAATCCAGACATGAGAAAGAACCTTAGTCTATATTCAAGGGGTACGCGTCAGTTATCGTTGCTTTCCTGCAATATTTGACAACGTATCTGTGAGTAGTTCATGTAGTTGAAAACACAATGCGTAACATCTCCAAGTGTGTATTGTAACGCAAGATGTTTTCTATGACATGGTATCCCAATTTCGTAAATCGATGCTCATGATGTCAATCACTGGATTGTCTGGTCTAGACTCGATTCTGTACAGACCGCCGTTAAATAGCTGGAATATTGCTGAGTGCGGCGTTAAACAACAAACAAACAGACACACACGTGGGCATTTACTTTCAGACATTGATCAAGAGAAGGCAATAAATCATTTTGTTTGGAGTTTTCGGGGTCACTTTAGCATATGAAAAGTCCAATGTTGTATGATGGCGACCCTTGTACGTTAGACTCTAACATGAGTAAGCGAGTGAGTTTAGTTTAAACTCCCTTGTCAGTTATATCACTGCTTGTCAGCTTAACGTGGGTTGAAAATGAGTGAATGAGTATGGTTTTACGCCACTTTTAGCAATATTCCAGCACGGCAGGGGACACCAGAAATGGGCTTCACGCATTGTACCCATGTCGGGAATCGAACCCGGGTCTTCGGGGTGACGAGCGAACGCTTTAACAACTTGTCTACCCGACCGCCCCGTGGGATGAAAGCCTAAGTGATGCATGTCTCAGACATTTAACACGTTGGTGAAACCCTAGAACACGGGTATGGTGCTGACAAACCTAGAAACATGACCAGTAGAGAATCTTGGAGTCGACCCACGATAATAGCGAAGTGCGGCGCATTAGACGACTAGATGAGACTGGAACGCCAGTGGAGAGTGTGGACTATTTCGTGTACTGTTGTGTCAACATGGAACGTATTTACTGCTGATGGTCAGTGGTGAATCTCTCGAGGGGGACGAGTGGGGGTAGGGGGGACAGTGGTGGTTCGTCAGCCAGAACAGGCCGATTGTCATTATGGGTTCAATGACTGAGGACCATTCCTCGTGCCCCACTAGAGAATAGCTCTATTTAACGGTAATTGACACTTAACAACAGCTGGGCGGTATATAACGGTATATGACACACTAGAGAACAGTTCTTTTTAACGGTAATTGACACTTAACAACAGCTGGGCGGTATATAACGGTATATGACACTTAGTCCAACAACAGCTGTGCGGTATATAACGGTAATTGACACTTAATAACAGCTGTGCGGTATATAACGGTATATGACACTCAGTCCAACAACAGCTGTGCGGTATATACCGGTAATTGACACTTAACAACAGCTGTGCGGTATATAACGGTGTATGACACTCGGCCCAACAACAGCTGTGCTGTATGTAACGGTATATGACATCTAGCCTAACAACAGCTGAGCGGCATATAACATTATATGACACTTAACAATCATGAAATACGGGCGGTGAGCGAGCCCAGTGGTTAAGCGTTCGCCTCACGCCGTAGTCCGGGGTTCGAGTCCCCACACGGGTGCAGTGTGTGTGAAATCTATGTCTAATGCTCCCAGTCGTGACATGAGTTCAATATAGGTAAACGCTAGACAACAACGTCCCAGGGAGATAGAATGTATTGTATCAGATTACAGATATTTTTGAAAGCTTCGCTGACGTTCTCCGACCGTTTCGAGGTTGATGATTAATCAGAGAGTGCCTGAATTGAGGACATATCCAAAAAAAGAACAACTGAACTGTTTAAATAAAGGACAAAACATTGATTGAGTAAAGAAATTAAAAAAAAACATATTTTTCTAAAACATTTCCCTGTTTTTTCACTATTAGTGCAATCGATAGGCCACACATGAATATTTATACAGTATTATTCCTGTTTTCATTAGGCTAGAAAATATCCACATCAAATAGCCAATCAATGATTGTCCACATAGCTGAAGCAAGTCAAACATTCACCAGTTACTTGCACACAAAGCGATCTTACACGGAAACCAAGCACCTATCTCCAGCCATGACGTCAGCGACGTAGCTATTCATATTTTACCCACATTTGAACATAATTGACACATATTTCACAGAGTTTCCCCATCGAGGATGCTTCCTCCTCTGCCTCCAGCATCCTTCTCCTTGAAACATATAAATATCACAAGGCTGAGTTTACATTGAGATTAACAAATACATTCTCTTAACATATCATTTGTGAATGTCGAATACTATTGACTGACGGGACTGAGTTAATATGTTTTTACAGGAATCCAAACACGACCAGTTGTGTTGGTAACTGGAAGCATTAATGTAATGTGTAGCGATGCGGTCTGACCTTGCAACCATTGAAACATAGAGTCACAAAACTCAATGTTAAACTAACAACCCTGTTGACTGATCAAATTGAAAATAGATTCTCGGAGTTAATCTTTATAAGGATACAAACGAAACATAAATGCTGGAATTGATATTTGTTTCGTCAATTTAGATAAAAACCTGTGGTCGTCAGCCAGGTGACGTGAAAAGCGTTCCAGGGATGATTGCGTCAAAAATAATATTCAATATTAGGGATTAGACAATTAATTTGGAATCTACCTCCTCAAGGCCATCAAACACTTAAAAAATGGCGTAGCCGGAGAATGTTTCTGAATTAGAAAAATTACATGTTTACAATTTCGCATTTTCATATAGAATGTTTCTTAAATGCTATTTCAAGAAAGCATTGTTTTTCAAGAGAAATGTTTATTGTTTTGAACTTGAAGATTTCGGTGCATGTGTTTCTGTTTTTAACCACAACCATATCTTCTGCTGGCATCTATTAATAATCACAGAAACAGATCTTTGTGTGGAATTATTCTGAGTTTAATACCATGCTAATTGTGTTTTCACGTTTGCTTTAACAAATAGTTTTACTGCTGTGACGTCAGGCAAAGACACTTACTTTTTTATGCAAAGTGCAAAGTAGTGCAGGATATATTGATCCTTTTTTTACACATGAGTGAGTGAGTGAGTGAGTGAGTATGGTTTTACGCCGCTTTTAGCAATATTCCAGCAATATCACGGCGGGGGACACCAGAAATGGTCTTCACACTTTGTACCCATGTAGGGAATCGAACCCGGGTCTTCGGCGTGACGAGCGAACGCTTTAACCACTAGGCTACCCGACCGTCCCTTTTTTACACCTGGTGTCATCAACGGATGCATCATACAATTTTCACAGCTTTTTGCCTTTTACGTCCAATGAAATGTGTTTCGGCGGATAATCAAGACTTGTCTCCAGCGTTTACGTCTAATAGATACTGTAACAATAATCATTGGCTTTTGTAACCTGTTCCCTCATTTCGATTCCATTTTTGTAAGATTTATA
Source organism: Haliotis cracherodii (assembly GCF_022045235.1). Classification (NCBI taxonomy): domain Eukaryota; kingdom Metazoa; phylum Mollusca; class Gastropoda; order Lepetellida; family Haliotidae; genus Haliotis; species Haliotis cracherodii. The sequence continues at coordinate 2,572,899 of NW_027266289.1, read as the reverse complement.
TAGCTATCGTTCATATCAAGATAGATGTTATTGTTATGAAGATAGTTGTTATTGTTAGCAAGATTGTTATTATTGTTATCAAGATAGTTATTATTGTTAGCAAGATAGTTATTATTGTTGACATCAATTTGGGGTAAATATTGCTGTTTCTGCGATGAGAGGATTCTCACCTCAGACGTATATATAAACATACAATACAGCCCATGTTTGGCAAGATTACTTCAAAGAGTCTCTGGGCTCATTGCTATTATATGTTTTATTAAGATAATTCAACAACCGTTATCTTCTGTAGGATATGTTCGTTTCTGAGCCTAGGTGTTAGTCTAATACAAAGGCAGAAGTAATTTTTCTTTTGTTTTCCTGTTTTTACGTTGGGGTACTGAACATGAAACAGATTCCTCCTAGTTTCCATTTTACATATAAAGTGTACAGTGCCGATTTTAAACCTCACACGCTGTTGAGAAAAGTGCTTCATCACCCAGTAAGTGTGGGCAACGGACTGAATGTGAAACTTGAAGAATGGTTTCCCCCCATTGCGTATCAAACGCACATCAATCATCAATCATGATTGACATCTGTAATCTGCAATGCAATACATCTCGTGTCATCATTATTAATAAATAAGTCAATCTTTGAGTATGATTAAATATTGTTGACCCAAAACGTACTGAATTAAAGTACTCAAAAGAAGTTAAACAAAACCCGATTCTTTCATATTACTATAGTTAATCTGAAATTACAGATTTACTATAGTACAGTCAAATCCTGTTAATCCGACATGGTTGGTTGCGTATGATTATGTCGGATTAACGAGTATGTCAGATTAACGAGTATGTCGGATAAACGAAACTAAGTAGTATGAATGTTCGTGATCGAAAATCGGACAACTACACGATACATAACGATACGAGTGAGTGAGTTGGGTTTTACGCCTCTTTTAACAATATTCCAGTTATATCGCGGCGTGTCAGCTTAATGTGGGAGGAAAGCGCGAAGTGATGCAGGTTTCAGACGGTTACCACTTCGGTGAAACCCACGAGCACGGGTATGGTGCTGACAAACCTAGAAACATAATCGGGGAGAAACGGGATTCGAACCCACAATCATAGGTTTCTGGCTTGTCCAAAGGACGCAACTCTGCACAGCGAATCGCGGCGCCTTAGACGACTTGGCCACCCGTGCCCCCCATAACGATACGAACACGTTATAATAAAGTGAAAAATGAAATATTCATATTGTTATCTCACATTGTTAGCGGATGTTTTCTAATCATGCAACCTCTAAAGTTTAACACAAATGGTTACGGAGTGTATGACTGATTAAACTACTTTTGAAACAATCGGGTGTTGTTTAACTTCTTTTGGGTAGCATACATGCCCATCATCCTGAAACAAACATAGATTGTTTTTTAGAAATATATCCTAGTATCTTTAAATACTTGTTAATGCCACTTTCTTGTGTTTCTACACCAGTATCCACAACGCTGGTTGATGACAGCATGGTAGTTATATGCACGTAGTGTCTTTGTAAACCGATCCCACATTCCACCCTAATGGCGCTGCGTTCCCATTTTTACAATTGTCTGCAACCGCTAAGGCAAGAAAATTACGTGTGTCATTAAAGAAGCACAAATATTACAGAACATCCTTAATTGTTTCCCAATTCCAGCAGCAAGTGTAAACAATGCCTCTCTGCAAGAACATAACACTGCAGTGTTACGAAACATGGTTTCCCGATTTGTCACCCCGAGTCTCCTTCATTACTAGCACTAGGGTGATTCTGAATGTTTCTAAAACCGAAAAGTAACCAACGGAAAAACCCGAATGCATTTGATCATTGCTGTTGTCGGGTTTGTGAAGTGCACTACCCTCCCCTCCCCCCGCGGACAAGTGTAGTTTTAAACAATGGCGGCTTGACTGTCCAGCTCGGTTTTTGCCTTCCATCCGTTTGTCCTACACACTTGCAGCTTGTCGTCTCTGCCCCGCCATGTTGACCCTCCTACAGAGCCGAGCTGACAGTGCTGTACAAACACCAGCCCCAGACGCTGTAAGGAGCCGAGCTGACGGTGCTGTACAAACACCAACCCAAGACGCTGTGAGGAGCTCGCATCAGCATCACAAGCACCAGCAGCAGGCCGGAGAGTCTTGTCATTCCTTGCCCTGTGACGCACCATAGTCGGTCACAAGACAATAGGCCAGTGTTCTCTGCGCATGCTCGTGGCAGGTATATAAGCAGGTGACTTGAGAGAGCAATCAGTTCTGTACGTGGACAAGCACCTGCATCCTGTCAGCCCAACATTTCATATACGGCATTCGTGGATACAGAACTTGTATTGAGACCTTATTGGACGTTACCACGGCTTCTGAAGGACCGAAGGACCTACCTCTGGAACAATCATTTGTGCATCAGAGAGTTCACGTGTTCCTTCTACCATTGACAAATCTGACATATTTCTCCAATATGGACGTCCGTCTGAAGTGATAGAAGATCTGTGACTGATTGACCGATAGGTCTCCGTTATTTCAGCCGTATATTCTGTTTCTGTCCATTTCGCTCTTAAAAGCTCTGTGACTGTGTGGCTGATTGGTCTTCGCTATCTCTGTATTTCTGTGTGTATTTCCTGCCCTATCTGTACTCTTCGTCATAATACCCAAGCATGTCATCTGCTGCCATGGTTGCCGTTTCTCTCATAATGACCACGTTGACATTGTCTGTGTTACCACCCCTCTGTGACGCTCATGGGCGGCTGATGGACCCGCCAGCCCGGAACAGCATGTGGCGTCTCGGCTTCAACAACCCCGTCAACTACAACGACAACGAACTCTACTGCGGCGGCAGAATGGTGAGTGATCTATGTCCAATGTATTGCACTTAGCATTGCCGCTAGTCGATCTCGAGCAGACAGTACGGAGCCTAGGGTAGAAGGACTGACTTCACAACTCTATATAGATAACCCTCATTACAAAAATATATATATACTAACATTTGACCGGAGGTGACCGAAATGTCCCGATGGCAGGTTGAGTGGTGTTCTGGGAGAAGGAAGAAATCAACGCCAATGTTGCTAAACTGACCGGCAAAAGAAGTATACGCCGTGTTTGAATATGGCTTAAAATGAAACAAACAAGAAATTGATATTCGATGGTGATGCATTTGATACGCATTATAGTTGTGTTTTGGACCTAAGTTTGCAGTGTTTCGGTGGCTGTTTTCAGCCTAGTAACGGTTTGGTAACATTTGTAATTGTTGGTAAAATCCGATTTTAGAGTGTATACTTTCTTTAGTCCCGTACTTAAGTCACAGTAATAACTGAAGTGCCTTCCAATGAAGTTATCGTTAAATGGGCTTAATTTTCGTTTGACTGTTGTTCGGCATAGATATGTTTTAAAATTGGAATATTCTGAGTCTTGACAGGAGACATTTGTTCTAATGGACACGATCGTTCTAATGACGCATACTCGAATCAAATAATATGGATGTCTAGTTCCGTCATGAGTGCGGCACCTACTGGAAAACCTCAGGGGTGTGGTCTAGCGTTACCGTGGGGAAAGTCATGGCTAGTCACGGAACTGAAACGCGCACATTTCCGAAACACGTCACTAATGTTACGTCATTTACAAATTCGTCGGTTTAAGCACGCGACCTCCATCATAATGTCGTGGCGTGACACGAAGGAAACAATTAGGAGTATGATATAAAGAAACGTGACCGATGGTCAAGACGATGAATGGCTGAATGAATTGTGTGCACTGGGGGTAGTGTGGCCATGGTTGCCACAGGCCATGACGCCTATCCCGACTACAAGAACTGTGGCAGCATACGGTCTGAGTGTACTGGGGGACTCGCCTGTAGGGGAGATATGCACTGGGGGTAGTGTGGCCATGGTTGTCGCAGGCAATGACGCCTACCCCGACTACAAGAACTGTGGCAGCATACGGTGGGACTGTACTGGGGGACTCGCCTGTGGGGGGATGATCCTGGGCTTCTGTCTTGCTCTTGAAGCCAAACGTTTCAAATGCCGGGGAACTGTCGAATTGTCTGTAATCATTGTCTGAATGTTTTGTAATCAAATGTCAATAACGTACCGTAGAATAAAAATGTAAAAGAGACTCAATGTCCAACGGAACAGATATGATTTCCCTCATGGCGCGACTGAGTCATGTCGTGTGGTTTGTTAAGACAAAGCTTCAAATTCCGTGTAATTGTCAAGTCGTTGACATGTACAGTAAACTGCGTTTATAACGAACTTACGGATATAATGAACTTACTTTTTTGTCCCTAAAATGTTGCTGTAGTTATGCTGTATATGTGCTTATAACGAACAACGGTTATAACGAACTACAATTGGTAGTCCCTTTTGGTTCGTTATAACCGTAGTTTACTGTAATTATGTGTTAATCACGTAACCTCGAGTTACAATCTAATTCTTGTTCAGGATGAAAGCTTGTCGTTTACAAATGAGTTGGGGCATTTATGCATTTCCATTCCATGCATGTGAGTGAGTGAGGCACTGTTAGTGCTCCATGCTCTATTGCGGGAGGACTTTGGGAGGGATAAGAGCCACGACGCTTACAAATGTTGCTCTGGGGAGTGGTGGGGATGTTGTAGACGCAGAAGTGGCAAAGGGGTTGTCGTTGCACGAGGGAGGGGATGTCATGGTCGCGGCGGTGGGTGTCGGCGGGTAGGGGAGGGGGGGGTGTGATTAGGAACGAGGTTTTCGTTGACCTAAGGGTGGAAGGGTCGAGGATGTCGCACTCGAAGAGGAGGGATGGAGGGGGGATTGTAGGGACGCGGTGGCCTTGGAACCAGAGGAGAGGTGGTAGAGTCGAGGATGTCGCACGGGTAGGTGTAGGATGAAGCAGCCGTGGACGCAAGGGGTCGGGAGGGGTGGGGTCGGGAGGGGTGGGGTCGGGGTCGGAGTTAAGCCACTAACATGTTCCACCTGAGAGTATATTCCCAGGGCGCACGTATTGAAGGAGCGTGGTTGTTTAACGTAATGTAAATTTAATTCCAATTAACATCGGCCATCCCCTGTCCGCTGATCAATATTTGTCCCCGGGGAATCAGCTTGTCTATTTGGACGCTGGTGGTCAACGCTGGACATGTGTGTTGGCTTGACCAACCTCAGAGGACAGGTGACTTTTCCGTATGTCTGGTGCCACTTTTTCTGTCACGTGAAAGGCGGTGCTTTATCTGTCACGTGAGAGGCGGTACTTTATCTGTCAAGTGAAAGGCGGTAATATCGTTTATATTTTATCAGCCATGTCTCGTATTTCTTTAACGTTTTTGACACAGACGGTTGTAGTTAAGATGTGGAATTTTCAGTACACTTATGTCCACACATAGATGCATAAGAAATTGACTGATTTTCCCAATATATAAAAAGTACAATAAATACAATACGGATATGAGCCCTTTGTGCCAACAAGTGACTTGTACTTAGTTTTAACCAATCGTCTCCATGGTGATGCCGGGATCCCTAACGCCGTTCCCGTACTTCACCGTTGAGATGAGTAAGGATCGTTTTGCCACGGTTTTAGCAGTATTTAGCAGTATTTAGCAATATGACAGCTAGATCCACTGAAATGAGAAATGAGTGATCGAGTTCGTTTAGCAGAGTGTTTCAATCGCTCCTCAGACTGGTCTTGGCAGAAATACCATTTGTACATTCAGTAAATACCCCGCCCCTTTTTAATGTGTATACTAAATGCCGAGCGCCAGACAGGGTAACAACAAGTACCATCTTTTAACGTCTTTTGGTATGACGCGGTCGGGGATAGAACCCCGGACCTTCCACTCTTCGGGCGGACGCTCTACCACTAGACCACGGAGGCGGTCGGATATCTGAGGGAGAGAGGGAGGGGGGTCGATGTAGGTGTAGATACCCACGTCATCATTTGTTGTCGAGGTAGGGACAATGGAGGGTCTTTAAGCTGGAAGAGGGGATCAAGGAGGCAGATAACGGGGGAAGAGAGGGGGAGGGGGGTAGTGTCTCTGTGTTACGAAGGAGGAGGTGTCAATTCAGTTAGGCCACGTATGTTGTGCCTCCGTCTCCAATTCTCCCCGGGGGCTGCGGCAAGAGGAGGGACCAGCCTGAAGGGGAAGGGGGGGGGGGATGTATGGCAACGGGGCGCGGAGGTGTCGATCTGGTTAAGTCATGTCTGTTGTCTCTCCTTGGAGTGAGAAAAAACACCATCTATATTTTTTTACGTTATCCAAAGTACAACGCTTTATTCTCTAGCAGGAAAGTGATGCAAAACATTATAATCTTCTTCTTAGTTATAAAAAACACAGAACAGAATTGCAAACGTTTCTTTTATCTGATTCAGTAATAAAAACAGCCAAAAACATGGCGATTGACAAACATGGCATTACCTCGAGTAATACAAAGCACTCGAAGACTTAGTGGCGCGGAGCTGTACCCGCAGGACTCATGTGGCCGATGCGAATCATGCCTTTGTGGTCACCCTTCCCAGGATGTCATCTTTCGCCGTCTCGCGTTTGCTTCTGTCAGCTGTAGGCGACCTGAGACGCCTGAACTTCCAGCTCAGATTACGTGCTCTGTTCACATTCTCATCAGTCCCTGGGGATTTCATCGGTGATGTATTAACCAGACTTTACCTGTTTCTCAGATAGATGGAGAACATCGCAGCCAACTGACGCAGGTAGCCTGGTAAACGTCCTCGTTCTATTGGTGACGCTGGCTTGCATGATCCATTACCGTGAAACTCCTTACCGCCTCCTGACACTCCCAGGGGACGTAACCCAACCAAATACAAACCAAGAAAATATGCACTAGTCCTCTGTGGAATGAACAGGCATACGACACAATTATGACGAAATGTGGTCTTTTGTTCCTAATCCATTTTCATGATTAAGTGACGCCTCCGTGGTCTTGTGGCAGACTGTCCGCTCGAAGTGGAGAAGGTCCGGGGTTCGATCCCCGGTGTCATACGAAAAGACGTTAATAGATGGTACTTGTTGTTACCCTGTCTGGCGTTTGGCATGTAGGGTCTAAAACAAGGACTGGTCGGCTCGGCGTCAGTATACTGCAGCTGTGTCTGAGTGGGGTATTCATGTTATAATGGGACATGGTATCTAGTGCGCTTACACTATAATATCGGCATTATTATGGACTTGTACAAGCAGACACACACACAGGTGCGTGCACGTCACTATGCACAATAAGTGCAATAATCTTAGACCCGACTTTAAACCCATTTCAACCAATCTCAGGCTTAAGTTTTACAAATTAAAGATTTGAATGACATAAGAGCAATGCTGAACAATGCATGTGTTAGATGCAAGATGTACACAATGATATATTCTATATCATCAAGGCTTTTACATATAATCCAACACTGGACCTTACCCACACAGTGTCTTTGGCACATGTTGATCTGAGGGGTGGGGGCAGTTGATAAAGCGTTAGCTCATCACGCCTGTGTCCCGGGTTCGACTTCAAACGAAGTCCATACTAAGGATAGTCCCACCGTTTTAGGAATTTCGTGTCACCCTACACACTCCTTTCCCTGCCTGCCCCATAGCAAACCCTACCGCACCCTCCCCCGCCCCACCCGGTGCTTCCCTGGGAGGGGGGGGGGGGGGGGGGGGGATCTGTTTCCGGCCAAGGGTCGAACCCAGATGTGACCTGCAGTAAGCACAGAACGAATATTCATATTTGCTTCAAATTCTTGTTTCTTTTTATTAACATCCCCAGCAAGCCAGTCCCTGGTGTGTGTACTCACAGTAAGGACAAACGTCATACGGACGTAATACATGATCAATACACGTCCAATCTCCGTGGGGGAAAGGATGGGAGGTTACACAACACAGTGTGTCTCTACATTAGCGACACTGACCACACTGAGGCGAACAAATACAAAAGATAAACTAGCCACACACCCACAAAACATTTAACCCTAAACAATAGCATCGCGATAACTACCTCATCACTTCCTTGTTCCGACACATTGATCAGGCTGGGCTATGTTGAACATGCCTTTAGTTCAAACTGATTGATTTTGTCAGAGGCTGGCGAAATATGTGGCCAAAACAGGATGTGTGGCATTGATCTGCGAGTCTGTCTTTGAGGAGTGCTTCCTCTTCCTACAAGGTGGTATGTCGGGAACCCTCTGAACATCGTCAACGAGTCCATCATTGATAAATTAACAGCCAGGTTACACATTGCCACACACACACAAATTGACGAAATGTTTAAAGAATCGGTTTCAAAGGCTGAGGAAAAACACTTCAATAGGTGGGTAATTTCTCCAACAAATGTTGTGGACGCATTTAGAAATGTTTGTGGGACAAAAACGCTTTCACACAATTTTTGCAATGGTGGGTATTATTACACGGCACTGGAGATCGGAGTTTTAGGATTTAGGGAGACATTGGAAGTTTATCAAAGGGAGTATGACATAAAGAGTTTAGGATCACACCGGACATTGTGTCGGGGGACAAAAAGGTGTTTAAGAGATGAACTTGTATGTGGGGAATTACGACAGAAATAAAGTTGATGAAATGACGTATTTAGGGACTAACGACGGAAAAGGGTTCAGTAAATAAACTTGTATCTAGGATTACGACAGAAAGGGTTCAGTAAATAAACTTGTATCTAGGATTACGACAGAAAGGGTTCAGTAAATAAACTTGTATCTAGGATTACGACAGAAAGGGTTCAATGAATGAACTTGTATCTAGGATTACGACAGAAAAGGTTCAGTAAATGAACTTGTATCTAGGATTACGTCAGAAAGGGTTCAATGAATGAACTTGTATCTAGGATTACGACAGAAAAGGTTCAGTAAATGAACTTGTATCTAGGATTACGACAGAAAAGGTTCAGTAAATGAACCTTTAATCTAGGATTACGACAGAAAAGGTTTAGTAAATGAACTTGTGTATTGGGGATTACGACGGGAAAGCGTTTAGCAAATGCCGTATCTGAAGAATTACGACAGAAAATTGTAAAGGGTTTATAAATGAAATTGTTTCCAGTGAAAAAAGTTTTAGGAAATGAACATGTATCGAGGGAGTTACGACGGAAAAGGTTTAGCAATTGACGTTTCGAGGGAAAGTGGTTCAGAAATCAAAACTTTTACTAAGAAATAACGACAGAAAGGGGTTTAGTTAATCATAGGGGTTTAGGATAGCACCGGTTGTTTCACCACAGGGATTATGAAATGATGAAGACAGGTTTAAACTCCCCTGTTCTGGACAACTTCGACCTGACGTCAGTGCTTTGGTTATATTGTGTTCGCAATATACATGTATATCCTCCAGATGAGACATTAAGCACAACTATAACGTCATTATAATGGATTAATACTAACTCCAAGAGTGATACATTGTGTGGTTGAACAAGGAGATTCATGGGAAGGCCTTGTTTAGTTAAGGACAATTAGACATGAAAGCCTCGGACCCACACTGACTGTATTATTGATGACTTATCTGCGTGTACAGATGTGGCTGCCGAACGTCAGTGTGATGTCCACGCCTTCGTCAGACCATGAAGCAGAATAAATTCCGGTTCAGAATTTTCATTCAACTTCATTTGCAACTGAATATTCTTATGAATGTTTTACCATCATGGCTAGCGATAGATGTGTTTAGAAGTTCCGCAAGGAGAGTGACAAAGACAATTTCAATAATCACGTACATTGTGCTATACCGACTATATGAGAAACATGTGTTTGTGAATCATTATGACATTGTGATGGTACCAGGTGCTCGAGAAAAGGTGAGCGTATCCTGTGTTAAAATCATCTCTCTGTCTCTCTATCTCTGTATGTCTCCCTCTCTCTCGCTATCTCTCTCCCCTCTCTCTCTTCCTCTCTCTCGCTCTCTCTCTCTCCCTCTCTCTCGCTCTCTCGCTATCTCTCTCCCCTCTCTCTCTTTCTCTCTCTCGCTCTCTCTCTCACTCTCTCTCGCTCTCGCTTTCTCTTTCTCTCCCTCCCTCTCCCTGTCTCACTCCCCCTCCCTCTCTCTCCCCTCTCTCTCATTCTCTCCTTCTCTCTCTCTCTTCTTCTCTCTCTCTTCAACATAACGTCTCATTATGATAAGAGTCTTTCAAGCACTACGTTGATAATCATTCCACTGTCCGAAACATCCCTCGAAGTCCTTCCAGTTAAACAAACAAATTCCCAGTGTGGACATTGTTGATCTGCGTCAAATAATGGAGACAATAACATTAGGAACTTTCTGAAGGTCTTTTTTCCTGAAATAAGTCACGTTTAATTGCTTCGTTTGTTAACTAACCTCGGCTAAAACAAAATAAACAAACAATCAGTGTTAAATTGTGCAGCGTGCTGCTCAGAGTGACCTCCCTTTCAAAACAGACATGTTCAAACTTCTGCACGTGTCTTTTCCCTGCCTTGGGATCTTAGAGGGCTGGGAACAGCTGTAAGTAAAACAATAAGATTTGGGTTTTATATTTCGCTGTGAGTTTCCAATGTACCTGTCTTAAAGATAGTGACAGAGAAGCTGCGTCACCTTGATCAATACAAACTTCACAAAAAAAACCTTGTCAGAATAGGACGCCCCTGTCTGTAGTCACGTTCTGTTGACTTGTGGTCAATATCTCACACCAGCCTCGGACAATAGTAAACAAGCTGTAAATACGTTCAGAGTACAACTAAACAAATCCACAATCCGCAGCCAGAGAGCAGAATTTCCCGCTAGGTGGCGCCAGGAGTTTTACCTTGAAGACAACTGATGAAGGAATAGTATAAACCAATATTGATCCATATTCAACGTAACAATGCTGCCGGGATGAAAGTCATGTTGTGACGTCATGTCATAATCTTGGATAACTTCGTGACAGCGAGACTTGGGCTTGCTACAGCGGAAATACCGACGTGTTTGTATGTGTACGAGTCAATTGAGGAGCCCGTGGAAGTTAGTCGACTGCAAACAAAGGCCGGTGCCCTCACATCAAACACGCTGGGTTACCATAAGCGCATGATTTTTATCATTCCTCTTTACTTTGTAAACAGGATACAAGAGGGAATAGTTGATAAAGCAGGCAAGTGTACTGTCATAGGGATGTGACAGGTGTCTTTGTAATAGATGAAGCAGTCAAGTGTACTGCCATAGGGATGTGACAGGTGTCTTTGTAATAGTTGAAGCAGTCAAGTGTACTGCCATAGGGATGTGACAGGTGTCTTTGTAATAGTTGAAGCAGTCAAGTGTACTGCCATAGGGATGTGACAGGTGTCTTTGTAATAGATGAAGCAGTCAAGTGTACTGCCATAGGGATGTGACAGGTGTCTTTGTAATAGATGAAGCAGTCAAGTGTACTGCCATAGGGATGTGACAGGTGTCTTTGTAATAGATGAAGCAGTCAAGTGTACTGCCATAGGGATGTGACAGGTGTCTTTGTAATAGTTGAAGCAGTCAAGTGTACTGCCATAGGGATGTGACAGGTGTCTTTGTGATAGATGAAGCTGTCAAGTGTACTGCCATAGGGATGTGACAGGTGTCTTTGTAATAGTTGAAGCTGTCAAGTGTACTGCCATAGGGATGTGACAGGTGTCTTTGTAATAGTTGAAGCAGTCAGGTGTACTATTATGCAAGGTGAGACAAGTGTCTTTGTAATAGATGAAACGGTCAAGTGTATTGAGGATTCACACGTGTCTTTGTAACAGCTTGATAAGCCAAATGTACTATTATGCAAGAAGAGACAATTGTCTTTGTTGAAGCAGTCAAATGTACTGTCATAGAGTATGTGGCAGGTGTCTTTGTAATAGTTGAAACGGTCAAGTGTATTGTCTCAGAGGATGAGGAGAGGTCCATGCAATGAACTGGGCAGTGGTTGAGTGTACTTTCCTCGGTTTACACTAGTTGTCATATCACTTCCCATTTAGTTGGATACTTAGGAACGGTAAACCAGTCATACAAATTCTAGTCATGTAAAACAGGAAACATGTATGATGAAATATATCTCTTAAAATTCCTTTGTTCCACACCTCAATCTGTGATAAATCATAGATCATACATCGGAATTATATTTTCATAATGTGTCTTTCTTTTCAGTATTGTTTTCTTACTGGGCTGTGTCATCCAAGTTTGTGTCAATCAGTTAAATAACACATATCAACTGTAAAACAGAATAGTAGAGACATAGTGTTGAATAATGTAGAAACAGTGTCAAATAGTACACACATGGTGTTGTAAAGTAAACACATAGTGTTGAATAGTATATACATAGTGTTGAATAGTATACGCCTAGTGTTGAATAGTACACACATAGTGTTGAATAGTAAACACATAGTGTTGAATAGTATAAGCATAGTGTTGAATAGTATATACATAGTGTTGGATAGTATACGCATAGTGTTGAATAGTATATACATAGTGCTGAATAGTAAACACATAGTGTTGAATAATACACACATAGTGTTGAATAATACACACATAGTGTTGAATAGTACACACATAATGTTGAATAGTATACACATGGTGTTGAATAGTATACACATAGTGTTGAATAGTGGATACATCGTGTTGAATAGTGGGATATTTATCTGTAACATGAATGGGAAAGTATTAAATTTAACAACGTTAAAAGTTATTATCCCTATCGTAAAACGGTGCCGTTATCTGTTCATATTTTCCTACATGTTTGCTAGAAGTATGTCGTACACAGATTCTGGTATCTTTGTCATTTGCAATGTATTAAACATGTATCCTACTATCATGTCATAATATCTGGGGGCGGTCGGGTAGCCTAGTGGTTAAAGCGTTCGCTCGTCACGCCGAAGACCCGGGTTCGATTCCCGACATTGGTACAATGTGTGAAGCCCATTTGTGGTGTCCCCCGCCGTGATATTGCTGGAATATTGCTAAAAGCGGCGTAAAACCATACTCACTCACTCACTCAATCATAATATCTGATTGTCAAAGATTATCTTTGAATGATTAACTTAAGTTCTTTGTGATATACGAAGCCGTGACTTTTATTTTTGACGATAATGTATTTTCTCAAACACAGTTGAGTGTCCTAATGTTTGTTCACAAGAGTTCATAAAAGGTTCACATGTTCACTGAAACTTGTAAACAAAATTATTTAAGAATTGAATTCAATAGTTTATAGAAAGGCAAGAACATTTTAAAGTGAATTCTTATAAAATTATTCGTCAACAGTAATAGGTTCATATATATTGCTCTTTTAATCACTAAAATGTAGACAGTACGAAATCTGTGGCAATGTTCAGTACAGTAATTCAACACAAGCCCCGCCCATTCTATTATCAGCCAATCAGGAAACAGTAGCCCGTCAGCGGTCGTGGCCTAATGTTCTTTTCGGGTTCTGTGAATAGACAAGCAATACTTGTTTAGCCAATCAAATGCTACGGAATCACTTGAGATTACCATGTAGTTGCGGAGTTTTGTAATGGTATGCATTGATTGAACTGGTTGTTACGTCATCTATTGTTGAAAAACGTCATATTTAACAAGTCTCTGACGTCAGGGGCAATGAATGACGACATCTTCAATTATATGCGACGATACGTTGAACTAGTAAAAAATAAAAGAAATACTGCTGAAAAGCACGGGTGGTCCGGTCGTCTAAGGCGCCGCAATTCGCTGTACAGGGTTGCGTCCCTTGGGCACGCCAGAAACATATGATTGTAGGTTCGAATCCCGGTTCGCCCCGATTATGTTTCTAGGTCTGTCAGCACCATACCCGTGCTCGTGGGTTTCACTGAAGTGGTAAACGTTTAAGACCTGCATCACTTCGGGTTTTCCTCCCACACCAAACAGACACGCCGTGATATAACTTGAATTCTATTAAAAGCAGCGTTAAACTCACTCACAAAATCACTTGCACTGTGCCAGAATGTTTAAAACCCGTCCTACTTCCAGGTCCAATGGCTCCGAAACAGTGGCAAGTGCGGAGTTTGTGGCGACGCCTACCACGGCAAGAACGACCACGAAGCCGGCGGTAAATACGCCAACGGTATCATCACCCGCAGCTTCCACGAGGGGGACACCATCCCCGTGACCGTGCACCTCACTGCCAACCACCTGGGCTGGTTCGAGTTCAGGATCTGCCCCGTCAACGACCCCAAGAAGAGAGTGACACAGAAATGTCTGGACAAGCATCAACTGAAGCGGCCGGACGGGAAGGGGATGAAGTACTTCGTCCCCAAGGGGAAATACAACGCCTTCTTCAACTACACCGTCCAGCTACCCCCGGGGCTCACGTGCAAGCAGTGCGTCATCCAGTGGAAGTACAGGACAGGTGGGTAGCGAGGTTGGTTTGTTGTTTTACGCCGCACTCAGCAATATTCCAGCTACATGACGGCGGTCTGTTAATAATCAAGTCTGGACCAGACAATCCAGTAATTAATATTATGACATTCGATCCATGCAATTGGGATCGATGACATGCATCAACCAAGTCAGCGAGCCTGACCACCCGATCTCGTTAGTCGCCTCTTACGACAAGCATAGTCGCCTTTTACGGCAAACATGGGTTGCTGAAGACCTGTTCTACCCCTGATCTTCACGAGTTTAGTAGCTAGGACCAGTTGGAATTCAGCAGTTTATTGATGGAAGCTTGAATAGCCCAGTGGTTAAAGCGTCCGCTAGTCACAACGACCCGGGTTCAATTCTACAAAATTGAATAAAATGTGAGGGATATTTCTTGTGTTTGACGCTATGATATGACTGGTCTGTAATTTAAAAAGTTAAAGGTACCCACGCACCCACTTGTATCAGGGGTGAACGCGTCTTTCACATAGTTTAACTGCAGTCGGGTCTGGGAGCGGCATGCAGCAACGACACTCGACCCTCGTCGTGTGGTGCTCGACCCTCGACATGTGACATACGACACTCGACATTCGACTCTCGACTTTTGACATGCGCCTCTCGACATGCGACCCTCGATATTCGACTCGCGACACTCGACTCTCGACATGCGACACTCGACTCTCGACATGCGACATACGACACTCGACACTCGACTCTCGACTTTTGACATGCGACTCTCGACATGCGACCCTCGACATTCGACACTTGACACTCGACTCGCGACACGCGACACGCGACCCTCGACTCTCGACTCTCGACACTCGACACTCGACTCGGGACACGCGAAGCTCGACATGCGACATGCGACACTCGACATGCGACATGCGAGCGTCGACGCTCAACACTCAACACTCGACACTCGACATTCGACATGTGACATTCGATACCCGACAAACGACACTCGAAATGCGACCATAGACACTCGACATGCGACACTCGACACTCGACACTCGACACTCGACATGCGACACTCGACAGACATAGGGGACTGGAACCACAACTTGTGTTAACTGATGGAAAACTGGACTTTCGAACAAAAGGAAATTTTGTCGACAAAACATTTAATACGAGAGAATGTATGACAATGTATATTAAGATATATGTTTTAATTTTTTTCTGAATTCAGCCATCATCTTAAACTTGAAACCAGGCTTCATAATAGTGTCAACAGAATCTGGCCCCCCAAATAATGTTCTGCTGAATAATGTTCGCGTCTAGAAGCGCTTCCTTCTCTACGCATGTTCAGGTGTGTTACAGAAATTCTTTTTGGTTTCTAGGCAACACGTGGGACAAGGATGACAAGTCTGGCCTGTTCTGCCTCGGATGTGGTCCCCAGGAAGAGTTCTACAACTGTGCTGACATTGAGATTCTCCCTAAAGGAAAGAAATCCAAGTGGACGAAGGAACAGAACATGAAGCCATCCACCACCCAGGCGCCCGAAGAAAAGAAAATCAAGATCAATGTTCAAGTGGAATCAAAACACGACATGGACAAGAAAAACCTCATCAACAAAATCGCCCACAAGACGGCTGAGGCAGCCACGGCGAAGAAACCCGCAGTCAAGAAGCAGAGCAACTCCATAGCAACCAACCCCACCAGCCGACGGAAGATGAAGCCGAAACACCCCCAGGATGTGAAGTACAACTGGAGGGCATCCACGCCTTGGCTGATGCAGCGAAGGAACATGGCGGGCAGGCGGAGGCTGGGGATGCGGAGGAAGCAGCTGTCCCAGAAGATGAAGAGTCACAACAACCTCAGCAAGGGAAGACAGCAACAGCCTCATCCACCCAAGGTTCAAAATGAACCAAATGTTAAACAGGCCAAAGCTAAGCCAACAACCAAGACTGTTGAGGTTAAGCATCCAGTGTCCAGAAAGCCTGTCAGACAGACTGCCCCTGCCACACCTAAAACCACACCCCCTCGACCCAAGTCAACACCTAAGCCTAAACCTAAAACTCAGCCCCGCAGAACTGTCACCCAGGCACCAAGGGCGAAGGTCCTTAGGGGACCGTCAAAATCATGGCTTATCAGTTCCAATAAGCGCCAACAAAGCCCATTCAGAAAACCAACACGGCCAGTCAAGCAGACAATTCGACCAATCAAACACACAATACGACCAGTCAAACAGACACCAAGACCAATCAGACAGACACCTAGACCTGTCAAACAAACGATCAGACCATTAGTAAAACAAACAGTTTTGGAAATCCCAAGATCCCCTGTGCAGAATGGACGATTAATTCCGAAAGGTGTAACTTCAACAAAGACGACCACACACAACTGCGTGACTGAGAAACCACAAACTAATGCAGTGAAGAAGACGATGAGGACACCACCACCTCGCCAGGACGATACACAACCTGTCCACAACAACCCTCGTAAGTCTGACAAACAGGAGTACAGCCAGCGCAGCAGCAACTTGGGCCACCAGAGAGTCATCTCCTTCCAACCTGTGCCTCAGCAGCCTTTGGTCAACCACAGACAGACACTGCCCAGTCATCAATCCCAGGGCACCTATGGCAACAACCAGATGTCTACCATGTGGTGGAACCAGTATCAGAGACCCGTCAACTACTTCTGGGACCGTCCCGCCGTCACCCCGCTTCTGAAGTGCCGTGCCACTATCACGCTAGGCGGTGGGATGGACGAATGGTGCACCGCTAACTGTAACGCCAACTTCTGCCCCGGGGGGATGTGCATGTGCCAGCCGGACGAGCCCTCGTACCCTGCCTTCTCCATGTTCCCAGGCCAGACACAGTCCTGGACCAACACGTACAGACCACGACTCAATGAATACACCCAGGCACGGGCATCACAGAGCCTGAGTCCCTTCGCACCAAGACACCAGACAGTTCCACACTCCATCCGTACCCAGTCACAGCCTCAGCAGCACAACCAACAACACGGCCAGCAGCACAACCAACAACACAGCCAACAACGTACCCAACAACACAGCCAACAACGTACCCAACAACGTCCTCAACAACGTCCTCAACAACGTACTCGCCAGCAGCTTCACAGACAGCAACCTCGACGACAGCCACAAATGCGCAGCCAGTCTCCCAAACAGCCCTCAAGGTCCATCTTCTCCCCTCCCCGCGAGCGGACGCCCTCCCACTCCACGCCTGCACGCCCCTCCCAGAACGTGTGGGCCCAGAAGGGCAAGTACTTCTGCCGGGCCACAGGCAGGTATGCTGGACTCAAGCGCTTTGACGACTGGTGCAGTACGAACTGCATGAATGTGATATGTCCTCTCCTTATATGCGAGTGCAACTCATTATAGTGCACGTGGGTCATTGACACGAAAGACAATACAATGAGACGTCACACTTGTAACTCTATAAACATTATAGACAATACAAGGCGGGTGTCACAATTGTCTCCTGTACGTTTAGTGCTCGTCAGTCCTTGAAGAACTGCATGTTATAGACACGACAAGGAGGGTGTCGAACTTGTCGTTTGTACTTCTAGTGGTCGTCAGTTCTTGAAGAACTGCATGTTATAGACACGACAAGGAGGGTGTCACACTTGTCGTTTGTACTTCTAGTGGTCGTCAGTCCTTAAAGAACTGCATGTTATAGACACGACAAGGAGGGTGTCACACTTGTCGTTTGTACTTGTAGTGGTCGTCAGTCCTTAAAAAACTGCATGTTATAGACACGACAAGGAGGGTGTCACACTTGTCGTTTGTACTTGTAGTGGTCGTCAGTTCTTGAAGAACTGCATGTTATAGACAACACAAGGAAGGTGTCACACTTGTCTTTATACTCTGCATCCACTAACACTGGCCTCTGAGACGTCAGTGAATGCAGCATTGCTCAGTGACCTTGATCTGCTTGAAGCATCTGGATGAGGAGGTTCTGTGTGACAATAACCGTGATATGATGAGTGGTGGGTGTATCTCCACTGACAGTGTGGGAACTGTTGTATGGGACTCTATGAGACATACACATGATGCAGTGAAAGGACCTAGTGATATAGATACAGACGAACACTGTTTTAGTGACACTGCTGCCTTCGACGCTAGTACCATCTAGCCACGGCAGTGATGTATCTAGCCACGGCAGTGATGTATCTAGCCATGGTAGTGACGTATCCAGCCAATGAAGTGGCATGTGGCAAACAGACCAATGACGTCACAGCTCATGTGTGCTTCTCGCACACTAACCAGTATTGATTGTGTGAGTGAGTGAGTGAGGGATATTTCAGACGATTTGCTTACATGAGCAAAGATGCAGACAGCCTTCATTTAAGTGGTTCGCTATTCGGGTAAACTGTTGCATGAGGAGGGTCTGATTGAAGTGAGACAATCCATCAAGTGACGTGAGCATGTAAGATGGCAAACTGTTGCTTGATGTGGATCTTGAATGGCCTGCTCTTTGACTTGTGTATTTAAGGGAGATAACCCATCAAATGAGCATGTATGATGGTATACATGTATTTTTTTATATGTGGCTTTCACTCTGTACATATGTAATTAGACTGGTAGTGAAGGGGTTCTTTTTTATATAAAAATAAACATCTATTACTAAATATCAGCTATTTGTTGTTTCTGTTGCAAGCTTTTGTCCTGGCAAATGTGGAATGACCCAGGAATGAATGAACTGTTATACAGCTCACACATGGAAGACTCGCGGCCTGGTTGTTCTGAGTGTGTTTGTGCTGGAAGTATGTGCTGGAAGTATGTGCCGTCAACACCATGGTTGGGTTCCCTTTGATAATTCGGTACGTGCTTGCCTTAGTGTCCCCTGCAACACTGGTCTGGCATTTCGTGCTGCAATAGTCAATCGTAATCACGTCTTGAAGTCCATAGCAACCAACCCCACCAGCCGACGGAAGATGTAGCCGAAACACCCCCAGGATGTGAAGTACAACTGGAGGGCATCCACGCCTTGGCTGATGCAGCGGAGGAACATGGTGGACAGGCGGAGGCTGGGGATGAGGAGGAAGCAGCTGTCCCAGAAGATGAAGAGTCACAACAACCTCAGCAAGGGAAGACAGCAACAGCGTCATCCACCCAAGGTTCAAAATGAACCAAGTGTTAAACAGGCCAAAGCTAAGCCAACAACCAAGACTGTTGAGGTTAAGCATCCAGTGTCCAGAAAGCCTGTCAGACAGACTGCCCCTGCCACACCTAAAACCACACCCCCTCGACCCAAGTCAACACCTTAGTCTGGCATTTCGTGCTGCAATAGTCAATCGTAATCACGTCTTTAAGTCAAATAATAATCACATAATTTAAATTTTCTAAAAACCTTTCATAACTGGTATTAATAGTCCATGTGTTTCGGCTTATCTGGTCATCTGTGGGTCAAAACATGACGATGCAGCGAAATAGAACTATATTCATCAAATATTGTGCACAAAAACATAAACATGTGTGATCATTCCAAATAGTCTTGCTTCATGGGCCCGTACAAAGTCCAGCATTCCTTCACCAATTATCAAATCATAATAACTAGTCTTAAAGACAAGAATAATCAAATAATTAATATTTCCTAAAAAACGGTGATTCATGGACACATGCTCATGATATTGTCGGCATTGCACAGTCGACTCTGTTGTAGGTAGAGGCAGCTTTTATTAATATCTGGTATTTTTCTCTTGTATCATCGTCAGCTGTACTCCAAAATAGAAAAAATATAGTAAAAAAAACAACTTATATTCAACAAATATTTGGTACAAAAGCACAGGGGCGGTCGGGTAGCCTAGTGGTTAAAGCGTTCGCTCGTCACGCCGAAGAACCGGTTCGATTCCCGACATGGGTACAATGTGTGAAGCCCATTTCTGGTGTCCCCCGCCGTGATATTTCTTGAATAATGCTAAAAGCTGAGTAAAACCTCACTCAGTCACTCACTCAGTCACTCACTCAGTCACTCACTCACTCACTCACTCACTCACTCACTCACTCACTCACTCACTCACTCACTCACTCACTCACTCACTCACTCAGTCACTCACTCACTCAGTCACTCACTCAGTCACTCACTCACTCACTCAGTCACTCACTCAGTCACTCACTCACTCACTCACTCACTCACTCACTCACTCACTCACTCACTCACTCACTCACTCACTCACTCACTCAGTCACTCACTCACTCACTCACTCACTCACTCAGTCACTCACTCACTCAGTCACTCACTCAGTCACTCACTCAGTCACTCACTCACTCACTCACTCACTCACTCAGTAACTCACTCACTCACTCACTCACTCACGCATAAATAATCACAACATTTTCTGACCTCTGCTCTGGGTGTGCCTCATGTTGAACAGCATCATACCCCTAAGGAGATATGTTTTGTAACCATTCCTTCAGTAAGGGGCGTGACTAATGCCTTCGACACTCTTAGGAGTCCCTATTCCCGAGGCAAGGGAGCTAACTGACTATTAAAGTACTATTTCCACCCTTGCCGAACAAGATTGGAATTATGAAGTTTCATTTTGGCTCGACTAACGAGTCACTGCATAGTCCAATCAAAATCGCGTTAATTGCCGTGCAGGATATGCAAAACATGTGCACTTCACGAATAAAGTGTATTTACAGTGTAGATTTTGTTTATCGAACAGATCATCTTGACTTGGCGCCGCAGTTTTGTTTGAAGCAATTGCAAGTGATACGAGAGATGGAATCTGATTGGTCAGTAGGAGGGTCATAAAAGGGACGTAACTCGTAATAGCCACTGGTGACGCTACGATCGGCACAGAAAATCCAGCCAAGTTCGGCAAAAGTGGAAACAGCACTTTTGCAGTCAGTTAACTCTCTTGTTAGTACTCAAAACTAACAGTATCATTACTATCTATTAAATAGGCATTGACTTGGTCTCTACCAACACCGCGGTCTAGTGGACACAGTGTTTGTCAGGAGAGCGGAAGGTCGTTGGCTCCGTTACATCACACCACCGTTACATCACACCTCCGTTACATCGCACCTCCGTTACATCGCACCTCCGTGACATCGCACCTCCGTTACATCACACCCCCGTTACATCACACCTCCGTTACATCACACCTCCGTTACATCGCACCTCCGTTACATCACACCTCCGTTACATCACACCTCCGTTACATCACACCTCCGTTACATCACACCTCCGTTACATCGCACCTCCGTTACATCACACCTCCGTTACATCAGACCCCCTTAACATCACACCTCCGTTACATCACACCTCCGTTACATCACACCTCCGTTACATCACACCTCCGTTACATCGAACCTCCGTTACATCACACCTCCGTTACATCAGACCCCCGTGACATCGCACCTCCGTTACATCACACCCCCGTTACATCACACCTCCGTTACATCAGACCCCCGTGACATCGCACCTCCGTTACATCACACACCCGTTACATCACACCTCCGTAAAATCACACCTCCGTTACATCACACCCCCTTTCCATCACACCTCCGTTACATCACACCTCCGTTACATCGCACCCCCGTTACATCACACCCCCGTTACATCACACCCCCGTTACATCACACCTCCGTTACATCACACCCCCGTTACATCACATCCCGGTTACATCACACCCCCGTTACATCACACCTCCGTTACATCACACCCCCGTTACATCACACCTCTGTTACATCACACCCCGTTACATCGCACCCCCTTTACATCACACTTCCGTGACATCGCACCTCCGTTACATCACACCTCCGTTACATCACACCCCCGTTACATCACACCTCTGTTACATCACACCCCGTTACATCGCACCCCCTTTACATCACACTTCCGTTACATCACACCCCCGTTACATCACACCTCTGTTACATCACACCCCGTTACATCGCACCCCCTTTACATCACACCTCCGTTACATCACATCCCCGTTACATCACACCCCCGTTACATCGCACCCCCGTTACATCACACCGCCGTTACATCACAGCCCCGTTACATCACACCTCCGTTACATCACACCTACGTTACATCACACCTCCGTTACATCACACCCCCGTTACATCACACCCCCGTTACATCACACCTCCGTTCATCACACCCCCGTTACATCACACCTCCGTTACATCACCAATCCACCCCCGTTACATCGCACACCCGTTACATCACACCTCCGTAAAATCACACCCCCGTTACATCACACCCCCGTTACATCACACCTCCGTTACATCACACCTCCGTAAAATCATACCTCCGTTACATCATCACACCTCCGTTACATCACACCTCTGTAAAATCATCCAGCCACCCCCACTATTCACACCTCCGTTACATCACACCTCCGTAAAATCACCCCCCCGTTACATCACACCTCCGTTACATCACACCTCAGTTACATCACACCCCCGTTACATCACACCCCCGTTACATCACAACACCGTAAAATCACCCCCCCCCCCCCCCCCCGTTACATCACACCCCCATTACATCAGACCCCCTTTACATCAGACCCCCGTTACTTGACACGGAGCAAATATCTTCACAACTACGATGAAACACGAACCAAGGCAGACACGAACCTGTTGGACAGTTTATTGAAGACAAACTACAACATGAAAAAGTATAAAATATGTTGAAACAAATGCTACATAACGAGAGTAATATGAGAACCATAAACAAATAAACTAAAATAATACATGACATTACATTGTAGACATGGCAAGAAGGATGTCATGATGTCATGATGAAGTTATGATGATGTCATGTTAATGTCATGATAATGTCCTGATGATGTCCTGATGATGATGATGATGATGTGATGATGTGATGATGATGTTATGTCATGATAAGGTTATGATGATGTGATGATGATGCTATGATGATGACATGATGTCATGATGATGTCGTCATGTCACGGTGATGTTATGATGTCATGATGATGTGATAATATCATGATGATGTCATGATGATGTTATGTCATGATGATGTCATGATGATGTAATGATGAGGTTATGATGGTGTTATGATGATGATGTGACACAACTCTAAATATGTTTACCACATACACATCTATGATGACCGACAGGGCCAACATGGAGACGGTCATATCACAGGGGGGTATTAACTGGACCCGTATTCCAGCCCCTGCAGGGAATATAGGGCTTGTCAATGCATTTGGAATTGACAATGGATGTCAGCCCGGGTGGATAGAAATTAGAGTTATGTCCCTTGGTGCGTCGTCTGCTTGGTTAGCCTTCTGGTGACAAGGTCCTCCGAACAAGGTGAACCTGATTTTTCGGACACACGCTGAATGTAGAGATGTTTTATGAATGGATACATTCTACAGTTGGATGTAATGGTATATGATAAAAAGGTTTTATTATATTACCCGACACGCCTGTATCCCACCGCCACCTATATCGGGCGGGCTAACATTGGGGTGTCAGGTTGTCATGGGGTGTCGGGCTGACATTGGGGTGTCTGGATGACAGTGGGGTGTCGGGCTGACATTGGGGTGTCGGGCTGACATTGGGGTGTCTGGTTGTCATGAGGTGTCGGGCTGACATTGGGGTGTCGGGTTGTCATGAGGTGTCGGGTTGTCATTGGGTGTCGGGCTGACATTGGGGTGTCGGGTTGTCATGGGGTGACATGTTGTCATGGAGTGTCGGGTTGTCATGGGATGTCGGGTTGTCATGGGTTGTCGGGTTGTCATAGGGTGTCGGGTTGTCATGGGGTGTCGGATTTTCATGGAGTGTTGGGTTGTCATGGGGTGTCGGGTTGTCATGGGATGTCGGGTGGTCATTCGGTGTCGGGCTGACATTGGGGTGTTGGGTTGTCATGGGGTGTCGGGTTGTCATGGGGTGTCGGGTTGTCATGGGGTGTCGGGTTGTCATGGGTTATGAAAGGAAATATGCTGTACAACAACCCCTAACTATTGTGACTATTCTTAAATTACCACACTGCAGTGTGTAGTTTTCATGTCACTCGTATAGCACAGGATGAAACGCTACAACAGACCCCACTAATAATGATT
The DNA here is from genome assembly GCF_022045235.1 of Haliotis cracherodii. Taxonomy (NCBI): domain Eukaryota; kingdom Metazoa; phylum Mollusca; class Gastropoda; order Lepetellida; family Haliotidae; genus Haliotis; species Haliotis cracherodii. The sequence continues at coordinate 2,548,626 of NW_027266289.1, read as the reverse complement.
CGGTTTGCTAGCATGCGCATTGAGAGAAGGAATATGTTGCTGTTGTAAAGTTAGAAATGTTTACTGAGCCTTTCAACACTGAGCATCATGAAATTTCAATACATAAATACACTTCCAAAACCTTCCAAAATATATTCAACTGTACATATAGGCCGAACCAGAGGTACATGTCTTTGTCCCAGCCTGATGAGACCGCCTACGTGGTCTAGTGGTAGAGCGTCCGCCCGGAGAGCGGAAGGTCCGGGGTTCGGCCGCATATCAAAAGACGTCAAAAGATGGTACTTGTTGTTACCTGTCTGGCGCTCGGCATTAAGGGGCTAAAACAAGGACTGGTCGGCTCGGGGTCAGTATACTGTGTCTGAGTGGGGTATTCATGTTAAAACTGCGGCATGGTATCTCAGTGAGCTAGCACTATAAATAGGCATCAGTTAGGACTAGTACAAGCAGCCACACAAACGAACACACATACATGCACGTCGCTGTAGGGGTGCAGTAATCTTGGACGCGACGTTAAACCCAACCCTCACCTCACCCATCTTGATGTCGTCTAAAGTCTGGCTGCCCTACATGAAAGTGTGTAGTTGTTCCCCCACACAAGACCTCATACAATATAACCATTAAGTGTAAGCATCACAGTTGTTGCACTACAAATATTGTTTGATAAAAGAACTTGACATGAATAACATATCAATACCGTCACATATAACGTCAGTACGTAATTTGAGGAAGAAGTCTTCCAACTTATGCACCGGTACTATACACTTTTCACTTGACTTTAAAACATGAAAGACATGTCCATTCCTCCTTTGTACATGATTCCATATCACCATTAAAATCCACACAAAGAGAGACATGTTGCTTGGGGCATTCGTTACTAAACTTGGTTGGGGCACGGGTGGCCCAGTCGTCTAAGACGCCGCGAGTTGCGTCTCTTGGGCACGCCAGAAACCTAGGATTGTGGGTTCGTACCCGGTTCGCCTCGATTATGTTTCTAGGTTTGTCAGCACCGTACTCGTGCTCATGGGTTTCACCGAAGTTGTAAACGTCTGAGATTCGCATCACTTCGGGCTTTCCTCCTACATTAAGCTGAAACGCCGTGATATAACTGTAATACTGTTAAAATCGGCGTTAAACCCAACTCACTCATTCACTTCTAAACCTGGTGACCATAGTTGCATCTTAATGTTCAGAGGTTGTCAGCACCATACCCGTGTCTAAGACATTCATCTCTTCGAGCTTCCCGCCCACATTAACCTGACATGCCTAGATATAACTGGCATACTTTTGAACCCAGCTCACTGACTCACTCACTCCTCAGAGGTTCAGGACCATTTCTCAAAAATGAAAAACGAAATACTCTCCACAAGACTGTTTGACAAGGGGGATGACTTCAACTTCCCAAGTGTCACCTTTCCTTGGATATTGAACATTGACCTGATTTCCAAAGGGGCAAACATGAATACCTTGCACCTGTTCGGGTGCTCGAGCTGTTGCAGTTGAGCTTTGCATTGTGTGCACTGGTTACAAGCTTAGAAGGAGGTTGGTCAGTGTATGACACAATTGGAATGGTTATTGTCCTATCATGCAACAGATGCCCCAGCAGCTTCAGTTAAGGAAGTGTTTTATCAACATCGTCCAGCCAAGGTGTGGTTGCTATGCAGCAGATATACAACATACCAGATGCCTTATTAGCGTCAATCAAGGAAGTGTTTTATCATTTATCCCGCCGAGGTGTGGTCAATATGTAGGTATATCGATCAAGAAGTAGTCTCATGGTGTGACTGATTGCACATTTGCCTCGTACCCTGTTATTATCGGCTAAACTCAGTTACTGAGATCACTAGTCTTGTCTTCTGCATACAAAGTAAGTACATACATAGTAGTACTCGCTGATTTCAAATCCTTATCTATGCCATACTTCGTATTGTGTACACTGTTTATTCCTTCACTGAAGGCTGACTGATCGGTGTGCCAGCCAATCGTTTGGCATAGATCTCAGCATATACCTCTGACAGAGAGATCAGGGGCTTATATTTGTCAACAGTCGTGGTGTCCCCGGACTGAACATGTACATAGTCACGAAGGAATTGGAGATGACAATGCTCCAAGGTGAAGGATGGGTTGATATCGAACAAGGCAGAAGCACAGGCATTATATACCGTTTGGTGTGAAAATCCTGTGATGTCTCCTTTGGTGAAAAACGTACCACGGAATCTTCTGACAGCCATGACCACTGAAGGACGCGTTGTTATTGGAACAACACCTTTCGCTGTCTTCAAGCGATTTTCAAGGATTGAGTTCTCAGATCTTTCTAACTCACGCAAATTCAACTTATCTGAACACAGGAACATTAGAACAAGCGCAGCCGACTGCTCATTCATGCATTGAAGAATTGAGACAAGTTCCTCTCTTAAGTAATGGAAAGGATCCCGGAAGAAATATTCACAATGGCGTTGAAAATTCAGGTATTCAAAAAATAGTTTGCATGTTTGAGGAAATCCAAGAGAGGACTGATCAAACTTACAGATTGTATCTACATCAAATGATGTTTGATCATGTTTACAATGCTTCATGAAGATGTCCTTCTTCTCCTCTACTGTGTATTGGCAGGATGACGTATATGTCAAGTCAAAACTTGAAGAGCCTTTGAAGAAAAAGGTGTCCAGTTCCCCAAGTTGTGGTATTCTGCTTTTAGCATCGTGGATGTTTGTTGTGAAAATGGCGTACACCCTTGTTTTTTTTCTTGCAGATGATCGCTTACCGCTTTTCGTTTCAGACCTGGATGAGAATTTTACAAAATATTGTTGGAGTTCCTGGAGAAGGTCTCGAAGGTGAGATACATCTTTCAAGTCTTGTGTCCTGAATATGTCGTGAAATATGAAACACACATCCTTTCCAAGACCAATGTGTTCAGACAGCTTGAATCTGCAAACGTCAGCAACATACACCAGTTGAAATCCCAGTTCTTGATAATGTGCCCCCAACATGACAGCAATGGATTTCTTTCCGCCCCCTGCCGCTCCACTCATTGTCACGTGTCCGCACTTCTCCAGCATGTCCTTCACTATCCAGTAGATGGAGGTCTTCACGAAGGACTTCTTCGTTTCTGCAATCTCATTGTCCAGTAATTCTACCAGGTAAATCAGATGATTTAAATTATGATAATGCACTTCCCAACCAATACATGTCACTAATAGCACTGCTCCCTAAATCTCATGTAGTACACGCCAAGCATTTTCTTATCCTTGCATTGGCAACACATATTTAATGTTATTCCTTTGGTGCTGTTGTTTGATTACATGTGTTATCGAATGTATGTTCTTTGCCCCTGGACTGGATTATGTGTTATAAATGCAAATATACTTGACACATTTAGAGCCAAAGGCTCTGTAGCTCACCTGATTTATAAAGGAATAATTGCATGGCACTTATTTGCAATGTATAGAAGAAAACGCAGTGCAACATATTCTAGGAAAAATGACAATGACATTTAATTTTAGAAAGATGAGTAATTGCCATTATAGTTATCTTTGTTTATTGTTCCAGTGTTGCACCATGTTTTATTCCATAGTTACCTTTGTTTATGGTTCCAGTGTTGCACCATGTTTTATTCCATAGTTACCTTTGCTTATGGTTCCAGTGTTGCACCATGTTTTATTCCATAGTTACCTTTGCTTATGGTTCCAGTGTTGCACCCTCCCTTTGATTCCATAGTTACCTTTGCTTATGGTTCCAGTGTTGCACCATGTTTTATTCCATAGTTACCTTTGCTTATGGTTCCAGTGTTGCACCATGTTTTATTCCATAGTTACCTTTGCTTATGGTTCCACTGTTGCACCCTCCTTTTGATTCCATAGTTACCTTTGCTTATGGTTCCAGTGTTGCACCATGTTTTATTCCATAGTTACCTTTGCTTATGGTTCCAGTGTTGCACCCTCCCTTTGATTCCATTTTTCCCTTGATTGATTCCTTTACTCCCAATTCTGATGAAAAAAGTAAATGAAAAAAAAACAATTATTAGCATCGTGGGTGATACATAATTTGTATATTTCTAAAGTAAGACATATCATTTAAACATTTTCAATCATCTTAGTTATTTAATATCAACTCCACAGAACAACCAGTCTTGTCTAGCCGACAAAACAGTTTCCAGTGGGCACAAAAGAAAATTAGAAAACTGTATGAATGAATCATTGAAAATGGGTTTAACGTCATGCTGTTGTGTCCAATAGGTTAGGTGAGGTGAGGTCAAGTGAATGCGGATTGACGTCACGTTGTTGCGTCAAATAGGTGTGGTGGGGTAAAGTGAGTATAACGTCAGGTTGTTGTGTCAAATAGGTGAGGTGAGGTGAATGAGGTTTAACGTCTCGTTGTCTCAGGTGAGGTGAGGTGGATCAGATTTAAAGTCACATGGTGTCAAATAGGTGTAGGTGAGGTGATTGAGGTTTAACGTATCGTTGTCTCAGGTGAGGTGAGGTGATTGAGGTTTAACGTCTCGTTGTCTCAGGTGAGGTGAGGTGAATGAGGTTTAACGTCTCGTTGTCTCAGGTGAGGTGAGGTGAATGAGGTTTAACGTCTCGTTGTCTCAGGTGAGATGAGGTGAATGAGGTTTAAAGTCACATGGTGTCAAATAGGTGAGGTGAGGTGAATGACGTTTAACGTCTCGTTGTCTCGGGTGAGGTGAGGTTAATAAGGTTTAACGTCTCGTTGTCTCAGGTGAGATGAGGTGAATGAGGTTAACGTCTCGTTGTCTCAGGTGAGGTGAGGTGAATGAGGTTAACGTCTCGTTGTCTCAGGTGAGGTGAGGTGAATGAGGTTTAACGTCTCGTTGTCTCAGGTGAGGTGAGGTGGATCAGATTTAAAGTCACATGGTGTCAAATAGGTGTAGGTGAGGTGATTGAGGTTTAACGTCTCGTTGTCTCAGGTGAGGTGAGGTGAATGAGGTTTAACGTCTCGTTGTCTCAGGTGAAGTGAGGTGAATGAGGTTTAACGTCTCGTTGTCTCAGGTGAAGTGAGATGAATGAGGTTTAACGTCTCGTTGTCTCATGTGAGGTGAGATGAATGAGGTTTAACGTCTCGTTGTTTCAAATAGATGAGGTGAGGTGAGATGAATGAGGTTTAACGTAACGTTTTTGTGTAAAATGAAGTACATTTCTTTAACGTTCACATTAATGGATTGTAGTAATTGAATTCATATAGAACAAGCAGAGATATACACACCAGCCAATCTCTCCTCTAGGGCCTCGGTGTAGAGATCCGACAAGTAAACACGTGGCTCGTACTTGCTGACGACGGTTGTGTCCCCTTGTCCACCCTGTACATACTCATCGAGGAATTGTGCACGGCAGTGCTTCAGGACAAAGGAAGGATTGATATCAAACAGGGCACAAGCACAAGCATTATATACGGTACGATGTGAAAACGCTGTAATGTCTCCTTTGGTGAAAAAAGTACCCCGGAATTGTCTGATTGCCATGGCAACTGCTGTCCTGGATGATATGTGTACTACATCCTCCACTGATGTGAAGATAGCCTCCAGCACTTGGTTGTCAGACTGACTTTCTACTTGGTGAATGTTGAGGTCATCGTCACTCAGAAACATCACAATCAGGGCAGCAGCCTTGTCATTAAGACCTCGAAGAATTGTCAGAAGTTCTTCTCTAATATAACGGAAAGGCGCCTGAAAAAAGCGTTCCGAATATTGTTGAAAGTTTTGAAATTCGAAAAAAAGTTTGCAGGTTTGAGGAAAGCCTAGGAAAGTTTGTTCAAATTGACAAATCTTGTCCACGTCTAATGCTATTTGACGATTTTTACAATGCTGGAGAAATATTTCCTTCTTCTCTTCAACTGTGTATGACATGTCTGTCAAGTCAAGGAATGAAGGTCCTTTGAAGAAGATGTTTTCTTGTTCCTCAAGTTGGGATATTCCAGTTTTGACATTATGCATGTTTGTGGTAATGATAGCATAAACCTTGTTCCTAAGTCGCTCGCCTGTTTCACGTTCATCCATGTCTTCACCCTGACATTGTCGGAGGTCCCGCAGCATGTCCCGGAGCTGGGAAACGTCCTGTGAGAAGTCTAGCGTCCTCAATATGTCATGAAATATAAAACACACATCCTCCCCAAGACCAATGTATTCAGACAGCTTGAATCTGCAAACGTCAACAACATACACCAGTTGAAATCCCAGTTCTTGATAATGTGCCCCCAACATGACAGCAATGGATCTCTTCCCTCCCCCTGCCGCTCCACTCATTGTCACGTGCCCGCACTTCTCCAGCATGTCCTTCACTGTCCAGTAGATGGAGGTCTCCAGGAAGACCTCTTTAGTTTTGGCTATTTCTCGGTCCAATGCATCTGTTGAATAAAATTATCATTTAGACAGTTAAATTTCATATTTCATATGATGAGTGTCAGCATGAAGTACTTACTGTAATTATGGCATGGAGATCACCTATAATGTATCAATTATAACCTCCTGAATGATTCCGTATTTGCGAATGACACAAAGGTCCTCTCTGGGTATGGTAATTGCGACAGCATTGTTTCCATCATGTGATATGAGACATTGAGAAAGGAGTTTAATTTGAGAATGTATGACCACAAAGGCTACATATTAATGCCTACAGACATGCAGTGACTAAAGGGACGGCAATACATGGTTCATTTGATCACAACTACCATGGCATCACCGAAAAATGATTTGTTGTAGGTCGATAACAATTCCTAAAGTTACTGAAGTGATATTTCGTGTTTACAGACTTTACATTAAAATGTGGTTGCATACAGTTAAATTGCATATTTCATATAACGGGTCATCATGAGGTACTATAACGGATTTTTTGAGAGCTGACATGTCATATGCAAGTTATGATGATAAACGATTCCAAATATTGCTGATGACACAAAGGTCTTGTATTTGTACTTGGAATAGATATGTTTCCATCCTTCAAAAGGATAAATTGAAATTGAGTTAACTGAGGGCAGTAATACCTTCAGACAAGCCACACAGAGACGTGCGTTTGATACAAACAAACAAGCGGGGAAACACAAACAAGTGTTTGTTTATAGGTCGTAAACAATTCCAAAACTAACAGAAGTGATATTTAATACTGGCTGACTTTACGATGAAATGTGGTTGGATATATGAAAACCAACCCCTACCTTTGCCCATGACTCCAGTGTTGCCAGAGCTTCCTCTTGACCCTTGGTCTACAGTATCAGGATGTGGAACATCACTTGTTTCTGTGTCAAGAAATAAAAGTAAAATGTGTTTTTGGCCAGGAATATCAATGAAATCATCCTTACTCTGCTGTTTATGATTCAACCTACAGCATGTGACTGGGCACATCAGAGGACAAGACGAACAAGGAGTGAGTGAGTGTTTTTTTATGATTCAACCTACAGCAGGTGGCTGGACACATCAGAGGACTAGACAAACAAGGAGTGAGTGAGTGTTTTTCTATGATTCAACCTACAGCAGGTGGCTGGACACATCAGAGGACTAGACGAACAAGGGGTGAGTGAGTGTTGTTTATGATTCAACCTACAGTAGGTGACTGGGCACATCAGAGGACTAGGCGAACAAGGAGTGAGTGAGTGTTGTTAATGATTCAACCTACAGCAGGTGACTGGGCACATCAGAGGACTAGACGAACAAGGGTCGAGTGAGTGTTGTTAATGATTCAACCTACAGCAGGTGACTGGGCACATCAGAGGACTAGACGAACAAGGGGTGAGTGAGTGTTGTTTATGATTCGACCTACAGCAGGTGACTGGGCACATCAGAGGACTAGACGAACAAGGGTCGAGTGAGTGTTGTTAATGATTCAACCTACAGCAGGCGACTGGACACATCAGAGGACTAGGCGAACAAGGAGTGAGTGAGTGTTGTTAATGATTCAACCTACAGCAGGTGACTGGGCACATCAGAGGACTAGACGAACACGGGTCGAGTGAGTGTTGTTAATGATTCAACCTACAGCAGGTGACTGGGCACATCAGAGGACTAGACGAACAAGGGGTGAGTGAGTGTTGTTTATGATTCGACCTACAGCAGGTGACTGGGCACATCAGAGGACTAGACGAACAAGGGTCGAGTGAGTGTTGTTAATGATTCAACCTACAGCAGGCGACTGGACACATCAGAGGACTAGACGAACAAGGGTCGAGTGAGTGTTGTTAATGATTCAACCTACAGCAGGTGACTGGACACATCAGAGGACTAGACGAACAAGGGTCGAGTGAGTGTTGTTTATGATTCAACCTACAACAGGTGACTGGGCACATCAGAGGGCTGGACGAACAAGGAGTGAGTGAGTGTTGTTTATGATTCAACCTACAGCAGTCGACTGGACACATCAGAGGACAAGACGAACAAGGGGTGAGTGAGTGTTGTTTATGATTCAACCTACAGCAGTCGACTGGACACATCAGAGGGCTGGACGAACAAGGGGTGAGTGAGTGTTGCTTATGATTCAACCTACAGCAGGTGACTGGGCACATCAGAGGACTAGACGAACAAGGGTCGAGTGAGTGTTGTTTATGATTCAACCTACAGCAGGTGACTGGGCACATCAGAGGACTAGACGAACAAGGGGTGAGTGAGTGTTGTTTATGATTCAACCTACAGCAGGCGACTGGACACATCATATGACTAGACAAACAAGGGGTGAGTGAGTGTTGTTTATGATTCAACCTACAGCAGGCAACTGGACACATCGGAGGACAAGACGAGCAAGGGGTGAGTGAGTGTTGTTAATGATTCAACCTACAGCAGGTGACTGGGCACATCATATGACTAGTCAAACAAGGAGTGAGTGAGTGTTGTTTATGATTCAACCTACAGCAGGCGACTTGGCACATCAGGGGACTAGACGAACAAGGGGTGAGTGAGTGTTGTTTATGATTCAACCTACAGCAGGTGACTGGGCACCTCAGAGGACTAGACGAACAAGGAGTGAGTGAGTGTTGTTTATGATTCGACCTACAGCAGGTGACTGGACACATCAGAGGACTAGACGAACAAGGGGTGAGTGTGTTTTGTTTATGATTCGACCTACAGAGGGTGACTGGGCACATCAGAGGACAAGACGAACAAGGAGTGAGTGAGTGTTGTTTATAATTCAACATACAGCAGTCGACTGGACACATCAGAGGACAAGACGAACAAGGGGTGAGTGAGTGTTGTTTATGATTCGACCTACAGCAGGTGACTGGGCACATCAGAGGACAAGACGAACAAGGAGTGAGTGACTGTTGTTTATGATTCAACCTACAACAGGTGACTGGGCACATCAGAAGACTAGACGAACAAGGAGTGAGTGAGTGTTGTTTATGATTCAACCTACAGCAGGTGACTGGACACATCAGAGGACTAGACGAACAAGGAGTGAGTGAGTGTTGTTTATGATTCAACCTACTGCAGGCGACTGGACACATCAGAGGGCTAGACGAACAAGGGGTGAGTGAGTGTTGTTTATGATTCAACCTATAGCAGGTGACTGGGCACATCAGAGGACTAGACGAACAAGGAGTGAGTGAGTGTTGTTTATGATTCCACCTACAGCAGGTGACAGGACACATCAGAGGACTAGACGAACAAGGAGTGAGTGAGTGTTGTTTATGATTCAACTTACAGCAGGCGACTGGGCACATCAGAGGACTAGACGAACAAGGGTCGAGTGAGTGTTGTTTATGATTCAACCTACAGCAGGTGACTGGGCACATCAGAGGACTAGACGAACAGGGGGTGAGTGAGTGTTGTTTATGATTCAACCTACAGCCGGGAACTGGGCACATCAGAGGACAAGACGAACAAGGGTCGAGTGAGTGTTGTTTATGATTCAACCTACAGCAGGCGACTGGACACATCAGAGGACAAGACGAACAAGGGGTGAGTGAGTGTTGTTTATGATTCAACCTACAGCAGGCGACTGGACACATCAGAGGACAAGACGAGCAAGAGGTGAGTGAGTGTTGTTAATGATTCAACCTACAGCAGGTGACTGGGCACATCAGAGGACAAGACGAACAAGGGGTGAGTGAGTGTTGTTTATGATTCAACCTACAGCAGGCGACTGGGCACATCAGAGGACTAGACAAACAAGGAGTGAGTGAGTGTTGTTTATGATTCAACCTATAGCAGGTGACTTGGAACATCAGAGGACTAGACGAACAAGGGTCGAGTGAGTGTTGTTTATGATTCAACCTACAGCAGGTGACTGGGCACCTCAGAGGACTAGACGAACAAGGAGTGAGTGAGTGTTGTTTATAATTCAACATACACCAGTCGACTGGACACATCAGAGGACAAGACGAACAAGGGGTGAGTGAGTGTTGTTTATGATTCGACCTACAGCAGGTGACTGGGCACATCAGAGGACAAGACGAACAAGGAGTGAGTGACTGTTGTTTATGATTCAACCTACAACAGGTGACTGGGCACATCAGAAGACTAGACGAACAAGGGGTGAGTGAGTGTTGTTTATGATTCAACCTACAGCAGGTGACTGGACACATCAGAGGACTAGACAAACAAGGGGTGAGTGAGTGTTGTTTATGATTCAACCTACAGCAGGCGACTGGACACATCAGAGGGCTAGACGAACAAGGGGTGAGTGAGAGTTGTTTATGATTCAACCTACAGCAGGTGACTGGGCACATCAGGGGACTAGACGAACAAGGGGTGAGTGAGTGTTGTTTATGATTCGACCTATAGCAGGTGACTGGACACATCAGAGGACTAGACGAACAAGGAGTGAGTGAGTGTTGTTTATGATTCAACCTACAGCAGGCGACTGGACACATCAGAGGACTAGACGAACAAGGGGTGAGTGAGTGTTGTTTATGATTCAACCTACAGCAGGCGACTGGACACATCAGAGGACAAGACGAGCAAGGGGTGAGTGAGTGTTGTTAATGATTCAACCTACAGCAGGTGACTGGGCACATCATATGACTAGTCAAACAAGGAGTGAGTGAGTGTTGTTTATGATTCAACCCACAGCAGGCGACTGGGCACATCAGGGGACTAGACGAACAAGGAGTGAGTGAGTGTTTTTTATGATTCAACCTACAGCAGGTGACTGGGCACATCAGGGGACTAGACGAACAAGGGGTGAGTGAGTGTTGTTTATGATTCAACCTACAACAGGTGACTGGGCACATCAGGGGACTAGACGAACAAGGGGTGAGTGAGTGTTGTTTATGATTCAACCTACAGCAGGTGACTGGGCACATCAGGGGACTAGACGAACAAGGGGTGAGTGAGTGTTGTTTATGATTCAACCTACAGCAGGTGACTGGGCACATCAGGGGACTAGACGAACAAGGGGTGAGTGAGTGTTGTTTATGATTCAACCTACAGCAGGCGACTGGGCACATCAGAGGACAAGACGAACAAGGGGTGAGTGAGTGTTGTTTATGATTCAACCTACAGCAGGTGACTGGACACATCAGAGGACAAGCCGAACAAAGAGTGAGTGAGTGTTGTTTATGATTCAACCTACAGCAGGCGACTGGACACATCAGAGGACTAGACAAACAAGGAGTGAGTGAGTGTTGTTTATGATTCAACCTACAGCAGTCGACTGGACACATCAGAGGGCTGGACGAACAAGGGGTGAGTGAGTGTTGCTTATGATTCAACCTACAGCAGGTGACTGGGCACATCAGAGGACTAGACGAACAAGGGTCGAGTGAGTGTTGTTTATGGTTCAACCTACAACAGGTGACTGGACACATCAGAGGACTAGACGAACAGGGGGTGAGTGAGTGTTGTTTATGATTCAACCTACAGCAGGCGACTGGACACATCAGAGGACAAGACGAACAAGGGGTGAGTGAGTGTTGTTTATGATTCAACCTACAGCAGGTGACTGGACACATCAGAGGACAAGCCGAACAAAGAGTGAGTGAGTGTTGTTTATGATTCGACCTACAGCAGGTGACTGGACACATCAGAGGACTAGACGAACAAAGAGTGAGTGAGTGTTGTTTATGATTCGACCTACAGCAGGTGACTGGACACATCAGAGGACTAGACGAACAAGGAGTGAGTGAGTGTTGTTTATGATTCAACCTGCAGCAGGCGACTGGGCACATCAGAGGACTAGACGAACAAGGGTCGAGTGAGTGTTGTTTATGGTTCAACCTACAACAGGTGACTGGACACATCAGAGGACTAGACGAACAGGGGGTGAGTGAGTGTTGTTTATGATTCAACCTACAGCAGGCGACTGGACACATCAGAGGACAAGACGAACAAGGGGTGAGTGAGTGTTGTTTATGATTCAACCTACAGCAGGCGACTGGAGACATCAGAGGACAAGACGAGCAAGGGGTGAGTGAGTGTTGTTAATGATTCAACCTACAGCAGGTGACTTGGCACATCATATGACTAGTCAAACAAGGAGTGAGTGAGTGTTGTTTATGATTCAACCCACAGCAGGCGACTGGGCACATCAGGGGACTAGACGAACAAGGAGTGAGTGAGTGTTTTTTATGATTCAACCTACAGCAGGTGACTGGGCACATCAGGGGACTAGACGAACAAGGGGTGAGTGAGTGTTGTTTATGATTCAACCTACAACAGGTGACTGGGCACATCAGGGGACTAGACGAACAAGGGGTGAGTGAGTGTTGTTTATGATTCAACCTACAGCAGGTGACTGGGCACATCAGGGGACTAGACGAACAAGGGGTGAGTGAGTGTTGTTTATGATTCAACCTACAGCAGGTGACTGGGCACATCAGGGGACTAGACGAACAAGGGGTGAGTGAGTGTTGTTTATGATTCAACCTACAGCAGGTGACTGGACACATCAGAGGACAAGCCGAACAAAGAGTGAGTGAGTGTTGTTTATGATTCAACCTACAGCAGGCGACTGGACACATCAGAGGACTAGACAAACAAGGAGTGAGTGAGTGTTGTTTATGATTCAACCTACAGCAGTCGACTGGACACATCAGAGGGCTGGACGAACAAGGGGTGAGTGAGTGTTGCTTATGATTCAACCTACAGCAGGTGACTGGGCACATCAGAGGACTAGACGAACAAGGGTCGAGTGAGTGTTGTTTATGGTTCAACCTACAACAGGTGACTGGACACATCAGAGGACTAGACGAACAGGGGGTGAGTGAGTGTTGTTTATGATTCAACCTACAGCAGGCGACTGGACACATCAGAGGACAAGACGAACAAGGGGTGAGTGAGTGTTGTTTATGATTCAACCTACAGCAGGTGACTGGACACATCAGAGGACAAGCCGAACAAAGAGTGAGTGAGTGTTGTTTATGATTCGACCTACAGCAGGTGACTGGACACATCAGAGGACTAGACGAACAAAGAGTGAGTGAGTGTTGTTTATGATTCGACCTACAGCAGGTGACTGGACACATCAGAGGACTAGACGAACAAGGAGTGAGTGAGTGTTGTTTATGATTCAACCTGCAGCAGGCGACTGGGCTCATCAGAGGACTAGACGAACAAGGGTCGAGTGAGTGTTGTTTATGGTTCAACCTACAACAGGTGACTGGACACATCAGAGGACTAGACGAACAGGGGGTGAGTGAGTGTTGTTTATGATTCAACCTACAGCAGGCGACTGGACACATCAGAGGACAAGACGAACAAGGGGTGAGTGAGTGTTGTTTATGATTCAACCTACAGCAGGCGACTGGAGACATCAGAGGACAAGACGAGCAAGGGGTGAGTGAGTGTTGTTAATGATTCAACCTACAGCAGGTGACTTGGCACATCATATGACTAGTCAAACAAGGAGTGAGTGAGTGTTGTTTATGATTCAACCCACAGCAGGCGACTGGGCACATCAGGGGACTAGACGAACAAGGGGTGAGTGAGTGTTGTTTATGATTCAACCTACAGCAGGCGACTGGGCACATCAGAGGACAAGACGAACAAGGAGTGAGTGAGTGTTGTTTATGGTTCAACCTACAGCAGGTTACTGGACGCATCAGAGGACTAGACGAACAAGGGGTGAGTGAGTGTTGTTTATGATTCAACCTACAGCAGGCGACTGGACACATCAGAGGACAAGACGAACAAGGAGTGAGTGAGTGTTGTTTATGATTCAACCTACAGCAGGTGACTGGACACATCAGAGGACAAGACGAACAAGGAGTGAGTGAGTGTTGTTGATGGTTCAACCTACAGCAGGCGACTTGACACATCAGAGGGCTAGACGAACAAGGGTCGAGTGAGTGTTGTTTATGATTCGACCTACAGCAGGTGACTGGACACATCAGAGGAATAGACGAACAAGGGGTGAGTGAGTGTTGTTTATGATTCAACCTACAGGAGGTGACTGGGCACATCAGAGGACTAGACGAACAAGGGGTGAGTGTGTGTTGTTTATGATTCGACCTACAGAGGGTGACTGGGCACATCAGAGGACTAGACGAACAAGGAGTGAGTGAGTGTTGTTTATGGTTCAACCTACAGCAGGTTACTGGACGCATCAGAGGACTAGACGAACAAGGGGTGAGTGAGTGTTGTTTATGATTCAACCTACAGCAGGTGACTGGACACATCAGAGGACTAGACGAACAAGGGGTGAGTGTGTGTTGTTTATGATTCGACCTACAGAGGGTGACTGGGCACATCAGAGGACTAGACGAACAAGGAGTGAGTGAGTGTTGTTTATGGTTCAACCTACAGCAGGTTACTGGACGCATCAGAGGACTAGACGAACAAGGGGTGAGTGAGTGTTGTTTATGATTCAACCTACAGCAGGTGACTGGGCACCTCAGAGGACTAGACGAACAAGGAGTGAGTGAGTGTTGTTTATGATTCGACCTACAGCAGGTGACTGGACACATCAGAGGACTAGACGAACAAGGGGTGAGTGTGTGTTGTTTATGATTCGACCTACAGAGGGTGACTGGGCACATCAGAGGACAAGACGAACAAGGAGTGAGTGAGTGTTGTTTATAATTCAACATACAGCAGTCGACTGGACACATCAGAGGACAAGACGAACAAGGGGTGAGTGAGTGTTGTTTATGATTCGACCTACAGCAGGTGACTGGGCACATCAGAGGACAAGACGAACAAGGAGTGAGTGACTGTTGTTTATGATTCAACCTACAACAGGTGACTGGGCACATCAGAAGACTAGACGAACAAGGAGTGAGTGAGTGTTGTTTATGATTCAACCTACAGCAGGTGACTTGACACATCAGAGGACTAGACGAACAAGGAGTGAGTGAGTGTTGTTTATGATTCAACCTACAGCAGGCGACTGGACACATCAGAGGGCTAGACGAACAAGGGGTGAGTGAGTGTTGTTTATGATTCAACCTACAGCAGGTGACTGGGCACATCAGAGGACTAGACGAACAAGGAGTGAGTGAGTGTTGTTTATGATTCCACCTACAGCAGGTGACAGGACACATCAGAGGACTAGACGAACAAGGAGTGAGTGAGTGTTGTTTATGATTCAACTTACAGCAGGCGACTAGGCACATCAGAGGACTAGACGAACAAGGGTCGAGTGAGTGTTGTTTATGATTCAACCTACAGCAGGTGACTGGGCACATCAGAGGACTAGACGAACAAGGGGTGAGTGAGTGTTGTTTATGATTCAACCTACAGCCGGGAACTGGGCACATCAGAGGACAAGACGAACAAGGGTCGAGTGAGTGTTGTTTATGATTCAACCTACAGTAGGCGACTGGACACATCAGAGGACAAGACGAACAAGGGGTGAGTGAGTGTTGTTTATGATTCAACCTACAGCAGGCGACTGGACACATCAGAGGACAAGACGAGCAAGAGGTGAGTGAGAATTGTTAATGATTCAACCTACAGCAGGTGACTGGGCACATCAGAGGACAAGACGAACAAGGGGTGAGTGAGTGTTGTTTATGATTCAACCTACAGCAGGTGACTGGGCACATCAGAGGACTAGACGAACAAGGAGTGAGTGAGTGTTGTTTATGATTCAACCTATAGCAGGTGACTTGGCACATCAGAGGACAAGACGAACAAGGGTCGAGTGAGTGTTGTTTATGATTCAACCTACAGCAGGTGACTGGGCACCTCAGAGGACTAGACGAACAAGGAGTGAGTGAGTGTTGTTTATAATTCAACATACACCAGTCGACTGGACACATCAGAGGACAAGACGAACAAGGGGTGAGTGAGTGTTGTTTATGATTCGACCTACAGCAGGTGACTGGGCACATCAGAGGACAAGACGAACAAGGAGTGAGTGACTGTTGTTTATGATTCAACCTACAACAGGTGACTGGGCACATCAGAAGACTAGACGAACAAGGAGTGAGTGAGTGTTGTTTATGATTCAACCTACAGCAGGTGACTGGACACATCAGAGGACTAGACAAACAAGGGGTGAGTGAGTGTTGTTTATGATTCAACCTACAGCAGGCGACTGGACACATCAGAGGGCTAGACGAACAAGGGGTGAGTGAGAGTTGTTTATGATTCAACCTACAGCAGGTGACTGGGCACATCAGGGGACTAGACGAACAAGGGGTGAGTGAGTGTTGTTTATGATTCGACCTATAGCAGGTGACTGGACACATCAGAGGACTAGACGAACAAGGAGTGAGTGAGTGTTGTTTATGATTCAACCTACAGCAGGCGACTGGACACATCAGAGGACTAGACGAACAAGGGGTGAGTGAGTGTTGTTTATGATTCAACCTACAGCAGGCGACTGGACACATCAGAGGACAAGACGAGCAAGGGGTGAGTGAGTGTTGTTAATGATTCAACCTACAGCAGGTGACTGGGCACATCATATGACTAGTCAAACAAGGAGTGAGTGAGTGTTGTTTATGATTCAACCCACAGCAGGCGACTGGGCACATCAGGGGACTAGACGAACAAGGAGTGAGTGAGTGTTTTTTATGATTCAACCTACAGCAGGTGACTGGGCACATCAGGGGACTAGACGAACAAAGGGTGAGTGAGTGTTGTTTATGATTCAACCTACAACAGGTGACTGGGCACATCAGAGGACTAGACGAACAAGGGGTGAGTGAGTGTTGTTTATGATTCAACCTACAGCAGTCGACAGGACGCATCAGAGGGCTAGACGAACAAGGGGTGAGAGAGTGTTGCTTATGATTCAACCTACAGCAGGTGACTGGACACATCAGAGGACTAGACGAACAAGGGGTGAGTGAGTGTTGTTTATGATTCAACCTACAACAGGTGACTGGGCACATCAGGGGACTAGACGAACAAGGGGTGAGTGAGTGTTGTTTATGATTCAACCTACAACAGGTGACTGGGCACATCAGGGGACTAGACGAACAAGGGGTGAGTGAGTGTTGTTTATGATTCAACCTACAGCAGTTGACTGGACACATCAGAGGACTAGACGAACAAGGAGTGAGTGAGTGTTGTTTATGATTCAACCTACAGCAGGTGACTGTACACATCAGAGGACAAGACGAACAAGGGGTGAGTGAGTGTTGTTTATGATTCAACCTACAGCAGGTGACTGGACACATCAGAGGACAAGACGAACAAGGAGTGAGTTTTGATTGATACATTTTCCATAAATATCACATAAATGTGCTCAATCACTGTGTCCATATGGTGAATCGAACGCTTTAAACACAGGCTAACCCATCGCTCCTTAAGAACAAGACATCATCAAATTGTTTTTATATCTCATTTATGGAAAAGCCACCATTAATTGGCTAGTGGCTATAAAATAGAGGATTCATCACGAGTGTTTTTTAATATGGGAAATATCAACCGAGTCTTAGTTAATCTGTATTTGCCGAGCCTTTGGCGAGGCAAATACCGATAAACGGGACGATGTTGATATTTCCCATATTAAAAAACACGAGTGATGAATTCTATTTATCATTTTCACATTTTTGCTTCCAAATTAAGGAATAATTGCATTAAACATTAACATCAGCAACTTGTCAAAATCTTACGTATAGATCGTGCGTAGTGATACATGTTTTCCATAGCCATGTAAACCAAAATAAACAATTCGCTGAGAAAAAGAGTTCCTCGGATTATTTTAAACAAAATACTTGGACAGACTTTTGCAGAATAATTGAAACTTTAATAACCGTAACAACAACGATCCTGTGTAATCTGATTATATCTCTGGTGTAACTTCACTTATAATATATAGTTTCAAATCAAACCGCTCGCTCTTCCGGTTATCTAATTTGCATATCTAATTTGCATACTTATGTCATTGGGGTATGACATACATGTTTTTATGTCATAAGCTTATGTCATGGATAAATGATTAAGTTAAATGATAATACCATCTACTTACCGCCTTTTTTAAACGGGCTATCAATCAACGCCACTACAAAGAAAAGAGGTTTGATTGATAAAAGAACTAACATCAAAATGAAAATAATGCCCCACATTGTTCGGGCGCTGCACAATGCATTCAGAGATATACATTTGACACAAACTACAATCTAGCCATCTGACACGTTTACTTTCAAGTTGGATTTTAATAATGGTAATAACTGGCACATAAATGCAAACTGATTTCTGTAATTAAGTCTTGCTTGGAGCCTGGTAACATGCAGAGCTTCGTATATGAAGAAAGCAATCATATTCAACGTAACCGAGTTAAACTAGTAACTACAGCTAAAATGGACAATACTCACTTTCTTCTTGACAACTAAAACAAAAAAGCAAGATAGATTGACATGATACCTTAGATGGTTAGATATGGTTATTACGCTATATTACAACACATCTCCAGGTGAAATTCTAAGTTTTTGGAAAAGCATTTTACTTATTTCATTTTATATATATTTTTTTCTTTTAAGATATTAGGTATTTGCTAATGGCTTAATGCACAATGAGTTCACAATACGTGGCAAAAACATTTCCACAATCATTAGACATCTCTGCTAAAATAGCATTCTGTCGTACGATTCTGTCCAAATCCAAAGCATGAGTTTCTCACTGTCAATAGGTACTGATACTTAATGATACCAGCCTTCACAACCGTCACAAACACACGCAAAGCCGAGGTAAATATTCACGGGAACGTATGGTAAAAGTCAAAATAAGTATTTGCATCGGACATAATTTGGACACTCAAATGTGTACATGTCCTTACCGGCCTATTCCAAAGAATTTTGTATTCATCATTTTCCATGACGCCCTCTACATATTCCGGGTCGTACCATGGATGGACCTCTGTTATTCAGTAAAATTTAAACATTTTAAACAAAATTCAGCCGTACTGTGTTACTTCAACCTCACTTCTCCACACTCCGTTACATGGACCGATTGACAAATGCTGATCAGGAGCAGCAAGTGGTTGTTGTTGTTATTATTATTATTATTATTATTATTATTTACAGATTAAAATAAAAAATGAAGCAAAGAGGGTTTGGGTGATCCTGGCACAGTCAGGCTGGTTAGGCTCATCATCAGCTCAGGGCCCTTGCCCCCTCTACACTCAGCCCAGACAGCGAATGGGACTTCTCCCAGGAAGCGCTGCCTCGTCCAACCCACCCAGAACATTTCGGGGAATGTGAAGACTCCCCAACACTGCAGCCTTCTGCATTACCCAGATTGTCAGAAGGGCTGTATTCCTGGTAGAAAACCGGGTACTCTCCCAATGTCAGTGAACGGATTGGGATGTACCAAACAATGGTAAGGCACCGGGAACAATGGGGAGTCGGACAACTTGGTGCTTGGGATGCAAGCGGAACATTTCGAAAGCGAGGCCTGCATATTTGCCATGGTTTTTTTCTGAATCTTGTCAATCACCCAGTGTCAAAAGGGACAGAAAATTAAATGATGTAAATGATTTCATTGGATTTATCAAAAAGGTTCCTTGGCCTGGATACGTCTGAGGCTGTATACCGGCCTATTCCGAAGAATTTTGTATTCATCATTTTCCATGACGCCCTCTACATATTCCGGGTCATACCATGGATGGACCTCTGTGTCAAAAGCACAAGCATGGCAGAGTTTACTGTAGTTTACCGTATTTCGGGTATCAAGGCGTCAGCTTCAAGCTGGGGAAAGCCCAAAGTGATAGAAATCGTTCCCAGTTACGTCCTAGGTGAAGCCAAAATACAGTAAACTACGTTTGTTACGAACTCAAAGGGACCAATAATTTTAGTTCGTAATAACCGCAGTTCGTTATAAGCATATAAACAACATATGCAACAAATGGGCGGACTACAAAATAATTTCGTTATATCGGTCAGTTGGTTAAAGGCTGTTCATGGGTATAGTTCTCACAAACCATCATAAGGTCAGCCTGGAATTCGGGTAAAAATATATACAACATATCATTGAAAAATAAATTCAGAAGTACACAACAATAATTAAATTTTCGTTGTGTTCATTGAAATTCCTGCATTTTGATTAGCTGAATTGGTCAGGTGTTATTGCATTTATTCCCAATGAATGTAAAATATTATCCACGCCCATCGAGGCGCACTACTTTTATTACTGAGGAATGTCGGGGAATGCCCTTTCGAGGGAATTCCCTTTCTACTCACATGCATCGTCATGTATATGACATTTAGCGACATTCATGAATATTCATTGTCCAAACTATCCTTTGTAACCAAAGGCAGAGAATGAATGAAACAGCAAACGTGCAGGCTCGCTCGCCTGTTTTTTTTCCCGCTCGACACAGTTTAACTTTCATGTCGTCAGGTTTCATGTCTAGCTAGCATTTCTCCAACTGTGTTTTACCGTTATTAGGCAAGTTATGTTTGAATCTGGCGGTAACTGACAATGTCTTTTGAATCGGCCGCCTTCACTCGGACATATTTCTTCCAGTTCCTTACACAGTCTGACTGTTGCAGTTCTTATCGCCTCTTGCCTTAATTGACAGGTCCTATGAACATTGTTTTGACCCTACTCTCCGTTGATTGGCTACTGACTGTGTAGGCGTGTCAAGTTATTCGCATAAATTAAACAATCACCTGATTCATGTCACGCCACAGTATGTATTCATACACCTGGAATGTTTATCAATCTCGTATTTTTTGTCTGCTGTGATATATACATCTGTTTTTTGTTACACTAGTGTAGATAAAACATGGTTTACGTTGTCAAATTTAATTATAAGCATTGACTGTGGGTTTTTTCTCGGTTCATTGAGTAATGAATCCCAAATCCGGAAGACAATACACAGTTCATTGAGTAATGAATCCCCAAACCGAAAGAAAATACACAGTTCATTGAGTAATGAATCCCAAATCCGGAAGACAATACACAGTTCATTGAGTAATGAATCCCCAAACCGAAAGAAAATACACAGTTCATTGAGTAATGAATCCCAAATCCGGAAGACAATACACAGTTCATTGAGTAATGAATCCCCAAACCGAAAGAAAATACACAGTTCATTGAGTAATGAATCCCCAAACCGAAAGAAAATACACAGTTCATTGAGTAATGAATCCCCAAACCGGAAGACAATACACGGTTCATTGAGTAATGAATCCCCAAACCGAAAGAAAATACACGGTTCATTGAGTAATGAATCCCCAAACCGAAAGACAATACACAGTCAATGCTTGATTATATTAACTAGTATGGAAATGAGAATAAGTCGTCTGTACCTTTCATTTAAGTTCGTCCGGTGTCGGTTCCGACGATGTCTACAAAGAAAATTATACTCATCAGAATCCTGAGTGACAACACAATACTAACAAAAGAAACAGGGAAAAGCCATACATATGTCCATCGCCAATACGCCCCTTACACCACAAGGGATTATCATGTCAACCAAACAATGTATATGTCATAGATGATGTTCGTTGTTCTGGTTGCTCTGCATCGTACTAATTAACAGGGGCGGTCGGGTAGCCAAGTGGTTAAAGCGTTCGCTCGTCACGCCGAAGACCCGGGTTCGATTCCCGACATGGGTACAATGTGTGAAGCCCATTACTGGTGTCCCCCGCCGTGATATTGCTGAAATATTGCTAAAAGCGGCGTAAAACCATACTCAGTCACTAATCAAAACACAAAAGTGATTGAGTGAGTTGGGTTTAACGCCACTTTTAAGAGTATTCCAGTGATATCACGGCGTGTCAGCTTAAGTCGGGAGGAGAGCCTGAAGTTATGCAGGTCTCAGGAGTCTCAGCGATAGTGTAGAGAGAGCCCCGCGAACGGGATATCGCTGTGAGGAACTTGGTATCTGGCGCAAGCTCCTTACAGCGATAGTACGTTCCCGGAGCTCTCTATACAGTCGCTGCCACCAGTCAAAACTCCCCACTGTGAATAGGTGGCCACAGCCATGCTTGGAGTTGAACTCGCAACCGAATGACCGTTAAGTTTACAAACAAGTGACGACTGTCGTGACGCCGAATACACTTATCGCTGCTAAGTTACTTTCTTCGTTTGTCAATTTGAATTTCTGTTTCATTAAAACTATCATGTTATTGATATAGTAAGAATGTAAGGGAGAAGTTGGTTGATTTTCCGTTAGTCTGCAATCTCGAACCAATCTGATTATCAAAACAACAAAGTAAATCCATCTGGAAAACATGGTCAGTCGTAAACCTTTTCAAATTGAAATATGATGGCATTCCCAAAGACATAAACAAAAGTATTAACGTTACTACATGTGGGGTTAGAGGGCAAATTTCAAGATTCTTGAAATGGCCGCGCCCACACTGGTGGAAGCGATGTTACCGAGAGTGTAGCGAAGGTGTCACGCGCTGGGAAGGAGCTTGTTTCTGGCGTACCCAAGGGACGTAACTCTGTACCGGAAACTGCGGCCCCTAACCCTCACTGGGCCACCCGTGCCCCCTATTCCAGTTTACATGATACTTCTGTTACCAGTGTTGACATCTTCTCTACTCCTTATTAAATACTTATACAGTGTTGACATATTCTTTACTAGATGCACTTTTGACGCAAAAAAAAAGAATTCGTAATAATTAAAATCAAGAAAAAAACTGCTACGGTGAAGACGGTTTACCTCCAAAAGAAATAGGATGGAACGGCTACAGCGGCTCCTACTATAATGATGAGGACGATGGGGACCAGGATACTGACCAACCCGCTGTCTTGGTCATCGGAGTCGCTGTCAGATGGCCCAATTTCTTTATATGAAATAAAACAATATGTTCATCAATAGATGCCTGAAAGACGTGAAATACCTCAGCGGAACTTCAAACAGAAAACTACTTCTTGCATGGCATTCGTCACCACTCGACCTTTTCCGTAACCTGCATGACTCGTCCCCTATCGAAGAATGTTATGTGCGAAAATACGACAAACCAATCAGAGTGCGCATAGGACTTCAAGTACTTCGGCCAAAGAATCCCTCAGTAATATGTTTTGAATTTACGAATGTCTTGCATTAAAAAATATACCCAAAGCACAGTTTAATGTGTTCAGTCATACTGTATAATACTGTAAGTCACGATGTGTCCCCAAGAGCAACTGGAACGTATATGATATAGGGGGCAAATATACGTGAATCATTACGCAACGAGTTGACAATTCTTTTAGCTATGCCCATTTGCGCTTAAAAGAAACCCAGTCGCGACAATGGCCACGAGAGAGTCGCTATTCGGCTTGTTTCGGAATAACACGAATGCTTGCATGTTTTTTGACGTGAAAATGGGTTTAACGTCGCGTTCAAGATTATTGCACTTATACAGCGACGTGCATGCACGTGTGTGTGTGTGTGTGTGTGTGTGTGTGGCTGCTTGTACTAGTCCGGACTGATGCTGATTTGTAGTGCTAGCCCACGGAGATACCATGCCGCAGTTTAACATGAATACCCCACTCAGACACAGTATACTGACTCCGAGCCGACCAGTCCTTGTTTTAGCCCCTTAATGCCGAGCGCCAAACAGGGTAACAAGTACCATCTTTAAACGTCTATTGGTATGACGCGGCCGGGGATCGAACCCCGGACCTTCCGCTCTCCGGGCGGACGCTCTACCACTAGACCACGGAGGCGGTCTCCGGGCGGACACTCTACCACTAGACCACGGAGGCGGTCCTTTTGACGTGTGGGTTTTCAAAACACAACTAATGTCAAGGGGCAGGCTATACATATCTGCAGTTTCACTCAAATACCAAATGATATAGAACGCCAGCTACAGAGAATAATAAGTCTCGATTATCCGTGGAACAGATTCCAAAGGCAAATTAGCCATGACATTGAAGGATCACCGAAACGTCGACAACGTTGTGATGCCATTCCAGATGATGACGATAGGAATCTCACTGGCATCATTTGTAACAGTGAAGGCAAACATGATTAATCTGATACAATGTTTCCGAAGAATAATTCACATCTTGGACTATGAAGTGTTTTAAGATATTGTTTGTATTTGAACACACTGGTAGCAACGCTCGTGTACTGGTGATAACTAAGGTTCTTTGATTTAACCAAAGCCGACTTGTGGATGATGATGATGATGGTGATGATGATGATGATGTTTGTTATTTAAGGCCGCACTCAGCAATATTCAAGCTATATGACGGCGGTCTGTAAATAATCCAGTCTGGACCAGACAATCCAGTGATTGACATCATGAGCATCGATCCAAGCAATTGGGATACGATGACATGCATCAACCAAGTCTGGGAGTCTGACCACCCGATCCTGTTAGTCGCCTCTTATGACAAGCATAGTCGTCTTTTAGGGCAAGCATGGGTTGCTGAAGACCTATTCTACCCCGGATCTTCACGGTCCTGAGTTGTGGAAGCTTACCTTTAGTGACATTACAGTAGTCTCCCGTGTTGGTGTGATTGTCTTTACAACCCAGGTGGCACTGTCCATTCAGGCGAATACAGACGTCATTGAGGCAGTTCTGGCTGCAGCGCGTGCCACACCTGCCACCGTACCATCCCGCAACGCATCCCTCCGAGCATCGGCCTGTCTGCTGGTGACAGTGACGAAGTTGTCTGTCGACGTTGGTGTGGCAGTTGAGGGGGCAGGTGAGGTTGCAGTGTTCGCCATACGTCCCCCAATCACAGGGCGTGGCTCCACGGACAGACAGCACTGCAAAGACCACATGTTCAGTGAGTGAGTGAGTAGGGTTTTACGCCGCTTTTAGCAATATTCCTGCAACATCAAGGCGGGGGACACCAGAAATGGGCTTCACACATTTTACCCATGTCGGGAATCGAACCCGGGTCTTCGGCGTGACGAGCGAACGCTTTAACTACTAGGCTACCCGACCGCCCCTCATGTTCAGTGTTGCTTTGACAAAGAAACATTTCCAACAAGACCTAGGATATGCTTATGGAGCAAGGGAGGGTTAGTGACGTCACAGAGTATGATATGGTAAAACAAAATTACAAAGCTCATACATTAGGTAATCGTATTACAGTAAACTACGGTTAAATCGAACTCAAAAGGACCACTAATTTTAGTTCGCAATAACCGTAGTTCGGTATAAGCATATATACATATTTAACATATATACAACACATGGCCGCGACCAAAACATGTTATTTATATCGGTCAGTTCGTTATAAGCGTGTTTCGTTATAAACGTAGTTTACTGTACATGGTTATTGTACTGTTATGATTCATTCGACGGGATTGTACCTACCCTTGGTCGTTTGCTCACATCATATGTGTTGATCAGTTGGAAATAACGTACGTTCATGGACCAGGAAACTCATGTGTAGTGTATGTTGTATATTGTGTGTTGTACTTCTATGTTGTATAGGGGCGGTGGAGGAGCCTTGTGGTTGAAGCGTTGGCTCGTCACGCCGAAGACCCGGGTTCGATTCCCCACATGTGTACAATGTGTGAAGCCCATTTGTTGGTGTCCCCAGCCGTGATATTGCTGGAATATTGCTAAAAGCAGCGTAAAACCATACTCACTAACTCACTCTATGTTTTATATTGTGTGTTGTACGTTGTACGTTGCATATTGTATATTGTACTTCTATGTTTTATATTGTGTGTTGTATGTTGTACATTGCAGTTCTATGTTGTATATTGTGTGTTGTACGTTGTACGTTGCATATTGTATATAGTACCTCTGTGTTGTATGTTGTATATTGTTTGTAGTATGTTGTATATTGTACTTCTATGTTGTATATTGTGTGTTGTACATTGTATGCATATTGCATTTTGTACATCTTTGTTGTATATTGTGTGTTGTATGTTATATGTTGTATATTGTACATCTATGTTGTATATTGTGTGTTGTATGTTGTATGTTGTATATTGTACTTCTATGTTGTATATTGTGTGTTGTATGTTATATGTTGTATATTGTACATCTATGTTGTATATTGTGTGTTGTATGTTGTATGTTGTATATTGTACTTCTATGTTGTATATTGTGTGTTGTATGTAATATGTTGTATATTGTACTTCTATGTTGTATATTGTGTGTTTTATGTGATATGTTGTATATTGTACTTCTATGTTGTATATTGTGTGTCGTATGTGATATGTTGTATATTGTACTTCTATGTTGTATATTGTGTGTTGTATGTTTAATGTTGTATATTGTACTTCTATGTTGTATATTGTGTGTTGTATGTTATATGTTGTATATTGTACATCTATGTTGTATATTGTGTGTTGTATGTTGTATGTTGTATATTGTACATCTATGTTGTATATTGTGTGTTGTATGTTGTATATTGTACATCTATGTTGTATATTGTGTGTTGTATGTTATATGTTGTATATTGTACTTCTATGTTGTATATTGTGTGTTGTATGTTATATGTTGTATATTGTACATCTATGTTGTATATTGTGTGTTGTATGTTATATGTTGTATATTGTACATCTATGTTGTATATTGTGTGTTGTATGTTGTATGTTGTATATTGTACTTCTATGTTGTTTATTGTGTGTTGTATGTTATATGTTGCATATTGTACTTCTATGTTGTATATTGTGTGTTGTATGTTAAATGTTGTATATTGTACATCTATGTTGTATATTGTGTGTTGTATTTTTATATGTTGTAAATTGTACATCTATGTTGTATATTGTGTGTTGTATGTGATATGTTGTATATTTTACTTCTATGTTGTATATTGTGTGTTGTATGTTTAATGTTGTATATTGTACTTCTATGTTGTATATTGTGTGTTGTATGTGATATGTTGTATATTGTACTTCTATGTTGTATATTGTGTGTTGTATGTTATATGTTGTATATTGTACAACTATGTTGTATATTGTGTGTTGTATGTTGTATGTTGTATATTGTACTTCTATGTTGTATATTGTGTGTTGTATGTTATATGTTGTATATTGTACATCTATGTTGTATATTGTGTGTTGTATGTTATATGTTGTATATTGTACATCTATGTTGTATATTGTGTGTTGTATGTTGTATATTGTACTTCTATGTTGTATATTGTGTGTTGTATGTTATATGTTGTATATTGTACATCTATGTTGTATATTGTGTGTTGTATGTTATATGTTGTATATTGTACATCTGTGTTGTATATTGTGTGTTGCATGTGATATGTTGTATATTGTACTTCTATGTTGTATATTGTGTGTTGTATTTTGCATATTGTAGTTCTATGTTGTATATTGTGTGTTGTAAGTTGTACGTTGCACATTGTATATTGTACTTCTAAGTTGTATATTGTACTTCTAAGTTGTATATTGTACTTCTACGTTGTATATTCTGCGTTGTATGTTGTACATTATACTTCTGTGTTGTATATTGTGTGTTGTACGTTGTATATTGTACTTCTATGTTGTATATTCTGTGTTGTATGTTGTACATTGTATTTCTATGTTGTATATTGTGTGTTGTACGTTGTATATTGTACTTCTATGTTGTATATTCTGTGTTGTATGTTGTACGTTGCATATTGTATATTGTACTTCTATGTTGTATATTATGTGTTGTATGTTGTGTTGCATTTGTGTTTCTCTGTTGTATATTATGTGTTGTATATTGTGTTGCATTTGTGTTTCTCTGTTGTATATTGTATGTTGTACATTGTAGTTCTATGTTGTATATTGTGTGTTGTACGTTGTACGTTGCATATTGTATATTGTACTTCTATGTTTTATATTGTGTGTTGTACGTTGTACGTTGCATATTGTATTGGTACTTCTATGTTGTATATTATGTGTTGTATGTTGTGTTGCATTTGTGTTTCTCTGTTGTATATTGTGTGTTGTACGTTGTACGTTGCATATTGTATATAGTACCTCTGTGTTGTATGTTGTATATTGTTTGTAGTATGTTGTATATTGTACTTCTATGTTGTATATTGTGTGTTGTACATTGTATGCATATTGCATATTGTACATCTGTGTTGAAAATTGTGTGTTGTACGTTGCACGTTGTATATTGTATATCGTATGCTGTATGTTGTAAATTGTGTGTTTTACGTTGTTGTTGTTTATTGTGTGTTGTACGTTATGCGTTATATGTTGTGTTGTACATCTATGTTGTATATTGTTTATCGCATGTTGTGTGTTGTGTGCTGTATGTTGTATGTTGTATGTTGTATATTGTAAATGGTATTTTGTATATTGTACACACGATATATTGCTTATTGTATATTATTGTACGTTGTCTGGTGTATGTGGATCATAGGCAATGATTAACACGACACACGATTTTGTTTTGGTACTCACTTGATGAAAACAGGAAAAACCCAAACATCTCCTTCATGATGCGTCTGCCGTTACTATGGTTACTGCGGAGACTGTGAAAGAGAAAGTGAAACATACATTTGTTTACATATTTCACATAGAAAGCGAAACTGACACTGATCAAAAGTAAATAATGAATAAAATAAACCAAATATGCTTACATTTCTTGTATCAAACAAAATTGACCTACACAGTTTGTGTGATAACAGAGCTTCCACGGGTCTTCTACAAGCCATGCTTTTCGTAAGAGGCGACTGATGGGATCGGATGGTCAAGCTCGCCTGTCATGTTGATAGATGTCATTGCGTCCTATTTTTTTAGATCGGTGTTTATGTCGTCAGTCAATGGATTGTCTGGTCCAGACTCGATTATTTACAGACCGCCGTCAGATAGCTGGAATATTGCCGCGTTAAACAACAAACAAACAAATCTCAGCATAATTAAAGCAGTGTTCTAATGTGTTTGTCTGTATTGCTATATCGCACCAGAGGTTTGCCGCCCCCTGGTTCCCATTTCATTCAGTTGTTTGTTGTTTTGCGCACACCTCCCCCCCCCCCCCCCCCCTCCCCCCCCCACACACACACACACGTACCCATTTCACCATCTCTATAAAAAATGAGATTAATATAAAGCCTTCAGTTTATATATTCTCCATTTAAATGTATTTTCACCCCCTTTCATGATGTGTCGATATTTGACGCTTGATTCGCGACGTCTGGAAAATTCCAGTCTGCGCGTCGGGATTTCCTGCTTGCTGTATAGTGAGCAGGTCCTTTGTTCCTGGTGCAGATAGGGACACAATGTTGCTTCAACGTGACTCTGAATTACTCAGCACATAAACGTTTGTATATCGCTGTGGTAAATATGTTACGCACTTACAGTCGTTTCTCAAAACTAACACATTTACTGGTTGCTTTTGTAATCGACTGTCGGGTACGGGACATATAGATCTATACAAAGACAGAGAGCAGGCATAGGTAGACTTTACAAGACACAAGCAGACAAAAACTAACATATGCAGACAAAGGCAAGACATACGCTGACAAAGGCAGACATAGACAGATAAAGGAAGACATAGACAGATAAAGGAAGACATAGACAGATAAAGGAAGACATAGACAGATAAAGGAAGACATAGACAGACAAAGGAAGACATAGACAGACAAAGGAAGACATAGACAGACAGATGAATTCATAGACAGACAAAGGAAGACATAGACAGACAGATGAATTCATAGACAGACAAAGGAAGACATAGACAGACAAAGGAATTCATAGACAGACAAAGGAAGACATTGACAGACAGATGAATTCATAGACAGACAAAGGAAGACATAGACAGACAGATAAATTCATAGACAGACAAAGGAAGACATAGACAGACAAAGGAAGACATAGACAGACAAAGAAATACATAGACAGACAAAGGCAGAGATAGACAGACAAAGGAAGACATAGACAGACAAAGAAAGACATAGACAGACACAGGAAGACATAGACAGACAAAGGAAGACATAGACAGACAAAGGAAGACATAGACAGACAAAGGAAGACATAGACAGACAAAGGAAGACATTGACAGACAAAGGAAGACATAGACAGACAAAGGAAGACATAGACAGACAAAGGAAGACATAGACAGACAAAGGAATTCATAGACAGACAAAGGAAGACATTGACAGACAAAGGAAGACATAGACAGACAAAGGAAGACATAGACAGACAAAGGAAGACATTGACAGACAAATGAAGACATAGACAGACAAAGGAAGACATAGACAGACAAAGGAAGACATAGACAGACAAAGGAAGACATAGACAGACAAAGGAATTCATAGACAGACAAAGGAAGACATTGACAGACAAAGGAAGACATAGACAGACAAAGGAAGACATAGACAGACAAAGGAAGACATAGACAGACAAAGGAAGACATAGACAGACAAATAAATACATAGACAGACAGAGAAATACATAGACAGACAAAGGAAGACATACCCAGACAAAGACAGACAAAGTGCCCTGGGTTGTGTCTGGGGTTTGTGCAGGGCTATTTCCTGGGTTGGAGTTGTGTCTGGGGTTTGTGAAGGGCCATGTCCTGGGTTGTAGTTGTGTCTGGGGTTTGTACAACGGTATGTCTTGGGTTGGAATTGTGTCGGGGGTTTGTGAAGGGCTATGTCCTGGGTTGGAATTGTGTCTGGGGTTTGTGGAGGGCTATGTCCTGGGTTGGTGTTGTGTCTGGGGTTTGTGAAGGGCTATGTCCTGGGTTGGTGTTGTGTCTGGGGTTTGTGAAGGGCTATGTCCTGGGTTGGGGTTGTGTCTGGGGTTTGTGAAGGGTTATGCCCTGGGTTGGGGTTGTGTCTGGGGTTTGTGAAGGGCTATGTCCTGGGTTGGAGGTGGGGTGGGGTTGTGTCTGGGGTTTGTGAAGGGTTATGCCCTGGGTTGGGGTTGTGTCTGGGGTTTGTGAAGGGCTATGTCCTGGGTTGGAGGTGGGGTGGGGTTGTGTCTGGGGTTTGTGAAGGGTTATGCCCTGGGTTGGGGTTGTGTCTGGAGTTTGTGCAGGGCTATGTCCTGGGTTGGAGTTGTGTCTGGAGTTTGTGCAGGGCTATGTCCTGGGTTGGAGGTGGGGTGGGGTTGTGTCTGGGGTTTGTGCAGGGCTATATCCTGGGTTGGTGTTGTGTCTGGGGTTTGAGCAGGGCTATGTCCTGTGTTGGAATTGTGTCTGGGGTTTGTGGAGGGCTATGTCCTGGGTTGGGGTTGTGTCTGGGGTTGTATCTGGGGCTGGAGCAGGAACTGGGTTCGGGACAAGTTGTGCCTTTAGTTGAGACTGGGAAGATAGCAGCGAGGTACCGCCTGGGTACTGTGAACATCTGCGCCTTCATATTCCGTGTCATTAACAACGTATTGCTGAGTAAAGTCAGGGTGACCCCATTGTGGCAGAAAACCCGGTTAAGGATGTTAAACAATCTCCGATTATAGTCAACTGTGTAAACAGATGGACATTGCATTAAATATACAGCAATAAGGAACATATTCACTTTGTTACTTACAAACCTGTTAACTGCTTGCCACAAAAGTGGGAAGTTTATTTGACAACAACAAGAGCCAATGCCTGACTGAACATTGTCATTTCTACAGCTCATGTAGGAAGCCTCCCCCCCCCCCCCCCCCCCCCCACCCCACCCCTCCCTCTTCTCCCCTCCCCTCTCCTCTCCCCATCCGGGCGGAGGAATGCTACACTCATGAAGGAAACGCCTGCTACAGCCCGCCATCAATTAGATATAACGGCCTCAGCGCTATATGATATGCTTGTTTCTGTTTCAAGGCAAATGCCAATCGGAGAATGCGAAACTAGCAATGCTCGTCGGTGTGTGTAGAAGGCTTCGCTTCATATGTCCTTGTAATGAATGTATAGGGCGCTGTACACTATGTCGCTCGTCAGGGTGTAGAAGGCTTCACTTCATATGTCTTTGTGATGAATGTATGGTACCCCGTACACTATGTCGGTAGCGTCGTCCCTATGCAAGAGCATTTAGATTTAACCTTTAGAGGCAAGGAAATAGCTAAAATATGTCCGTGTAATGTCACAAGCTGTTTTAATACTCTAAATAGTAATATCGTACTCTCGGTTTATCTCATGAATCAGCGATTGAGTTCTATGAATGCTTTGCAAAAAAAAGCCTGTCGGGGTATTTTTTCTTTTTCTTGGGGTTGGAAATAAAATTTCAAATCTAGCCATCATTGATCATGATACTTCGCCCCGACTCTGTTGTGATGATACTGGTGAAATAGACAGAAACAAACTCAGAACGTTTATGTAATTTAAACTATTTTGGAAAGTTCAGTTAATGTATCAATGTAGTGTTTTGGCAAACTTGAGATTAAGTACACTCCCACTTGAAACAGAACTTGTTCGCGTTTCACGCCCAGCAGCTCCCCCTAAGATCGTATTTGTAAAATTTAAAACTGTAATCACTTAAATGTAGGAGGATGAAGTTCTATAAAACGACTTTGTGTATTTTATTCTGATTCAAGATTTTCTATGTTGGCGCCGGCCTCTAAAATTGACCTGTTATGTTCTAACTTGTCTTCAATTGACCA
Organism: Haliotis cracherodii; assembly: GCF_022045235.1. NCBI lineage: Eukaryota > Metazoa > Mollusca > Gastropoda > Lepetellida > Haliotidae > Haliotis > Haliotis cracherodii. Next base: position 2,515,927 of record NW_027266289.1, on the reverse strand, counting down.
GACTATCTTCAAAACGCAGAAATATCTGCTTCTTCCTCCTTGCACCTGCTGTTACTTGAATGCGTTACCGTAGAAAATTCACCCCACAACATAATTTTCCCTTAACTGTGCAATGTTTGATATCATGTACTTTTGTTTTTATCTCTATCATCAGTGAGTGAGTGAGTGAGTGAGTGAGTGAAAACGTAACGTCGCATCGGCGTTATTTCAGCCATATTGTGACTCACAGGCCGGACAATGTTCATTAATAAATGTGATGTGACACGGTAGTAAAATAATCTTCTTCCTCTTCTATATAATAGATATAATTTTCATTGATCATTATGCGAAATGTGTGTACATGTTAAATTGATATGACTGGCGAAATATGTGTACATGTTGTATTGATATGATTAACATTTCTTGCTCTCGGTGTATGTATACGATGGCAGCATTCAGTCTCCGTGTAATTAATAATAAAAATAAACCCTCTCGTCCTCTTCTGCGAGTTTGTTCGTTATTATTATGCATCTGTTGTTATGTCAACTTTAACGGGGTTTTTTATAGTATGAACCCCCTGAATGCCACAGCGACACATATGTCCCTCCTCTTCAACCCACACTCGGAAATCAAATAAAATTCAACATAAATCACACAAACTAATACACATCACAGTTTTAAATTCCCCCTTCTGTCAATCATTTACTGTCATTTTAGGCAAAGCAAAATTATTGAAAATAACTTCTGAAAACTAGGTACATCGTAAATCTCGCCAAATCACAATTCACGGCGTTATTTACTGTGTGTTTTGAAATCTATATGTCGGATATTTACTTGAATAATTAAAGTATAAAAAAATGCATATTAGTAATCACGGTGCTGATAAGCCTAGAATCATTTTGGAATGTTTTGGAAAATACGCATTCACGAACGCCGAAGTGTACGTTCCGCCATATTGGATTATGTTTACAAAATGCCGGTTATGAGACGCATATTCGATCAGGCATCTTTCAAACTCAGCAGCTATACATGCATCCCCGAATTCCTAATACATTTCTGAAACAAAGACAAATAGTCTTTGTCACCAATGCAAATTATCTAGATTAAATCATTCAAAATAAAATGGGTGGGGAAACGAACGCTGTGCTCGAAAAACTCTACTTGCTGAAATGTAAACAAAGCAAAATTCAGATTTTACACAGTGTGACATTTTAGAGGTACTTTCGTCTAATTGTTGCATACACTGGTTCGATCACGCGTTTGAAAATATTCCTGGGAAGAGTGAAGTTGCACTAATTATGGAATTTCAAATATATACATAACAATGATGTGGCGAATTCAACAGAAACCGTAAAAGTTTCCGTCCTGTTTTGACGCCTGCATTTCTGACTAATGTCTCTTTGTCACATTGGAAAACATGGTATAAAATAACAGTACGCAGATTGTCAGAATGTTTCCGATTAATTACGTGACACGTTTAAGTATATACGATCCCTCAAGTAACGAAAATCCTTCTCTGGAAATCCCGCGTACTGTTGTCATTGAACGCGCCATTTCGTAAAAGTCGGTCACCGGTAGTGATATCATACGGAAGTAAGCATTGCTGTACATATTTGGTAAATTCTTTGAGGTGTAAACGTTTAAGTCGGCATTCAGCGTATTCTTTCTTTTCGTCTAGTTTGCATTATCATCATCGCCTTGATAATCCTCAGATATGGCGGAAACCTTTTTGTGTAGGGTCACATTATTTATAATTAGTAAGCAGTACATAGGATGACGTCACTTATGACAGTGGTGTTATGTATTAATGCGCTACTGCGATCATCAGAATAGACAAAATGCATTGATTCGATGCTAAAAAGGTGCGATTATAGGATGTGTAAGAAACAGATTACTGCACTCGTGCCAGTCAGATACCATTGATCTCACAACTCGTTGTTACAAAGCGTATCTCACTCGCTTTCGCTCGTTAGAAACGTTTTGAAACAACAGAGGCTCGTGTAGTAATCTCTATGTAAAGTATTGTTTCGGTCATCCGGGCGGCATTATTGACGTCATTTGAATCTTGTTGTGGCGTGAGGTCAGAATGACGTCACACTAGAAACGACGTCATAGCTGAAGATGTCCTTGTAGGTAAACACTAAAAATCGTCTCTGTATGTAGACATCTTCTTCGGTAATAAATAGAATATAGAACGCTCGCCTTCGGGAAATACCGGAATTTAGACGCTCGTTTCGTAAACATAGCATGACATGAACACCCATATAGAATCCTCTATATATTTACCACAGCAATGTTTCACGAATGTAAATGTGATGCATTAAAAACTATAATTGCCGATTCGGAAGAAATGAAATCATTATCATTCTTTATTTATCATGCCTAATGACAAAAGAAAGCATTTGTTAAACAATGTTTTAAAATATTGATCACACCTCCATGTGAGAATCATGAGGTCTGATTGGTTTGCGTGACCAAAAGCAAAATACTACATTTCCCTCTAGGAGGGAAATACATTTCTGAGCGGGAGAAAAAATCCCTTGTAACCCGCCACGAAGAAGACGGGCTGCACATGGATTTCTGAGCGGCAGAATAAATCCTTCATACCCCGCTTCGGAGCATAAGGCCGCATGCTTTTTCCGAGTCAATGAAAGTCACGTGACAAAGCATGTGACAAGTAAACCTCAGCTCAATCGAACAGCCTTTTTCTTTTGAATTTTGGTGAATTCTTTCACAATGACCATACCTCGCCACCATCATCACTATTCACACATACACCCTATATCGTACCACCGCTACAGCCCAGTGGAAGAGTGTCCGCCTAGAGGGAGGAAGGTCCGTGGTTCGATCCTCGGCCGCGTCAAACCAAAGGCTTTGAAATATGGTACTTGTTGTTATCCTGTCTGGCGCTTGATATTAAGGGGCTAAAACAAGGACTGGTCGTTTCGGAGACAGGACACTGTGTTTGAGTGGGGTATTCGTGTTAAACTGTGGCATGGTATCTCAGTGGGCTAAGCCTATAAAATCTGCATCAGTCCGGACAAGTACAAGCAGACAGACAGACACGCACGCACGCACGCACGCACGCACGCACGCACGCACACACACCAGCATGCACGTCGCGATATAAGTGCAATAATCTTGTACGCGACGTTAAATTCCACCTCACCTCACCTCACCTCACCTCACCTCACCTCACCTCACCTCACCTCACCTCACCTCACGTTTAAGGACAGTCTGTTATGCATTGATCTTTTTATCACGCACCAGCATTATTTTTCAACCCTAATCGCCTCCCTCGCACCTGGTTAAAGATAATTTGCTGGTTCTAACAAACTTTCTATCTTGAACTGTTGTTAACTTGTCATCCCTGATAGGCCAAACAGCCATATCATATTGCCACCGGGAGTGTACAACCACTTACGGTCACAACGACCGTCAATTGAAGGCAAGTTAGAACATAACAGGTCAAATAAAGAGGCTGGCGCTCACAAAGAAAATCTTGAGTCAGAATAGAATACACAAAGTCTTTTTGTAGAACTTCATCCTCCCACATCCTCTCACCTCACCTCGCCTCGCCTCGCCTCACCTCACCTCACCTCACCTCACCTCACCTCACCTCACCTCACCAAGGAGCTTGCACAATGTATGTCATGCCGACAAACCACACACCACTCTACATTATTCCCACTCGCTGTCAACCCTGACGATCAATATTCGTGCAGTCAGGTCGCCGTGACCTATTCAATTCAAATGAAACAGTAACGCAACACACATGATCAAGCTGTGCCAGCGCTGTGCTAATTCACCTCCTTAAAACTCAGTATTTCAGTGGGAGCCCGACACTTACCTAAATCAGCGAAAACAGCCGTTCCGATTCAAGTTGCTGCCACCATTTTGTTTCACACTGAATATCCAATTCAGCCTTCCTGTCTCACAATCCGTCTTCACTCTCACAGATATGTTTTGGTGCTCAGCGAGGTAGGTCCTTGACACTGCGGTACATGCAACCACCTACCGCTTCAACCACCGATCCGTGAACTGTACGACATAACGGAACCATGATAAGAGGTGCCGTGCATCAGGTCGGCTATAAATATCGCCAGCAGTCGGAAAGGCATGAGATGAGTTCTCCCTGGCGTCCCGGGTTTTTTCCCCGGTGTTATTTCTAAACTGTGGTTCTGGAAATCTACAATGACATCATGTGTAATTTTGTTCAAGTCATCGGATCCCAACTGCGTAGATCGATACTCGTGTCAACCACTGGATATTTGGGTACAGATTCGATAAAATACAGACCGCCTTCATATGGCTGTGTGCGGCGTTAAACAACAAACATCTACGCACTAATTCACTTACTCACTCACTGATGAACTATTCGTTCGTGTATGCGGTGTGGGTGCGGCGTTAAACAACAAACATTTACCCACTCACTCACTCACTCACCGGACCGCCTCTGTGGTCTAGAAGTAGAGCGTCCGCCCGGAGAGCGGAAGGTCCGGGGTTCGATCCCCGGCCGCGTCATACCAAAAGACGTTAAAAGATGGTACTTGTTGTTACCCTGTCTGGCGCTCGGCATTAAGGGGCTAAAACAAGTAATGGTCGGCTCGGAGTCAGTATACTGTGTCTGAGTGGGATATTCATGTTCAACTGCGGCATGGTAACTCAGTGAGCTAGCACTATAAATCGGCATGAGTCAGTACAATCAGTCACACACACACACATACACGTCGCTATATAAGTGCAATAATCTTGAACGCGACGTTTAACCCAATTTCACCTCACCTCACTCATTCACTGATGAACTATTTGTTTGTGTATACAGGAGTTTTTTGCACGGTTTTCACGGGGATAAAAAACAACGACTCAGTCATTTGACTTCTATACAAGTTTTACTGAATACAAATTTTACTGAATATAAGTGTTATGTACAGAGAGGAAAGCATTTGACATAATTTAACATAGGAACGTCCTGTCTGGGTGCAGCCATCAGAACCAGGTAGGGCGGTGGGGTGGCCTAGTGGTGAAAGCGTTCGCTCGTCACGCCAAAGACCCTTTTTCGATTCCCAACGTGGGTACAATGTGTGAAGCCTATTTCTGGTGTTCCCCGCCGTGATATTGCCAGAATTTTGCCAAAAGCGGATTTAAACTACACCCACTCACTCACTCAACCAGGGACTGTATAACAGCTGGGAAAGTAAATATCAGAGAGTAAAGTGAAAGTAAAGTAAATCTGAGATGGTTTCCGCCGAATCTGTGGTAAACCCAGTGCTAATTATAGACCTATTGGGACTCCTTCACTTTGGTGGATACAGGACATATAATGTGATGAGTCATTTGGCAAGGACCTGTTCAGAAATTTAGTGTTGAAAGAACCTAACGTATTAAATTATTAAGCTATCAAAGAGGGTATATTAAAGAAAGGTTAAATAAGTCAATGGCTACCAACGAGGGTCTATATTAAACAAGGTTAAATCAGTCAATGGTTATCAAAGATTGTATATTTACAAAATGTTAAAACCGTCAATGGCTATTAAAGATGGTCTATTTAAATGAGTTTATTCAGTCTATGGTTATCACGGAAGGTTATTTAAATCAATTAAATCAGTCATTTTCTATTAAAGAGGCTCTATTTAAAAAAAGTTAAACCAGTTAATGGCTTTAAAAGAGGGTGTATTTAAACAAGGTTAAATAAGTCAATGGCTAACAAAGATTGGATGTATTTTAATGAGGATGTATTTTAATACATTTGTTTAATTTACAAAAGGTTAAATAAGTCAATGGCTACCAAAGAGGGTCTATATTACACAAGGTTAAATCAGTCAATGAATATCAAAGATTGTATATTTACAAAAGGTTCAATATGTCAATGGCTATCAAGGAGGGTCTATTTAAAGAAAATTAAATCAGTCAATTTCTATCAAAGAGGCTCTATTTAAATAAGGTTAAATCAGTCAATGGCTATCAAACACTGGCTATTGAAATGAGTTAAATCGGTCAATGGCTACCAGAAAGGGTCTATTTAAAAAAGGTTAAATAAGTCAATGGTTACCAAAGAGGGTCTATATTAAACAAGGTTAAATCAGGCAATGGTTATCAAAGATGGCCTATTTAAATAAGGTTAAATCAGTCAATGGCTATCAGACACAGGCTATTTACATGAGTTCAAGAAGTCAATGGCTATCAGAAAGGATCTATTTAAACAAGTTTAAATCAGTCAATGGATATCAAAGATTGTGTATTTGCAAAAGGTTAAATAAGTCAATGGCTATCAAAGTGGGTATCTTTAAAGAAGGTTAAATCAGTCAATGGCTATCAGACACAGGCTATTTACATGAGTTCAAGAAGTCAATGGCTATCAGAAAGGATCTATTTAAACAAGGTTAAATCAGTCAATGGATATCAAAGATTGTGTATTTACAAAAGGTTAAGTCAGTCAATGGCTATCAATGTGGTTCTATTTAAAGAAGATTAAATCAGTCAATTTCTATCAAAGAGGCTCTATTTAAATAAGGTTAAATCAGTCAATGGCTATCAAACACTGGCTATTGAAATGAGTTAAATCGGTCAATGGCTACCAGAAAGGGTCTATTTAAAAAAGGTTAAATAAGTCAATGGTTACCAAAGAGGGTCTATATTAAACAAGGTTAAATCAGGCAATGGTTATCAAAGATGGCCTATTTAAATAAGGTTAAATCAGTCAATGGCTATCAGACACAGGCTATTGAAATGAGTTCAAGAAGTCAATGGCTATCAGAAAGGATCTATTTAAACAAGGTTAAATCAGTCAATGAATATCAAAGATTGTGTATTTGCAAAAGGTTAAATAAGTCAATGGCTATCAAAGTGGGTATCTTTAAAGAAGGTTAAATCAGTCAATGGCTATCAGACACAGGCTATTTACATGAGTTCAAGAAGTCAATGGCTATCAGAAAGGATCTATTTAAACAAGGTTAAATCTGTCAATGGATATCAAAGATTGTGTATTTACAAAAGGTTAAGTCAGTCAATGGCTATCAATGTGGTTCTATTTAAAGAAGATTAAATCAGTCAATTTCTATCAAAGAGGCTCTATTTAAATAAAGTTAAATCAGTCAATGGCTACCAGACACAGGCTATTTACATGAGTTCAAGAAGTCAATGGCTACCAGAAAGGGTCTATTTAAAAAAGGTTAAATAAGTCAATGGTTACCAAAGAGGGTCTATATTAAACAAGGTTAAATCAGGCAATGGTTATCAAAGATGGCCTATTTAAATAAGGTTAAATCAGTCAATGGCTATCAGACACAGGCTATTGAAATGAGTTCAAGAAGTCAATGGCTATCAGAAAGGATCTATTTAAACAAGGTTAAATCAGTCAATGGATATCAAAGATTGTGTATTTGCAAAAGGTTAAATAAGTCAATGGCTATCAAAGTGGGTATCTTTAAAGAAGGTTAAATCAGTCAATGGCTATCGAAGATGGTCTATTTAAATAAGGTTAAATCAGTCAAAGGCTATCAAAAAGGGTCTATTTGAATAAGGTTAAATCAGCCAATAGCTATCAAAGAGGGTCAATTTTAATAAAGTTAAATCAATAAGTGGCTACCAAAATGGGTCTATTTAAACAAGGTTAAACCAGTCAATGACTACCAAACATGGCCTATTTAAATAAGGTTAAATCAGTCAATGGCTATCAGACACAGGCTATTTACATGAGTTCAAGAAGTCAATGGCTATCAGAAAGGATCTATTTAAACAAGGTTAAATCTGTCAATGGATATCAAAGATTGTATTTTTACAAAAGGTTAAGTCAGTCAATGGCTATCAATGTGGTTCTATTTAAAGAAGATTAAATCAGTCAATTTCTATCAAAGAGGCTCTATTTAAATAAAGTTAAATCAGTCAATGGCTATCAGACACAGGCTATTTACATGAGTTCAAGAAGTCAATGGCTATCAGAAAGGATCTATTTAAACAAGGTTAAATCTGTCAATGGATATCAAAGATTGTATTTTTACAAAAGGTTAAGTCAGTCAATGGCTATCAATGTGGTTCTATTTAAAGAAGATTAAATCAGTCAATTTCTATCAAAGAGGCTCTATTTAAATAAAGTTAAATCAGTCAATGGCTACCAGACACAGGCTATTTACATGAGTTCAAGAAGTCAATGGCTATCAGAAATGATCTATTTAAACAAGGTTAAATCAGTCAATGGTTATCAAAGATTGCATATTTACAAAATGTTCAAACCGTCAAAGGCTATCAAAAAGGGTATATTTAAATAAGGATTAATCAGTAAATGGCTATAAAGGTGGGTCTATTTAAAGAAAGTTAAATCAGTCAATTTCTATCAAAGAGGCTCTACTTAAATAAGGTTAAATCAGTCAATGGCTATCAGACACAGGCTTTTGAATTGAGTTAAATCAGTCAATGGCTACCAGAAAGCGTCTATTTAAAAAGGTTAAATAAGTCAATGGCTACCAAAGAGGGTCTATATTTAGCAAGGTTAAATCAGGCAATGGTTATCAAAGATTGTATATTTACAAAAGGTTAAATAAGTCAATGGCTATCAATGTGGTTCTATTTAAACAAGGTTAAATCAGTCAATGGCTATCGAAGATTGTATTTATATAAAAGGTTAAATGAGTTATGGCTTTCAAAGTGGATCTATGTAAACAAGGTTAAACCAGTCAATGACTACCAAACATGGCCTATTTAAATAAGGTTAAATCAGTCAATGGCTATCAGACACAGGCTATTTACATGAGTTCAAGAAGTCAATGGCTATCAGAAAGGATCTATTTAAACAAGGTTAAATCTGTCAATGGATATCAAAGATTGTATTTTTACAAAAGGTTAAGTCAGTCAATGGCTATCAATGTGGTTCTATTTAAACAAGGTTAAATCAGTCAATGGCTTTCGAAGATTGCATTTATATAAAAGGTTAAATGAGTTATGGCTTTCAAAGTGGATCTATTTAAACAAGGTTAAATCTGTCAATGACTACCAAACATGGCCTATTTAAATAAGGTTAAATCAGTCAATGGCTATCAGACACAGGCTATTTACATGAGTTCAAGAAGTCAATGGCTATCAGAAAGGATCTATTTAAACAAGGTTAAATCAGTCAATGGATATCAAAGATGGCCTATTTGAATAAGGTTAAAAATCAGTCAATACCCAGCTAACACACGACGTTGTCACAACGTTGTGGAAAGGTTGTGGATAGGTAACGTCGTGAAATAACGTTGTCAAAACGTTATTATAACGTCAACGTGCAACGTTATTTCAGAACGTTATGAAAACGTTGTACATCGGACATCGCACAACGTTTTGTAACTACGTTTCTGAAACGTCGGTGAAACGTTATAACGTTTGCTTCTTGATAGTTATAAAGGAATAGAACTGCTTTATCAAAATCAACATGGATTTGTCAGAATACCAAGGCAGTAATGCTTTACCTTTATGTATATTCAGCATTTGAATTTTCATCTCTTAATTCTAAAATTTCCAGAACGTAATTGCGTATCTCTATTACAACGTTAGTATTACGTTACATTGTAACGTTATTCCACAACGTAACAACAACGTTGCAAATTAACGTTGTAATAACGTTATGCTTTGGACATTACAACACTTTTTGTAAATGATGTTTAGGAAACCACTTGTAGATCTATCATCTCGTAGTTTTATTTTTTTAAACATATATATCTATGAAGGAAGTTATCTGTCTACTAAATGTTGTCACAAGCAAAATTACAGTTAAAAACACATTGGCGCGCATTTTTTGCGGCGTGAGAGTGACTGCTGAAAAGTTTAGCCTGTTGCCTCGTGAAGTGACGTCAAAATGACGTCACATTGTCGCGGAAGATTTGTTGTCACCAGCCATCTTAGTTCAAGCTCACTCTGGACATATTAGAAGTCTACAACCAAGTGATTGTGCAGCAACGGGAACTGGACAGATGTTCTGTGAATTCGGATAAGGTAAGTTATTTTTCAAAAGCAGTCTCTGCTTGTTGATATGTTTTTGTACATGCAGATAGTCAAATGATTTAAATGTATCGTATTATTCAGAAGTGGCGGGGTTTAGAATGCAGTTTGCCGATCACTTTCACTGAGCTGAGCGTCAGTGTTGATAGTAATATTTGATACACAGAACGTGATGTATATAGAGGTGAAAGAAGCCCATTACTTTTTACCATATTATTATTTTATGGATACCAAGTGAAATTACCAAGGGCAAGTAGTATATGTTTGACCAGAATTCAGTCTGGCGGCGTTTTGTGGTCGTCATATTATGTTCGGGTTTCGATCGTAAGGGTATAAGGTCTGTAGGCCTAAATAGGCCTAACGTATGCATCGCCTACTGACCACTGACAGTTATCGCCATTTCTTCAGTGTTATTTCTGAAATCTGAAAGTTTACATGTACTGACTTTGATTTTTGTGAAACAATGTGGCTCATTCAGGCCATGGGAAAGGTTGAGTAGATTTCTCTTATACAGCGAAGAGAGGGAATCAAAACAATGGAAGTATTTTCAGATCGACTCTCTGTAGGCTCCTAGTTATAGCCCTAGTCTAAAGGGCTCAATGATGTTATGAACAATTGTATTTTCGGGAAGAGACAGAAACATACTTGTTGTTCCCGAAAAGGCCCAATTAGCACTGACTGAAGTAGCCTAAATGTGGATCATATATGGTTGTTGGTGCTATCTATAAAGTTTATTTGAGCAAGGCGCTTATCATATGTATTTTTAATATTTCCAAAAAAAAGAATCAATTCATCATTTTCCGATAACTAGATCTATGTCCGACTCCCTTCTAATGAAAACGAGCAAAAGTAAAACGAGTCTCGTCGCGCGCTATAACGGGGTGTTTGCGGTATTGTTCTCGCTGGTGAAGATAGCTAGTCGATAGTCAAAAGTTAAATATCACCATACATTGTCAGTGATTTGGTCATCGTTTGTTGATTATTAAGGTGAGATAGGTGTAGATCTAGTCAATGTGCACCAATGAAAAATACAATGGAATTGATAGCAACCATATTCGTTCTCCGTATGTTGCCAGGAAGGCTACCATACTACAGAATTATATTTAACGATATTGAACTGTATTATGTTAATAAACGTAGTAAGTATATGATACTTGGTTCTCTGAAACATTTTGGCAATGAGAGAGAATAAAATGGTGATCGAAAACTGAACGAGTAAGTTCCAGTGCTCGCTACGAAATCGTACTGTAGCTAGATCTATATAAACAACGCTGCGATGAAGATGTGATTCGTAATTAGCTACAATGCCTGTCTAATATATATGTTCCCGTTTGGATTCCGGTTTAGAAAAGGTCCCCAACAAACCATGTTTGTACTAACATGATTGTGTGTCATTGTACTCTGACAGAGGTTGTGAGACGTGGCTCACTAAAACAATCACTGGTTTGCCTGACCGGGTTTGTCAGACCCGTGTATATGTAAAACCAAATTACATTAGGTGTTGTTTTTTTTTATGATGGTACTCATAATTTTGTTACTTATATACTCATAATTTTGTTACTTATATCTGTAGCCTTAGTTTATTTCCGATCGGACCTTATACATGAAGACTTTAGATTTACAGTTTTCCTAAATTTTAGGCAATTATACAATGTATGTTATCTTTTTGTTTAGACTACAGATCTAAATGTATGCTTATTGAATATAGTTTTAGTTTTGACTTTTTTAATATGTTTTCTTTGCAGCAAGGGGGAAAATGTTACACGACCATTCCAGGAGATAAAATCAAGAATGTTGAATCATTGAGGAACACACCAAATAAACCCTGGGCTGTGAATTATGTTAACGTACGTACAATTGTTAACAGTTACATTCCATTGTCTACATCCATGTTAATTGGTGTGTTTTTTTGTTGCTTGAAATGAATGCTAAGAATGTAGATCTATTTATATAAATCTATGCTCGTACCACGTTTTGTATTCAACCTGATTCTTGATGTCTCTGAATGAATGTTAAAATTTGTTTCCATCAGTTACTTGAATTATACATTATTGTTTGAATATTGATAAAACCTTATCTCCAAATGAATGTTTCTCGTCATATGAAATCTTTCATATACCTGCTTGAGATTTATTAAGCTGTTTGTATTTCAGGGAAGTGGAAGTGAACACCAAAGAAAGAAGATTCTGGCATTCAATAATTTAGAAAAGTGTATAAATTTTCTATAATCTAAAAATAATAAAATGTCAACGCAAATATGTCTTGGAGTTCTTTGTTGAATGGTGACTTCGCATGACTGAAAGTTGAAGTATACAATATGGACTTGATTAGAGACCGACCATTTAATATTCAAGGAGGTGGGGACCTGGAACCTTTCTATGGAGATTACATATGTTTTCGGTCACAGCTACAAAAGCAGATATATGATTTTCTTTAACTCTATGAGCCTGAAGATAAGCACCTTGCATCTAGATCTATGGCATTTTTTTTGTGGCAGGCATTTTTTTCACCAGTCTGAACCGTTATTATTTTTGTCAAGAATTTTCGGTGACAATATATTTTTTCGATAATATTCCAGGACCCGACCCTCCCCAGAAAATATCACATGGTCAACCCCTTACATTGTCTGCCATTCTTTTTTTTGTTTCTTTCAGTACAAGCCTAAAGGGTAATGGTGTCTAACTTTCTAATAGTCAAATCATGTATAGAGGATTCATCACAAGTGTTTTTTAATATGGGAAATATCAACCGAGTCTTAGTTAATCGGTATTTGCCGAGCCTTTGGCGAGGCAAATACCGATTAACGGGACGAGGTTGATATTTCCAATATTACAAAAACACGAGTGATGAATTCTATTTATCATTTTTGCTTCCCTATTAAGGAATAATTGCATTAACAATAACATCAGCAACTTGTCGAAATCTTACGTATAGATCGTGCGTAGTGATATATGTTTTCCATAGCCGTGTAAACCAAAAAAACAACCTCTTAGCTCCTTTATGGCATATTCCTTCGCTGAGATAAAAAGTACCATCAACCTGTAACCTGTAATATCCATTTGTCAACACGGATATCACTGTAGCACTTCCCCTTTGATCTATTAAAACATTGTCTCCAACATCAAAGGTATCCATGTTGTTTATAAACACCTACTCACGTGCACCGGCGAAAAAAGTCCCACTTCCGGTTATCTAATTTGCATATCTAATTTGCATACTTATGTCATTGGGGTATGACATACATGTTTTTATGTCATAAGCTTATGTCACGGATAAATGCTTTAGTTAAATGATAAATCTAGTTAACAGCTCAGTGGTGTTTTTACATTTTGAACATTGTTAGCAAAACAGGATCTAACTCACTGTTAACCGGGCTATTCGACGCCCTGGTTTTCAAATATTGGTAAAAGGTATCTCGAATCATACACATTCACGTGACTAAAGCATATTCTAAAACATTTTTTGGGGTTGTTTTTACAACATTTTAGTGTGGAATGGTCACAACCGTATTTCATCCTTGTAACAAAGTTATTTCACGTCGTGACAACGTCCGTGGTAGTACACAGAATAACGTTGTAGGGACGCATTATTATAACATTGCCACAACGTAAATTACAACATAACCACAACGTCAAATACAACGTTCCCTCAACGTAAAAATACAACGTTCCCACAAAGTAAAATACAACGTCATCACAACGTTGTGACGACGTGAATATGACGTAACACAACGTTAGGCCATGACGTTGTGACAACATAAATGGGAGTCCACAGAATAACGTTATATGGACGTAACATCCGCAACGTTACCACAACGTAAACACAACGTTCCCACAACGTAAAATACAACGTCATCACAACGTTGTGACGACGTGAATATGACGTAACACAACGTTAGGCCATGACGTTGTGACAACATAAATGGGAGTCCACAGAATAACGTTATATGGACGTAACATCCGCAACGTTACCACAACGTAAACACAACGTTATCACAACGTTCCCACAACGTAAAATACAACGTCATCACAACGTTGTGACGACGTGAATATGACGTAACACAACGTTAGGCCATGACGTTGTGACAACATAAATGGGAGTCCACAGAATAACGTTATATGGACGTTACATCCACAACGTTGCCACAACGTAAACACAACGTTGTCACCACGTTGTCACAACGTGAAATTGTTAGCTGGGTAGCCATCAGACATAGGGTATTTACATGAGTTAAATCAGTCAATGGCTATCAGAAAGTGTCTCTTTGAACAAGGTTAATTCAGTCAATGGATATCAAAGATTGTATATTTACAAAAGGTTAAGTCATTTAATGGATATCAAAGAGGGTGTATTTAAATAAGGTTAAATCAGTCAATGGCCATCAAAGATTGTATTTATACAAAAGATTAACTTTAGTTAATGGCTATCAAAGAGGGTGCATTTAAATATAGTTAAATCAGTCAATGGATATCAAAGATTGTATATTTACAAAAGGTTAAATAAGTCAATGGCTATCAAAGATTGTATTTATACGAAAGGTTAAATAAGTTAATGGCTCTCAAAGAGGGTGTATTTAAATAGGGTTATCTCAGTCAATGGCTATCAAAGTTGGTCTATTTAAACAAGGTGAAATCAGTCATATGGATATCAAATATTGTATATTTACAAAAGTTTAAATCAGTCAATGGCTATCAAATATTGTATATTTACAAAAGATTAAATTAGTTAATGGCTATCAAAGATGGTATATTTGAATAAGGTTAACCCAGTCAACAGCTATCAAGGAGGGTGTATTTAAATAAGGTTAAATCAGTTAATGACTATCAAAGATTGTATATTTACAAAAGGTTAAATCAGTTAATGGCTATAAAAGATGGTCTTTTTAAACAAGGTAAAATCAAAGAAGGTCTATTTCAATAAGGTTCACACAATCAATGGCTATCAGGTAAAAGCAATCGATGCTCTCAAACATGAACCATTTACATAAGGTTAACTCAGCCAATGGCTTTCAGACACAGGACATAGCAAGATGCAGAGCCTAGGTATTCGTGGAATCTAACCAGCGGCTACTATGTTGTTAGTACAGACGTTATGTACAGGTTCTGATGTCATTTCTCACTCCTCGATTGGAGAAACATATGTCACCACCGCGTTGGGATCACCAACCCCTGGTAACAGGCGGCTGTAGGACTCCAGACCATCGTCCCCATCCTCATCGTGGAAGCAGTCAGCCAACACGGGCATCACACATAGAAACTCTTCTTGCTCCTGTTTCCTCGCTGCACGAGCCCTGTCCACGTCCTCGTTCGTGATCTCACAGTAGTCATTTCCGGTGCAAACTGCATATAGGTCAAGGTCAAGGTCAAGGTCCTTCAACTTCTGGCACTGCACGGAAGAGGAGGTGTCGGGTCCGGATTTCACCTCATGGTCACTGTGACATATAATATAGTACGTTACTCAAACAGTTGAGCCTGTCATATTTGTGAGTGAGTGAGTTGGGTTTAACGCCGTTTTTTATTGTATTCCAGTTATATCACGGCGTGTCAGCTTCATGTGTGAGGACATTTTCAGCCCGAAGTGATGCAGAACCACACGTTTACCGCTTCGGTGAAACCCACGAGCACGGGTATGGTGCTTACAAAACTAGAAACATAATCGGGGCGAACCGGGTTTCGAAGCCACAATCATAGGTTTCTGGCGTGCCCAAGAGACGCAACTCTGCTCAGCGAATCGCGGCGCTTTAGACGACTGGACCACCCGTGCCCCCTGCCAAGTATGAACCTGACCAATTGTTGGTGTAAGTTCTTGTAGACAGACATGCATGGTGGATAGAACAGTGGAATCTACTAAAACAAGAACCTGGCTTATCCGGATCTTTAACGCATCACATTTTCATCTAGTAAACTCTCACTAGCCTCTCCCAGTACCGGACTGAGATGGTCGGGTTTAAGCCACTAATCTATGTAATCAGCGCTTTTTAATCCACTTTAACCGTTCACCCATCTCACATAAGATAACCGCCTTTCATTAACAGAATAAATAAACATTGTAGATATAAAGCTTAAATCAATCAAACTTGGTTGGATGGTTTGTTGTTTAACGCCGCACTCAGCAATATTCCAGCTATATGACGGCGGTCTGTAAATAATCGAGTCTGGACTAGACAATCCAGTGATTGACATCATGAGCATCGATACATGCAATTGGGATCGATGACATGCATCAATCAAGTCAGCGAGTCTGACCACCCAATCACGTTAGTCGCCTTTTACGACAAGCATAGTCGCCTTTTACGGCAAGCATGGGTTGCTGAAGACCTATTCTACCCTGGAATCTTTACAATTCCAATCAATTTTACCAAATTAAAATAGCTACTCAGAAACATGCAATCATGAAAACAGTTGTGGACACATTAGAAAGACAGATTTCCAATCAATTTTACCAAATTAAAATAGCTACTCAGAAACATGCAATCATGAAAACAGTTGTGGACACATTAGAAAGACGGAAGTAGTTTAATGTGAGATGTGAGAGTAGATGTACACACCTTGTTGTTGTGGAACATCTTGTGTAACAGAGACAGTAGTAGTTTAATGTGAGATGTGAGAGTAGATGTACACACCCTGTTGTTGTGGAACACCTGGTGTAACAGAGACAGAAGTAGTTTAATGTGAGATGTGAGAGTAGATATACACACCTTGTTGTGGAACGTCTGGTGTAACAGAGACATGCTGCCAGCAGGATAACGACTACCACGACGACGGACGTTGTTGGTACCCCTGCCAGTATTGCAATGTAGTCACCACTCTCATCTGCGAGTTAGAATATATGCATTACAAAGCAGTGTTCACGACTCAATGGGATAGAAGGTCAGGTTTCCATCTTTTAACAGTATTCCAGTCATATCACGGCGTGTCAGCTTCATGTGGGAGGAAAGCCCGAAGTGATGTCGGTCTGAGACGTTTACTACTTCGGTGAAACCCACGAGCACGGGCATGGTGCTGACAAAATTAGTAACGTAATCGTGGCGAACCGGGATTCGAACCCACAATTATAGGTTTCTGGCGTGCCAAAGGGACGCAACTCTGCACAGCGAATCACGACTGGTCCACCCCTGCCCCCTTATGATCATAGAAGCGCCCATCTGTCGCACGGCGACGCCTCACATTCTGTCGTTGAACATCTCAGTAATTGAAGACATTCTCCTCAGCACTGGCAAGGCAGCCTGTACATCTAGTGAGTAGTTCGGGGCCAGACAGGGTTGATATTATGAGCACTGCTCTGAATCTCAATGTGGAGTCGATATGGTTACCTTGGTAACCAGAATCCTAACCAGACAGGGGTTGATATTAGGAGCACTTCTCCGCATCTTAATGTGTATTCGATATGGTTACCTTGGCAACCAGAATCCTAACCAGACAGGGGTTGATATTGTGAGCACTGCTCCGCATCTAAATGGGTATTCGATATGGTTACCTTTGTAAGCAGAATCCTTACTAGACAGGAGTTGATATTGAACTATAGGGCTTTAACTGCTCCGCATCTAAATGTGTATTTAATTAAAATGATTACCTTGGTGACTAGATTCGGGGCCAGACAGGGGTTTATATAATGCGCCACGTCTGCGTATGTATCAACTTCTACAATATGTTCCGGATGTGAAGTCTTGGATGCTGTTAATGCACCAGGTATTGAAAATGTCAACTTGTAATTTTGCAAAATAATTTTAATGTACACGCTAAATCATCTAATGCAGCAGAAAACGAGGGACTGGGTAGCATCCTATTTATATCGTTAGATATGCTGGAATAGAAATATTGGTTTAAATTGTTAAAAACTCATAACTGTCTGTTGGAAGTAGCCAACAACCGATCCTTGCTGTATTGTGAATTGGATTGGTTGGTTTGTTGTTTAACGCCGCACTCAGCAATATTCCAGCAATAGGACGGCGGTCTGTAAATAATCGAGTCTGGACCAGACAATCAAGTGATTTATATCATGAGCATCGATCCACGCAATTGGGATCGATGACATGTATCAACCAAGTCACCTGATCCCGTTAGTCGCCATTGCCGACAAGCATAGTCGCCTTTTACGGCAAGTATGGGTTGCTGAAGATCTATTTTTCCCCGGAATCTTCACGGGTCTGTGAATTGGATGTTAAAGCCGGGCTCTCCTAGTCAGTAATATGCTATGTCAAATGCTTTCTACACGTTTGGTGGACCCTTCGTACGTAAATCCCGGTGCTTTTTGTGTATGTTTTAAACGTTTGCTTGTTATCTTAATCCCAAAATGAAGAGAAAATGTATGTCTGAATAAGAAACTTGTATTGTACATTACTTTAAAAAATAATTTTGACTATGAAATGTATGTTGATATTTCACCTTAAGAGTTGAGTGAGTGAGTGAGATTTTACGCCACTTTTAGCAATATTCCAGCAATATCACGGCGGGAGACACCAGAAATGGGCTTCACACATTGTACGCATGTCGGGAATTGAACACGGGTATTCGGCGTGATGAGCGAACGCTTTAACCACTAGGCTACCCGACCGCCCCCTTAAGAGTTGAGGAAGTCTCTAAGAATAATTAGAATTTCTTCTCATAAGCTAAACATTAAAACAGGTTGTTACAACAAAATTGCCAGAATTCCAGATACAGTAAACTACGGTTATACCGAACTCAAAGAGACCACTAATTTTAGTTCGTTATAATCGAAGTTCGTTGTAAGCATATATACAGCAAATGGCCGGGACTAAAAATAAGTTCGTTATATCGGTCAGTTCGTTATAAGCGTGTTCGTTATAACCGTAGTTTACTGTATTGTGATTCCTGCTTCAGCACAATGTACCGGCTATCGAGGATGAATATCACTTTCTGTAAGTGTATCCTAAATATAGTCTTCGGAGAATTAAGTACATAAGGAAATATAACAGGGAGAGGGGCGGTCGGGTAGCCTAGTGGTTAAAGCGTTCGCTCGTCACGCCGAAGACCCGAGTTCGATTCCTGACATGGGTACAATGTGTGAAGCCTATTTCTGGTGTCCCCCGCCGTGATATTGCTGAAATATTGCTAAAAGCGGCGTAAAACCATACTCACTCACTATAACAGGGAGAAGCCAATTGTTTTTGTTGCTAAAGTGTAACTCTAAAATACAAGCCACATAATTGCTAAGTTTATAAAGGAAAATATGCCATGAGATTGTGTTCAACCTCCCTGTACTCTATAGCTTGTCTTATAAGGCGAGCGGCTCTGCACAAGTCTTCTAATGAAAAAGGGGCACAGGTGGCCCAGTCGTCTAAGGCGCTACGATTTGCTGTGCAGAGTTGCGTCCCTTGGGCACGCCAGAAACCTATGATTGTGGGTTCAAATCCCGGTTCGCCACGATTATGTTTCTAGGTTTGTCAGCACCATACCCGTGCTCGTGGGTTTCACGGAAGTGGTATATGTCAGAAAACTGAATTACTTCGGGCTTTCCTCCCACATTAAGCTGACACACCGCGATATAACTGGAGCCCTCACTCTTATAAAAAAAACTATGTTCGGTTCTGTATTTGTTTTAAATGGGTCACTTTTTATGGAAGTTATCTATTTTGTTATGGGTGTTACCGGTAGGAAAGGAGATGCTTACCCTTTTCGCGAACACCTGGTGTCCTGATTGACCTCCATTGATCCAGTCTTATACTTGTCATCACAAGTTTGTCTTTTATGCGGTTCGACAGATATCAGAGACTGGTGGCTCTCAGACGTTGAGATGTGATGTAGAGAATCTCACCCGAGTGTCTTTTGATATCAAATATATCAACACGAGTTGATAAAAGTGGGGAAACTCCGAGGCTTGCCGAGGTTTTTTTTTCATTTTTATCAACGAGTGAGATTTTATTTATCATCGAACATCATTCTTCCAACTTTTTCAGTTTGTAGAAAGTAATAAGCAGTGTCTTAAGTGTAAAAGGTACTGCTAACAGCTTCAGTAGCAGAGCCATTAGTGATGTCATTTGATTGTGACGTCATGGTAACCAGTGACGTCACAATGGTCTGCAAAGCATTGTGATGCAATTTCATTGCAGCGATATCTAGAGTATAGATATCGCTTGATCTTACCCAAGCGATATCTCCGGTGGGAGCCAGTTTTGGATGATAAATTACATTGGTAGCTAGAGTCTTGGTTACTTAAGGACAATTTATATGGATGAGAAACGTCTTTACTAAGAGCGACGCTTCGTTGGTTTATATCTTATCCTTACTTAGTAATCAAACTTCTAAATGTCTCTCTAAGAAGTTACATAGAGGTTGGTATTATGAGCAATATTCTGCGTCTTAATGTGCATTTGTTTGAAATGGCTTTCAAACTTTCCATTCTCAGCTCCCTGGGGAGTATACAATGGTATGAATAGTTTACCTTGGTTACAGGATCCCGTGACGCAGTCAGCTACGGTGCAGTTGTTGCTACAGGCGGGGTCACAGTCGAGGCCGGTGGTGTTGCAGCCAATGACGCAGGTCCCAGACATCTGATCACACAAGCCATCAAGGCATACGTCGCAGGTGTAGTTGCAGGAGTGTCCATGGAAACCCGCGGTACATAGTCTACAGTCTCTTCCGGTATACCCAGCCACACAGCCATCCACACAGACACCTGTAGCGTTGCATTTGCCGTTCATGCATTTGGAGCTACACGGTGACGAACACTGTGGACCATACCAGCCGTCTTGACATCCATCGACACAGTCCCCTACAGAACCACATCTACCGTTCTTGCAGTTAGCGTTACAGCTGTAGAAACACTGAGGACCAAACCATCCATCTGCACATCCATGGCTGCAAACACCATCCTTCTGATGACACTCAGGTCGTTGTGTGTCCCCATCTTCTATTGTGGTAGTGCTGGGTGGAGGTCGACAGTTGGCACTGCACTTTGAATCACAGAGATAACCGTAAAATCCCTTGACACATCCTTGAAGACAACCATACCTGCAGGAACCAAAACAGTTCGCACACGAGTACTCACAATCCGGACCAAAGTTTGGTGGATGGCATTCGTCGCATGTTCCAGTGATCCTGTTGCAGGACTTGCATCTACTTGAACAGTTCTTACAGCCAGTCCCGTAGTAGGAGTCTACACATCCAGACACACAGGAGGATCCCAGCTGACAATATCCTCCATCACAACCACCTGGACATGCTGTACAGGTACCCCCTGGACTGTCACATGGTATGTTGCAGCTGCTGCCTTGATATCCGGGGACACAGCCGTGTGTGCAGTCATCGTTGCCGGTTACGGTCAGGTGACATTTACCAAGTTTGCAATTCTTGTTGCAGACCGAGTTGCATTTCAGACCAAAATACCCAGCACTACATTCTGTGTTGCAGTTTCCCGTGGACTGGTCGCAGTCGGTGCAGTGCTGGCTGTCCCTGCAGTCGGCAGCTGGAATAATCAAGCAATGGGCCACCTTAATAAAAGCAACAAAACACTTCTCCCTAGGCACAAGAAATGTCTGCTAAAAGTCCAATCAACTTCGACTACATCATAAGCATACATTATGAATCACTATCAAACAGTGATGACATCAAGTGTTCACAAAAAGGTAAGCGTATCCTGTCCCACCGCTGGAACCATTACAAACACATGCAAATGCAAGTCAATTGTTCACCTGAAAAAAGGGGTCTGAAACCGATTTCGCATGTAAACCAGACGGGTATGACAATCTTGCCGTAACGTTACTAGTGGACGTTCAGAACATTCTGTTAGCAGTCTGCTGGTACCGACGCCAAAGTCACCACATCGTGTTATTATGAACACCAAAACGCCGAGCAACAACATTTTGAGCAATTCCAGTTTCAAGCATTCAAATTGCACGCATCGCCTTTTTCAGATAGGCGTGGCATAATGATTACAAGGTTTGGCCGTCAAAAAAGTTAGTTTTCACAGTTACACACTTTAACGCTTTACTCCGTCTGTGACTTGACTCGGCCGCACGTGTACTGTGAATGTACAACGCAATGTCTTATTTTTTTCATGCCATGATCAGGATGCACGGGCAATGTCATGGTCATCATTGTCATTCATGACAAAATGTTTGTACATGTGATTATCATGCATGATTCTGAAAAAAAGTCCATGGCAGTAAAATTTTAATGTGATTTTTTTAGGTGCAAAAAGTTTTGTTTCGCGGGTATAGATACAGACGCGTATGTCACTCGAACACGTAAACTATCTCGACACGATGTGCTCAGTCGGATTCAATACCAAACAATCAGGGCGCGGCCCATGAAGATCCGGGTAAGAACAGGTCTTCAGCAACCCACGCCTATCGTAAAAGGCGACTAGGCTTGTCGAAAGAGGCGACTAACGGGATCAGGTGGTCAGGCTCGCTGACTTGGTTGATGCATGTCATCGATCCCAATTGCGTGGATCAATGCTCATTATATCAATCACTGGATTGTCTGGACCAGACTAAATTATTTACAGACCGCCGTCATATAGCTGGATCATTGCCGAGTGCGGCGTTAAACAACAATCAAACAAACAAACAATCAGGTCGCTCATAATTTATAAAACTGAACCAAATTAGCAGCCTTGTACGATGCCCCGGTATCTTTTTGGGGTATGAGTGAGTGAGTGAGTGAGTGAGTGAGTGAGTGATTGGGTGAGGAGTGAGTGAGTGAGTGAGTGAGTGTGAGTGAGTGAGTATGGTTTTACGCCACTTTTCGCAGTATCGCAGCAATATCACGGCGGGGGACAGCAGAAATGGGCTTCACACATTGTACCCATGTTGGGAATCGAACCCGGGTTTGGGGCGAGACGTGATAACGCTGTAACTAATTGGCTACCCCCACATGGTTATGACACAATATATACTCAACAACAAAAGATCCTGTGACACCAATATTTTAGTGTATGTTTCAAACAAGTAAAGTTTGGTTTTCAATATTGTAGTACATGTATGGAATCAAGTCACAAAAACGCAACTGCTACAGAAATGCATGCATTCCATTCAAAAGTTGACTTGATGCAAACCCCATGCATTTCACTTCCCAAGAATGGGTATAGAAACATGTGCGTTAACGGAATTCCATATGCATTGTTTAGCATCGTGCTGACAACAACCACTCAGAAAAACAACAAAATTACGCAATTATTCAACATTACGAAATGCCATTCCTGTTTGAAAATGATCGTCTGCGTGCCATTGGTATGCTTGAAACAGGATCGAGTAAACGTGATGTTGCAAGACAATTTAACGTCCACAGAAACACCATTTGGTGTTTATGGCAACGTTGGCAACAGACGAATGCAGTCAGAGACCATCCTCGGAGTGGCAGACCACCGGTAACCAATAATCGACAAGACAACTGGATTCGAACAACATACCTAAGAAATCGATTCCAGCCAGCAACAGTGACTGCAAGAAGCATCCCTTTCCTTCGACGAATATCTTCACGAACCGTACGTCGTCGCCTCAGATGTGCCAAAAGACCCGCCAGACGTCCCATTTTGACGGGAAACCACCGTCAAGCACGTCTACAGTGGTGCACACAGCGTCTACGCTGGACGACCATGCAGTGGGGACAAGTTCTATTCACTGACGAGTCTCGTTTTCACCTCGGCCACAGCGATGGATGGATTCGAGTGTACCGACGTCGAGGTGAACTTTACGTGAATCCTTGTGTCCTGGAAGAAGATTGGTTCGGGGGCGGCAGCGTTATGGTATGGGGTGGGATTACAGCAAGACAGAGTACCCGTTTGATAGTGGTAGAGGGAAATCCCAATGGACAGCGCTACCGCGACGAGATCATCGGCCCTGTTGTTCTACCGTTTTTGCATCGTCATGGCCCAGGCATTACCTTTCAACATGACCACGCCCGGCCTCATATTGCTCGACTTGTTTAAGATTCTTTTCAACAAAACGACGTGAATGTCATCCCTTGGCCGGCTCGCTCCCCTGATCTCTCACCAATCGAGCACATGTGGGATGAGATGGATCGGCGCCTTCGACGTCAAGCACGTGTTCCACAGACACCCCAGGAACTTCGAAACATGATCCAGCAGATATGGACAGATATCCCACAGGACTTTGTGCGACCCTTGGTCCATTCCATGAGACGAAGATGTGTTGCTTGCATCGCAACCAGAGGTGGACACGCACGCTATTGATTTTTTTTATGAAATCAGGCATTTTCTGAAGTCAGTATGGCAAATTAAACCCTTTAAATTCCCACAGGAGTCTTTTACCTGTTCCAAACAGAAATTGTTTCAGATTTGGTAAAAAACTTAACTTTGCATTGAATCTTTTTCAAGGTCACAGAACTTTTGTTGTTCAGTATAAAAGAGAAGTTCTAAAACGACAGACTTGCTAAAACATATCACCAGGTATACCTTGAATGGAGGAGACTGTACACGATATACACAGGATCGCCAAGACGAGCATACCGAGTCTGAAACATACAATGTCCATTTCAGACAGATTAGAAATAATGAAATATTTGATTAGAAAATGTATTTGTTATTTACTCACTGAAACATTTCAAGGGATGTGAAATTAAAACTTTGGACTCACCTTTGGTGTGGACTGTTGAAACGTATAAAAGGAAAGACAGGATCAGACAAGAATCTACCCGAGCTGCGGACTGTTGAAACGTTGTGTCCAAGACAAGCCAAGGATCTAACATTGAGTCCACAACAACGAAGCTGGTTTCGAAAGTTTCCATGTTTCTTCTTCCCGGTAAGGGGACACGAGGCCGCAGCTTGTGCAGTAAGCATTTGGTAGCACGTGGGCATCAAGGTCGGGGTCAGGGTTATTTCATTACTCGAGAGGTGCATGCGCGTGTGTGCTTCAGTGCGCGTGTGTGTGTGTGGATGTGTGTGTGTCTGTGTCTATGCCTGTGTGTACGTGTGGGTGTCTCTGTGGGTGTGTTTCTATTCGTGGGTGGGGTATCTGTGCGCGTGTGTGTGTCTGTGCGTTTGTGTCTGGATGTGTGTGTCTGTCGCTCTGCGTATGTGTCTGTGTGAGTCTATGCGTGTGGATGTGTCTTCGCGTGTGTGGATGTGTTTTTGTGTGGATGTGTGTGTGGTGTGTGTGGTGTGTGGTGTGTGTGTGCTAGCTCACGTGAGTGAGGTGCGATGGGCTTTAAGGACGCGTCCAAGATAATGTCTCTCATATTTGTACGTGTAGTGAGTGAGTTTGGTTTTACGCCGCTTTTAGCAATATTCCAGCAATATCACGGCGGGGGACACTTCTGACTCACTAGGTGGTGGATTGTGTGATTCACTCACTAACTAAGTGGTTGATCGGATGATTAGCTGACTCACTAAGAGGTTGATATCATGATTGATTGAGTGATTGACTGACTCACTCAGTGAGTGAATGATTGAGTGGGTTTAACGCCGCTTTTAACAGTATTCCAGTCATATCACGGCGTGTCAGCTTAATGAGGGAGGAAAGCCCGAAGTGATGCAGGTCTCAGACGTTTACCACTTCGGTGAAACCCACGAGCACAGGTATGGTGCTGACAAACCTAGAAACATAATAAGGGCGAACCGGGATTCGAACCAACAATCATAGGTTTCTGGTGTGTCCAAAGGACGGACTCACTAATTGGTCGATTGGGTGATTGACTCACTCACTAAGTGGTTGATTGAGTGAATGACTCACTGACTAAGTGATTCATTGGATGATTAAATGAGTGATTGACTGACTCACTAAGTGGTTCATTGATTGACCTGTTCGGATGATTGGTTGACTCACTAAGTTGTTGATATTTTGATTGATTGAGTGATTGACTGGCTCAATAAGTGGTTGATTGGATGATTGACTTACTCACTACGTGGTTGATTGGGTTATTGAATGACTCAATAAGTGATTGTTTGGGTGATTGACTCAATCACGAAGTGCTTGATTGGGTTATTGAATGACTCAATAAATGGTTGATTGGATGATTGAATGACTCACTAAGTGGTTGATTGGGTGATTGAATGACTCACTAAGTGGTCGATTGGGTGATTGACTGACTCACTAAGTGGTTGATTGGGTGATTGAATGACTCACTAACTGGTCGATTGGGAGATTGACTGACTCACTAAGTGGTTGATTGGGTGATTGAATGACTCACTAACTGGTCGATTGGGAGATTGACTGACTCACTAAGTGGTCGATTGGGTGATTGATTCAACCACTAGTGAACTTTTGATATTGTCCGCACGTGACAGTACCCGATAGTTAACGAGTCCATGAGATTCGAACCAGATGGAATGAATGACAACAATAATTATCTTGTAAAGAGTTTAAAATCGAAGTAGGCATGGATGTGTCAAATATGACGTTTACCCTTTGACAATTTATTCAGGTTTTGTGTCTGTTTCCCGAGAACTAAGATAGAGACAATAGACGGGACAGACTCCTCACGCCAACCGAAACTCGCCAACACACAAGGACATGCCGTTTTACTGTGAACTGTGCTGTGATGTTAATATGTATTGTATTGTGGCGACAGACACTTGACTCTCCCCCCCTCTCCCTCCCCGCGTCCAATTGTTGCCGTTGTCTTGCTTCCCGTCTCACGATTATTGAGCTTGGTCCTGGGTTGGGTCGTGACGTCATAAGTAATGTCCTTCTCATGCGGTCAGTGCGCCCCGACACGGGGTAACATCTCTGTCAGATTCTGTTTAATTCACACACGTTTGTGTTTTACGACGGACTCTTCTTTTAGCAGAGATTTCAAACGAAATATATCTACCGAGACTTGTATTCAGCAGGCTTGATTCAATATCAATATATTGTTATTATTTATTAGTTTCAACAAAATCAGTAAATGTACTGTCGTGTCACTGGATTTTCTGGTTCATCGATCACTTGATTATCTGGTTGTTTACAGGTCGCAGGAGTGCTGCTGTGCAAAGTCGGGCAACAAACACTTACTTGTTTATTCAAACTGCGCGTGACGGGTGATAAGGGACGTGCTTAACCTTTTCGCGAACACCTGGTGTCATCACTGATTTCCATAGGGCCATTGGCTGCCTCCGTGGTCTAGTGGGAGCCCGCCCGGAGAGCGAAAGGTCTGGGGTTCGATCCCCGGCCGCGTCATACCAAAAGACGTTAAAAGATGGTACTTGTTGTTACCCTGTCTGGCGCTCGGCATTAAGGGGCTAAAACAAGGACTGGTCGGCTCGGAGTCAGTATACTGTGTCTGAGTGGGGTATTCGTGTTAAACTGCGGCATGGTATCTCAGTGTGCTAGCACTATAAATCAGCATCAATTCGGACCAGTACAAGCAGCCACACAAACACACACACGTACATGCACGTCGCTATATAAGTGCAATAATCTTGAACGCGACGTTAAACCCAATTTCACCTCACCTCACCTCACCTCACCTCACCTCACCCCACCTCACCCCATAGATCCATTCATCTCATGTTCACAGCTCTTTTACACTTTGCGCCATATTCATGTTCCTTGTGACATTGAGAACCAAATTAAATAAAAGGGATTCAGCCCTTTTCATGACTATAAGAAATCACTGAACGAAAGCTTTGTCATAAGCTCAGTAGCATTCGTCTATGCAGAGTCAAATACAAAAGCAGTTGTTAGGCTGAGGCCTTAAAGCTGCCCTGATTGTGTTGCGAACGAATGCATGTCTTAAACCTTTTTCATTACCCATCAGAAGCAGAATCTCTGCATGTGACACAGCAGGCGGGTTTCAAAATTAACTCATCGTTTTTAGTTTGAACAAAATAAGGAAACGCTATCTTGTCAGGTGATTGTCTGGACAAGTGTCGATTGTATGCAGGCCGCCGCCGTCTGTCTGGGGTACTGCTGCGCGGCGTCTGGCATTGTTACTTTAATACACACATTGTGAGAGCGGGTGGACAGGTAAGCCAGGACTTTTTCTCCCTGCAGTGTTTTATTGTACGATAAACAACGACCACGAGTCGTTTATTTCTTATATGAGATATCAACATTTGTTCAGCCTTTTTAAGGGTGTCAATAAATTATACATTTTGTTAAAACATTTACCCGTATTTATGTGGCAGTGTCATTTCTATAATCTATCTGTATATATATGGTTTTGGTTTTAGACAGTGTTATTGGTGTATTTTATTAGATCATGTACGGTACAAGTTTCCAGCCTGATTGCTCCAAGCTGAACTTGGGCTGGTAAGTTCTTTTGTTTATTTTGAGGGTCGAGAGTATTCTTTTGTCTTGCTTCTAGAGGGCAAGCTTCTATACTAACACAAGCACTAAGTCAGTCTACTCTCTTTTTTTATTCGGAAAAAAAAAGAAATGTTCCCTGTAGTTTATGGAAATCAAGTACCCGTTGTAGTTCATTATATTACTGTACAAATTGTAATAGTAGATTATGGCTAATATTAAAAAAATAAAAGTGATTTCGGCTAATTGCAGAGGTTTAGTAGATAAAAATAAGAGAAAGGAAGTACTGAATATTTGGAGAAAAAGAAAGGTATCTCTTGTTTGCCTACAAGACATTCACATTTCAAAAAGTGAGGTCACTCTTATGAGGAATGAATGGGGTCTACAAAGCATAATTGCACCATATAAATCCAATGCTAGAGGAGTTGCGATAATGTTTAATAATAATGTAGACATAACAATTCATAGCACTAAAATAGATGAAAATGGCAATTATATGATAGCTGATATAACTCTAGAAGGTTCAAGACTAACATTAACTAATCTCTATGGACCTAATAGTGATGATCCTGATTTTTATAAAAATCTATTTGATAATATTGATAACTACGAAAATGATTCATTAGTTATGGTTGGTGATTGGAACCTTAATCCTGCAGTTGATTTAGAAAATTATAAAAATATAAATAACCCTAAAGCAAGACGGATAGTATTGGAAAAAATAGAATCGTTAAATATGATAGATATATGGAGAGAACTAAATAAAGACTTAACGAAGTTTACATGGTGGAAGAAAAACCCAAGACAACAAGCTAGGCTGAACTTCTTTTTGGTGTCTGAAGATATAAGAAATATGACATTGGAAACAAATATTTTACCCGGATATAAAAGCGACCACTCAGTCATAACGTTATCTTTCTCCAATACAATTAATCAAGAAAGAGGACGCGGATATTGGAAATTAAATACTTCACTTCTATTAAATAAAGATTATACAGATTTAGTTAAAACAATTATAGAAGAAACTAAAAAAGAATATTCTGAGAATAGTGATAGTGAACAAAGTGAACAAAGTGAGTTAGACATCAAACTTAAAATAGATGATAGTTTATTTCTTGAAACCCTCCTAATGAAAGTGAGAGGGAAAACAATTTCATTTTCTTCATTCATTAAAAGAACCAAAATCAATCAAATAAAAGAAGTAGAAAGTAAGATAAGCGATTTAGAAGATGACATAAGGCGATTTTTTTAACAAATAGACGAAAGACACCTATCCGAATTATCAAAATGCAACTTAGAAATGGAACATATAAAAGAAGAGGAAATAAGAGGAATACAAATTAGAAATAGAATGCAATGGTATGAGGAACGAGAAAAACCAACAAGTTATTTCTGCCACTTAGAAAATAGAAATTATGTCAGTAAATTAATTAATAAAGTTATGACTGAAGATGATACGGTAATAACAGACGGCAATTGTATATTGGATGAATTAAGAAACTTTTATAAAAGATTATATACTTCTGATAGCAAGGACAGAAGCTACGAAAATTTAACAAATTTAGAGACTCCAACATTAGACAACCAAATGAAAAACTTATTGGAAAGAGAAATTGAGTTTAAAGAAATTTCATTGGCAGTTAAAAACATGAAAAACAATAAAAGTCCCGGTATTGATGGCTTTCCTATTGAATTTTTAAAGTTTTTCTGGAAAGAACTTAAATTCTGGATATAGAGATTTGTAAAAAGCACTTCTGCTAATAACAAAATGAGTATGACAATGGAAAGAGGAGTTATAACTTGTATACCAAAATCAAACAAAGACAGAACATTGATAAAAAAATGGAGACCAATAACTTTATTGAATGTACTCTATAAAATAATAAGTACTTGTATTGCAAACCGTACAAAATCAACATTGGAATTGCTCATTCATAATAATCAAACAGGATTTATTCCAGGAAGATCTATTTCAGAAAACACAAGGTTGTTATATGATATTATCTTTGAATCAAAAAGACAAAATAAACCAGGATTACTTCTGTTGATCGATTTTGAAAAGGCATTTGATACAGTATCAAAACAATTTATAAATGAAGTTTTACAAAAATATGGATTTGGACTAGAAATGATAAGGTGGATAAATATACTAACTTATGATACCACATCAAGCATAATACAAAATGGGCATATTTCAGAATTTTTTACAAATGAAAGAGGCTGTTGACAAGGAGACCCTTTGTCGCCATATATTTTTCTCCTAGTAGCTGAAATCCTAGGATGTATGATTAGAAATAATAATAAAATTGAAGGGATTACAGTCAATGACAAAGAATACAAACTTGGGCAATATGCTGATGATACTGAATTATTTCTAAATGGCAAAGATGAAAGCTTATATGCAGCTATAGAAACACTAAATAAATTCTACAAAATGTCTGGCTTAAAAATTAATGTAGACAAAACAAAAGCAATATGGATAGGCTCAAAAGCGGGTAGCAATGATCGTTTATGTCAAGACTTACAAATAGAATGGCACAATAAGGAATTTGAAGTATTAGGAATTACGATTAATCCAAACTTAAGTGAACTCTGGGTAATCAATACAAAAAGAAAGCTAGAAGAAATAAATAGATTGCTTGCAAATTGGAGAAAAAGAAATCTGACGATAATAGGAAAAATTACAGTCATAAAAACTTTAGCATTGTCAAAATTAGTTCATATATTTTCGACACTACCTAACCCTCCTGAGGACTTTGTCTTGTCACTTGACAAAATATTTTACAATTTTATCTGGAATAATAAAAAAGACAAAATCAAAAGGAGCACTTTGAAAAGAAAATATGAGGAAGGTGGATTACGCATGATTGAGCCTTTAATGACGCACTAAAACTCTCTTCACTCAGATTATATTGTAAAAAAACAACATATAGTAACCCTTGCAATATCCCAATTAAAGATATACTATCTTTGGGTGCTAATGCTGACAAGCAATCTTTTGTTAAAAACCCATACTGGAAAGATGTATTGAAAGTTTGGAACAACTTTTGTAAAAAGAATATTATTAACGTTGATAATATAGAAGATATTTTGTCCCAACCATTATGGCTTAACCACAACTTCAAACAAGCAACATACTACATAAAGCAATGGGCTAATAGTGGAATTTAATCAATTAAAGATATATGCAATGAAAACGGACTGATGTCATTTGAAGAACTGAAACTAAAATATCCGATAAAAGGTACAATATTATACTAAAGATATGTAATCTTCAATATACCAGAATCATGGAAAATAACAATCAAGAAAACTAGAAAAAATATTTTACAGAATTTGTATATAAACAGTTGCTTAAGTGATCTGACGAAGCCTGTAAAAGGCGCTAGAATCTTTTATGATAAATTAATATCAAATGAAAATAATCTTAAAGTTTGTAATAAACAGCAATCAATTTTTCACTGTGACTTTAATTGGAAAATGATATTTACTGTTTATAGATATCAACTGAAGGATGTAAAACTTTAAGATTTTCAATACAGATTTCTACATGGAATTATCTACACAAAGAAGGAACTATTAACAATGAATCTTGTAGACAACAGTGTGTGTAGCTTTTGTAATGCTGTCAATGAGGACGTCAGCCATGTCTTTTGGGAATGTAATGAAACTAAACAATTTTGGAATGATCTCGAACTTTGGCTTAACAATTACCTTCCACACAAAAATAAATTGACAAAATATCTTATTTGGTTTGGTTCTAACTACGCTAATACTTTAATCAATCATATAGTTTTATTGGGAAAAAGGCATATTCATGTAAGTGGAATTAAAGGAACCAAACCGAAATTAGATATACTTTTAAAATTGTTTTAAAACATATATTCAATCGAGAAATTTATTGCTATACAAAAGGATGACAAAAGTAACTTTAATAGAAAATGGTTACCTTTATTCTCAGCATTTGATTCATAGCTCTCTGTTGATACATGATATGTTTGAGTCTGACTGTGTGTTGCAACCGTGTTGGTTTGAAATAGGACAATGTTTGTTTCCAACCCTTTAATTTTCTAAAGAGTGTGTTGTGCCATTCTATGCAACCCGAAATATGTCTTTGAGGGAATACTGTATTAATCTACAACTCTGGGAACAATAAAAACGTTTATAAAAAAAAAAAAAATGTCAGTCTACTATATACGGCTCTCTCTGGACAGTCACAACATGAGACTCATATTTTCATACGTATTGCGACAAGGACTTTCACAGCTTCATCTTCACTATACATCTCCAAAGATGGATCTGAATGACAAGTGATTTGGCCTACTATCACCTGAGTGCCATACATTCGGGTAAATATTGGTATGGAAAATAGACTTGTGGCTTCATGGTCTCCACCCACCCCCAGAAGGCGTTGGTCTTAACTGTGATATTTGCACCACCCTAACCTGCTACAATAATGATGTCTCCCCGACCTCGGCAATGTCGGACAAATCAATTTTATGTACAGGGGGTGAGGTGTGGTATTCTCACAATTTACACGTCAATTGTCCGCACATATTTTCCCAATACCGATTGTCATATCTCTCCCAATTTTGGGTGCTATCGTTCGGCCATTGCGTTCATCTGCGTCCAGCTGCATCTATGGGGAACCAGTCACTAGACACCCCCCTTTTACAAATAACGTCGTCCAATTTACGTCATCAAGTTGCGAGCGCATGTTCGAATCTCCAGTCATGAGATGGTTGATTGGGTGATTGACTCACTCACTATGTGGTTGATTGGTTGATTGACTTACTCACTAAGTGATTAATTGGGTGACTGACTGGCTGACTGAGTCATGGATTGGGTGTTTGACTGACTCACTAAGTGATTGATTTGGTGTTT
Organism: Haliotis cracherodii; assembly: GCF_022045235.1. NCBI lineage: Eukaryota > Metazoa > Mollusca > Gastropoda > Lepetellida > Haliotidae > Haliotis > Haliotis cracherodii. Next base: position 2,482,944 of record NW_027266289.1, on the reverse strand, counting down.
GACTGACTCACTAAGTCGTTGATTGAGTGACTGGCTGACGAAGTCATGGATTGGGTGTTTGACTGACTCACTAAGTGATTCATTGGGTGTTTGACTGACTCACTAAGTCGTTGATTGAGTGAGTGACTGACTGACTAAGTCATGGATTGGGTGTTTGACTGACTCACTAAGTGATTGATTGGGTGTTTGACTGACTCACTAAGTCGTTGATTGGGTGATTGACTGAGTCACTAAGTGGTTGAGTGGATGGTTGACTTACTCACATGTGAACTTTTGATATTGTCGGCACGTGGCAGTATCCGATGTTTAATGAGTCAATGAGATTCGAATCAGATCGAATGAATGACAACAATTTGTAAACTTAAGTTACTGTGTATTGATATTTTATGGACGTTTTATTTGCACTATTATATGCTTTATACGTGTATGTTAACCGGAAATGTTGATCAGAATTAACTGCCCCTGATGTTTGAATATATGTGTATGTTGACATTCATGAATCGTCGATGTCAGACATGTGTACGGCTCTGAAAATAAATCTTTTATCCAACGAGAGTAGTTGAAGCCTCTATCACGGGTGGCCCAGTCGTCTAAGGCGCCGCGATTCGCTGTGCAGAGTTGCGTCACTTGGGTACGCCAGAAACCTATAATTGTGGGTTCGAATCCCGGTTCGCCCAGATTATGTTTTTAGGTTTGTCAGCACCATATCCGTGCTCGTGGGTTTCAACGAAGTGGTAGATGTCTGAGACCTACTTCACTTCGGGCTTTCAACCCGCATTAAGCTGCCACGCCGCGATATGACTGGAATAATGTTAAAAGCGGCGTTAAACCAAACTCGATCACTCGTTAAAAAGGTTAATTAAATCAATTAATCAACTATTTCAACGACACTTGGGTCCGAGTGGTCTAACATACTTAAACCATGTCCACATTTATAACACCTAAAATGCTAAAAAAACATTGTTTTGTTAAAGGTATTTTGAAAGCTATTGAGAAACTTCTTGCTCAACTGTTTGAACATTGTGTGAGTCGGCCCCGCGTGAAGCACGTGAAAAATGTTCCCCGAGCCTACCGCACGTGCACCTCGCCTAAATATTACTTGCCCATGTCGACAGGCCTATTGTGGGCAAACATTGCCCTAATCAAGATAACAGTAATTTCGTTTCTATCTGCTCGTTTCGTTGAACGAAAAACTACCAAATCACAAGTACTGTACAAATACTAGAATGCATAGAGAAACTCTGTATAAAATATGCATGAAACATATTTCGCAGTTCATAAACGGATAAGCAATTAGTCCTGATGTAACTAAATATTTAGTTGTTATTTTCACACATGTTTTCCCATGTCGCCCTTGCAGAAGACTACTTCCGTTAACCTTCCGTGCGGACTTCGCGGGTTCGAATCCCACTGGATAGTTCTATCATCAAGATGATACGAAAAAAGAAGGTCTGTCTGTTAGTGGTGTTTAACTAACAATTCAGCTGGCTAGACCACAGACAAAGGATCCAAGGTTTGATATAATTTAAGGGGGGCACGGGTGGCCCAGTCGTCTAAGGCGCTGCGATTCGCTGTGCAGAGTTGCGTCCCTTGGGCACGCCAGAAACCTATGATTTTGGGTTCGAATCCCGGTTCGCCCCAATTATGTTTCTAGGTTTGTCAGCACCATACCCGTGCTCGTGAGTTTCACCGAAGTGGTAAACGTCTAAGACCTGCATCACTTCGGGCTGTCCTCCCACATTAAGCTGACACGCCGTGATATAACTAGAATAATGTCAAAAGCGGCGTTAAACCCAACTCACTCACTCACTCACTCAATATTTGCCCTTTACGCCCAATGGAGTCAGTAACTGCGGAGGGCAGGCTTTTCAGGGGACTTGAGCCAATTTGAAGTGTTTTGGCAAAAGAGCTGTTATTAGAGCAACACGAGTAACCTCCCTTTGCGTAACATTTGCAACATTGAACCCCGGACCTTCCGCGCTCCGGGCGGACGCTCTACCACTAGACCACGGAGGCGGTCTTCATCGCGATGACGTAAGCTATCACATGAATCATGACACATTAATACAAATTCCTCATGGTGTATTGTCAAATACATGTTTCTTCAGCTGGGCGTCTTGCTTTATTGAAAAAAGCAAACAACTCTCCTGTCCTGGTCGTCATAGAAATGAAAAGTGCACTCGTTTAGACCACGCAGTGTCCAGCAGTCCTTGCTGTCAACACACAATGAGGTATCAAATATATAATTTAACTCCAGATATAATGTCTCTCTTATCCAGACACAAGTAGGTATCAAATAATACTTAACCCCAGATATAATGTCTCTCTTATCAAGACACAGGTATGTATCAAATAATACTTAATCCCCGATATAATGTCTCACTTATCCAGACAGAATGAGGTATCAAATAATGCTTAACTCCATATATAATGTCTCCCTATGGCAAAATGATATATCAAATATAGTTCAAAATAGGCGGAAAGGACACGCCTAGTGGCAGATACCTCCCTATACTTACTTGCACTTGGCCTGGGGGTGGAGTGGACACACCTAGTGGTAGATACCTCCCTGTACTTACTAGCACTTGGCCTGGGGGTGAAGAGGACACACCTAGTGGTAGATACCTCCCTGTACTTACTGGCATGGCCTGGGCGTGGAGTGGACACACCTAGTGGTAGATACGTCCCTGTACTTACTAGCACTTGGCCTGGGAGTGGAGAGGACACACCTAGTGGTAGATACCTCTCTGTACTTACTAGCATGGCCTGGGGGTGGAGTGGACACACCTAGTGGTAGATTCCTCTCTGTACTTATTAGCACTTGGCCTCGGGGTGGAGTGGACACACCTAGTGGTAGATACCTCCCTGTACTTACTAACACTTGGCCTGGGCGTGGAGAGGACATACCTAGTGGTAGATACCTCCCTGTACTTACTAGCATGGCCTGGGCGTGGAGAGGACACACCTAGTGGTAGATACCTCCCTGTACTTACTAACACTTGGCCTGGGCGTGGAGAGGACACACCTAGTTGTAGATACCTCCCTGTACTTACTAGCACTTGGCCTGGGAGTGGAGAGGACACACCTAGTTGTAGATACCTCCCTGTACTTACTAGCACTTGGCCTCGGGGTGGAGTGGACACACCTAGTGGTAGATACCTCCCTGTACTTACTAGCACTTGGCCTCGGGGTGGAGTGGACACACCTAGTGGTAGATACCTCCCTGTACTTACTAACACTTGGCCTGGGCGTGGAGAGGACACACCTAGTTGTAGATACCTCCCTGTACTTACTAGCACTTGGCCTGGGGGTGGAGTGGACACACCTAGTTGTAGATACCTCCCTGTACTTACTAGCACTTGGCCTGGGGGTGGAGTGGACACACCTAGTGGTAGATTCCTCCCTGTACTTACTAGCATGGCCTGGGAGTGGAGAGGACACACCTAGTGGTAGATACCTCCCTGTACTTACTAGCACTTGGCCTGGGGGTGGAGTGGACACACCTAGTTGTAGATACCTCCCTGTACTTACTAGCACTTGGCCTCGGGGTGGAGTGGACACACCTAGTTGTAGATACCTCCCTGTACTTAATAGCACTTGGCCTCGGGGTGGAGTGGACACACCTAGTTGTAGATACCTCCCTGTACTTACTAGCACTTGGCCTCGGGGTGGAGTGGACACACCTAGTGGTAGATACCTCTCTGTACTTACTAGCACTTGGCCTCGGGGTGGAGAGGACACACCTAGTGGTAGATTCCTCTCTGTACTTATTAGCACTTGGCCTCGGGGTGGAGTGGACACACCTAGTTGTAGATACCTCCCTGTACTTACTAGCACTTGGCCTCGGGGTGGAGAGGACACACCTAGTGGTAGATACCTCCCTGTACTTACTAGCACTTGGCCTGGGGGTGGAGAGGACACACCTAGTGGCAGATACCTCCCTGTACTTACTAGCACTTGGCCTGGGGGTGGAGTGGACACACCTAGTGGCAGATACCTCCCTGTACTTACTAGCACTTGGCCTGGGGGTGGAGTGGACACACCTAGTGGTAGATATCTCCCTGTACTTACTAGCACTTGGCCTCGGGGTGGAGTGGACACACCTAGTGGTAGATACCTCCCTGTACTTACTAGCACTTGGCCTGGGGGTGGAGTGGACACACCTAGTTGTAGATATCTCCCTGTACTTACTAGCACTTGGCCTCGGGGTGGAGTGGACACACCTAGTGGTAGATTCCTCTCTGTACTTACTAGCACTTGGCCTGGGGGTGGAGAGGACACACCTAGTGGTAGATACCTCCCTGTACTTACTAGCACTTGGCCTCGGGGTGGAGTGGACACACCTAGTTGTAGATACCTCCCTGTACTTAATAGCACTTGGCCTCGGGGTGGAGTGGACACACCTAGTTGTAGATACCTCCCTGTACTTAATAGCACTTGGCCTCGGGGTGGAGTGGACACACCTAGTTGTAGATACCTCCCTGTACTTACTAGCACTTGGCCTCGGGGTGGAGAGGACACACCTAGTTGTAGATACCTCCCTGTACTTACTAGCACCTGGCCTCGGGGTGGAGAGGACACACTTCAGCTTCCGGACAGTCTGACGAGTGTGTCATGGCCACAGGTCCTCCCCACGCCATTGTCACACCTTAAACAGAACGTATCATGGAGTTAGAATCATGCATCTGGATGTTCACAGCGTCTCCCGGCATGTACATTTATCATATTATAACATTTCTGAGAATGTAGCGATCGCCTCATATAATTGAAATACGTGTCCAGGAGCTTGCAGACTTCAAACATCACGATGCAACCAGCCTTAAATAGTGGAAAATACAAGACTATTTTCATTTATATTCCATAAAAAAACAGTTTCCCAGTGTTGCACCATCTATAAAATGTACAATATTGATAGCGCGAGACTGGTCAGACTTAAAGCTTTGTTTTAAATTAGGAGATTTATTGACGATATACTGATGCATCTATGTACCATTACATATTGCATGAGATCACACCCAACCAGTCAAAACTTTAAAAAGTCCAACTTACTGAACACCACAAGCAGGATAATTCTCATGTCCATTGTGAGTTGTTGTTGCGTCTGTCGTGGGAAGTGTGCAGGTGTGACCCACACGTAACGCCAACATCGATAAGGACGCAGGTCAAGATTATCTCTTATCATTTACTCTGCCATGTCCTGGGGCTGGGATTGCTTGAAAACAATATACAAACTATGAACGGAATCTCGCCCCCCCCCCCCCCCCCCAGCCCTACCCAGGTCAAGATTATCTCTAATCATTTACTCTGCCATGTCCTGTGGCTGGGATGGCTTGAAAACAATATACCAACTATGCACGGAATCTCACCCCCCATCCCTACCCTCCACCCCCCACCCTCCCACACACCCCAATGTATAGTTGTAAATTTAATATTCAAGCTTTAATATAGATATGGTAGGACTGTAGCTGAAAGATAGCCAATCTATGGTACAACCCCGACTACATCATGAGCACGTGTTTATGAATTAGTTTTAAATAGTGGTGATACCATGTGTTCCAGGGTGTATCCTGCCCGGTCGGTGGCACCAGTCACAAACACATGCAAAAGCAAGTCAATTAAGTATCAGAAAACACACGGGAACATATTGAACATGTCAAAATGTCCTCCACATCTCTACCAAAGGACTCTATTTCGCAATTTAAAATGCTCGTCGAAAGAGCATGCTCGACTGCACCTCAAAAGCTGTGAATTCTAAAATGCTTGGCTATCAGATCCAAGGTGCCGGCTGTGTTCTCTGTCCTGCTATAAAGTACACGTTTTAAGTTACGTCATAATGGACTGACGTCGTCGCGCTGTTCAAGTTATGTTCCTTAAGACCTCACGTATTCTTGGTAGTCAAACTCCATATGTTGCGTTAGTCACTGTTTTGTCACATAGTGTCATAAACAATATTACAGACAAACAATTGTCGCGCATTTGATGCGTCGTGAGAGCGACTGCTGAAAAGTTAAGCCTTGTTGCCTCGAGAAGTGACGTCAGAGTAACGTCACATTATCGCGGAAGATATGTTGTCACCAGCCATCTTAGTTCAAGCTCACTCTGGACATGTAATACAACCAAGTGATTGTGCAGCAACTGGAACTGGATAATTGATCTGGGAATTTGGATGCGGTAATTTTTTTTTTCAAACCATTCTCCGCTAGTTGTTATGTTTCTGTACATGCAGATAGTCAAATGATTAATGTATCGTATTATTCAGAAGTGGCGGGGTTTAGAATGCAGTTTGCCGGTCACCCTCACTGACCACTTACAGTTACTGCATTTTTTCAGTATTATTTCTGAAATCATTACCATTTAAAGTTTACTGTACATGAATTAATGTACTGACTTTGACTTGTGTGCCCTCATTTCAGTTCATTGGACGGTTGAGTAGATTTCTGTTATACAGCGAAGATAGGGGATCAAAACTATGGCAGTATTTACAGGGCGACTAACTGTAGGCTGCTAGTTATCGCCCTAGTCTAAGCGCTATATGATGATATTAAATTGTATTGTCGGGAAGAGACATGCCTGTAAATTACAAATAGCTCTAATTAGCTCTGACAGAACTACCCTAAATGTGGATCATCTCATTGCTGGTGTTGACTGAAGTTATTTTGTAGCAAGGTGCTTACAATGTGTATCTTTAATATTTCCACAAAAGAATCAATTCATCGTTTTTCGATAAATATGTCAAACTCCCTTCTTATGAAAATAAGTCTCACGTCGCGCGCCATAACGGGGTGATTGTTTCTCGCTGTTGTGGTGATAATCTAGTCGATAGTCAAAAGTCATTACACTATCGTCACAGTGAGTTGGTCATCGAATATTGATAATTAAGGTGAGATTGATGTAGCCAATGTGCACCAATGAAAAATACAAAGACATTGATAGCAACCATATTCGTCCTGTTTTCGATCTCCATATGTTGCCATGTAGGCTACAATACTACGGAATTATATCTATCGATATTGAACAGTATTATGTTCAATCAATGTAGTAACAAATAAATTTCATATGATAGCTGGTTCTCTGAAACTTTTGGGCGATGAGAGGAAGAAGACGTGATCGAAAACTGAACGAGTCTGGTTACAATTCTCGCTACGAAATCGTACTGTAGCTACAAACAGCGCAGCGATGAAGATGTGAGTCATACTTTGAGACAATTCCTGTTTAACATTCCCGTTTGGATTTCGGGTCAGAATAGGTCCCCAATAATACATGTTTGTACGAACAGCTTCCTAAGGGGCGACAACATGAACGTTGAGTGTGTCATTGTACTCCTACTGACGTTGTGGGATGTTGCTCATAATATCAATCACTGGTTCATTTAAGACCGGAGTATGATATGGAAACAAAATTACGTTTTAGGTGTTTCTTATTATGGTCAGGCTCGCTTACTTGCTTGATGCATGGTACCGTATCCCAATTGCGGGGATCGATACTCATGATGTCAATTACTGGATTGTCTGGTACAGACTCGATTATTTACTGATAAGTTAAATGCAAATTCATAAAATTAAAATTAATATGCAGGAAGGACAAACTTCAACTAACATGATAATCTGAGGATAGCAAACTGTTTTTTTTTTTACTTCAATAACTGCAACTTTTTATCATTGTTAATAATGAGACACTTAACATGTATTAACTACTTGAAACTAAAATTGGACGTTGTATTTAAATGCACAGATGATTGAAAGTCATAACAGGCGTATCAGTGATGATATATATATACCGTGAGATGCTGCATATCAACTTGCAATCTCAGATGTCGCTGACCAACTCAAGTTCCGAGCCTCACAGCACGTCATCGACAAAATCGTTACAATGGGCTTGTCATCATCAGTATCTTCAACAGTGGAGAACAGGTCCGTTCTCTGATGAAAATCGAGACTGCATATCCAAAACTTATGCAGAGACAGACTGTGGAGACGAAGAGGTGAATACTTCTCTGTTGTTTGTGTGGTGGAGTGTCACCCATTGGGTGATCCAAGTATAATGATCTGGGGTGCGATTGGACTCATCACAGAGACTGGGGACAGTGGTCTTTCTAAATATCTTTCAAGGGAGAGGTAACGAATGGTATAAAAGCTCTATGATAAATCGAACAAGGTCTGACACTTCAGGTTGTGCCATTTGTTGCTCGTCATCAACAAGACAATGCGCGAGCTCATACTGCAACATCGTCACGATATGGCTGAAATATTGCCGATGTGACGTTAAGCTTCAATTCACTCACTCATACTGCAACACAGCATCATATCCATTCATGATAAACAGGCTGTCATCGCTATTTGTTGTTACTGGTTACCATGACCATCTTGAGCAATGACGTCAAAGGCATCCCTTACACACTGCGGTTAACGTTTCCTAAACGTTTGCTCACTTTTGTCTAAAAACTACTTTTGGGAGATATTTCCAAACACCAGATAATAAATCATTTTGACACTATCATTAATCAAGAATGTTCTTTAACGTTGCCCTTTTCAAACTTGGTAGCCAATTCATCAGCCACTTTCTTGTAGTTCCTTTTTAATGTTGTATTTCTCGTCTTGGGTAAATCTGTTAATAAAGATAAACTGATAATTAAATGGCTTCTTAATTTTGTATTTACATACACAACGCTCTTATTTGGAAAACATATTCAATATATTTAAACTCAGCTCACGGGTTACGTACGACCTGATTATTTTATATTTTTATTCATTGTTTCCAGGCTTCTTCAATGCAACTGCATAGAGAATATACTGTTTCCTGTCTACCTTTCCTGGAGACTTCTGTGTTTTTCGGTAGCTCATCTTTGGGTGAATCACCTGGTTGAAGAAGCAAATGGTTGATCAATGTATATTTTTCAGTCTTACAGAAATTATGCTGATACCTTTTTGTCTAAAATGCACCCCAATTCAACACATCACAGTTTCAAGGCAGTTCTACCTCTGGTGAAACAATTATGTCTTTATAAACTAAGAGAATTAAAACAAAACATTATGTTTTATTTTGCACCTTCCAGTTTCAGCTTAGTTCTATTTTTACTGGTACATACAGAATGTTACATGAAATGTTTAAAGACATAAAAGAGGGAACCAAATGCTACTGCTTCCTTTCATGAGTCCTTGTCTATCTACGTTCAGCTGCAAAACCTGGATGACAATGTTATTCTGAACCTACCTTCATTCATAACTCTACTGGTTGACAGAGTCTCCACGTTGACTGAATCATCTATTGATTAAAGAAACAAACTGTTATGAGTGACAATATGTTTCAGAGAAAATACATGAACTTCATTTGTCCTCACGTTTAAACCTATAATATTAAGGTGAGGTTGGCATTGACATATCTTTGAAGGCAATTTCTTCGTATCTGAAATCTGTAAAGCTGAATAAAGTAAATAATATGAATATGTCATGTGCTACATTCTGTAATGTTGGGTTAAAGGACAAACATGACAAATATAGAAGAGGATACCATGTTTACATTGGATAGGTGTTATGTCAGCAGTTTTTTGACAGGGTTAATTGTCGCAGAGTTGCGTGACTTTGCAAAATTCCAACCTGCAATATTGAATTGGCTGGCATTGTGGCTTAGCTAAAATGTGGATCAGAAGTAAATGCGCCTTTGTTGGCACCATGACTGGCATAGATATGCAGTGGTTTCAGCTTCAGAAGAAACGTTTATGACAGATGGATGACAGTCAATGCCAACACAATATGCTCAGTCGAAATGAAAGTTTGTGTGAGCTAAAAGCAGATGTAGCTGACTCATCTGGTTTAATCGATTTCACAGTCACGCTTCAGCTCACATTTACCTGGGAGCAAGGTTTCCTGTTCAGCTGAACCTGTGAACAGAACCACATCTGATATTAAGAGCTGAAAAGAGACACGTTTTTGTTCACACCTTAAGTGCAAACAATTCATTAATTGACATGTCCCTCCCCTTGGTTTTACTGATGTCATTGATTTTTTTAAAATCAGGCGTAGTCAATTACGCATGTGTATGCCTATGACCCTGAAGCATTGCCTGCAGTCGTCTAGACATTGACGTGCTAACATGTATTCATGACTTGCTTCTGTGGGGTGTTGCTCATGCTATTATCTACTGCTTTGCATGGTCCTAAGAGGTCGCTGTGAAAGCTGAAATATTTCTGACTGTGGTGTTATGACATCAGGGGATAAAGGCATCGTGTTTTCTATTGAATCCGACTTTCTGCATTGCAGCCGCATAAACTATATACTGCTTTGTGTCTGCCTTTATTCAAAACTTCTTTGGTTGAATATCCATGTTGAAAGTCATAGTTGATCAATGTATATATTTGCGGCTGCAAAAGGTCTATGCTTAAACTCTCTTGTTCTAAATATATCCTAATTCACCCTCCCCTACCCCCCAAAAAAACAAAATTAACAGCCACACACACACACACACACACACACACACACACAAAAAAAAACAAAAAAAAACAAAAAACAAAACAAACAAAAAAACACTCCGCTTCACGGGAGCATTACCTCAGGTGAGACACATTCTTGCCTCAGGAACAAAAGTGTCAGTAGAACAGATTATGTTTCATATTGAAACATCCCCTTTCATCATGTTTTTTTTTTAAGTTCAGCTATAAAACCTTGATGTTTATATGATGTTCTGAACTTACCTTCATCTGCAACCAGAGTCTCCACTTCGGCTGTTTCAGCTACTGATTGAAGAATCAAATTTTGATAATGAGTAACATTTTTTCCTGTCCGCTCAACTAGATGGTAAAGACCATTCCCGTTAAATTTATTGTTTACAGATACTAGCCCAAGCATAAACTGACTGTCCTTTTTGGGTAAATACACTCCGAAAAAAGAGTCGCAGATCTGTAGATAACCAATTTGGGTTTCTTTATTGTTTGCAACAAAGGTCAAAATACAGTAAGCATAAAAACGTGTACACTGTCCACAAAGCCTATAAATGCTACTTTATTGATTCCGGGTTTCTGCAGTGCAGCTGCATACTATACATATTATTTTGTGTCTACCTTCACTCAAGTCTCTACTGTGGTGAAGAAGCAAATGATTACTCAAAGTATTATTTGCAGTTGCGTTATATTTATGCTTATACTATCTTGTTTTTAAAGTTCCCTTATTCAATATCCCCCCCACTTCAAGGCAGCTCTGCCTTGGTAAAACACATTCTTGCTTCAGAAACATTAGAACAGTTTTTGTTTCAAATTCTAACATCCCCCTTTCAGCTCAATTCTGTTTATTTTCGGAGAATGTGAACCAGAACCATCAACAGACACTGATTATACCATACACCCATGCTTCTATTTAACACAACTGTGGAATGCCTTGTTTTTATAATGAGTCTTGGCATGCTTCACAAGAAGGTTATCAGACATATAAATGTGTGCACAAATGCACAATAAAATTGTGTCATGAAGAGCTTTCATGTCAATCAACTGTAAAGCCCTATTGAAATCGTTTGATCTTTATTTAGGGATCAAAGCCGAAAGGCCCCATTTAAATCGTCTGAGTAATTAGGGCTCCAAGCCGAAAGGCTGTAGAGCCCTATTGCAATCGTTCGATTTATCATCTTTTACATATCTTTTTCAGTTGTGGCCATATTGGATTCAAGGTTTTCACAGTGTCTTTTGGGTACCTGTCTTCAAATCGTATCTCCTCGTGATCCACTGCATGAAATGCTTCCAACCATAACACATCAAACTCTGTTAGCCGTTATTGAAAGTTTACATGAAGTCTCACATATGTACATCATCTTTTGTTCTTGGTTGCATGCTAAAAGTAACATCGCTAGGTGTTAATATTTGAAAAATATTTGGGACACCGTAGTCGCGATTTCCGTTGTTACAAGCAAACCCTTTGAGGATTCGAACATGTTCGAGGTCGGAAATGGGTTTAGAACAGACTTGGACACCCCGGCACACGCCAATTTAGTAGCAGAGATACCTGCAAATGGTGCCTACATTTGACGGATTTGGTACAAGGAAACCCTTTAAGGATTCGAACATGGACGTTTGTGCGCAGTGTTACTTGGAGCCCGCCATTGCTGCTTGCATCTTATATTATTATTATTTTTATTCAGCCGATTTTTCATCTGACATAACATCAAGACCAGCTTTCGTGTGAAGATCACTTTTCACTCTGGTGTCCAGTCTGGGCCTATCATGAAAGCTTGACCACTGCTTCGGATAAGTGAATATTATCAATGAACTTGTTTACATCACCACGTCCTTCATATGTAGTATTTGATACTGCCACTGAATATTGTACTACCACTATATTGCATTCTGCCATTGTAATTGCTGTGCGGTAATTTGTATTGATTTGTAAACCTAGTTAAAAGTGTAATACAATTGTTGATTGTAATCCATTTGTTGGTTGTTTGCTGGTTTACACTAAATTCTTTTACGTGCGATTTCTTGTTAACATATTGTTTCAGTTTGGGAATCGACAGGTAACAAACTCCTTTATTAGTTGTGTTATTGTTATTTAGAACATGTTGGCAACATCAGTCTCAATCATTGCAAATAATTCAGTTATGAAAGTTGTCATTTTTATGTAGTTGGAATCCTTTTTGGTTTATTTCTTACAATTATGGAAATGGTATTGCTTCTTTTATTTCTGTCTATTGCAATGAAAACATGAACACATGACACTTTTATGGATAGCGACTTATTTTATTTTTGCCACAATGTTTCGGAACCTCTACTTGCTCCTTTATCGTTAACCTGATGAAGGAGCAAGAATTAGCTCTGAAAAGTGTCACGTATTCATGTTCTTCCAATTTATAAATGCAATGAAATCAGTCTAAACAAGTGGAAATATGTTTACTTACTCTGAACTTGTGAACTGAAACGAAGAACACGTGACATGTAAATCAATTCCAGTTTGCAACTTACTGCTTTTATCATGTCAGTCTACATAAACATCCATAACCATGGTCAACTTTCCATTTATGTCGAGTGGTATTCCCGCGGTGTCTTTTAAAGGTATAATCATGCATACTCTTTCTTCCAGGATTTCAAGGAGCATCTTATTACCCACATGAAGATACAGGAGGTAAGATACTAAATCCGTACGTCACACGTGTGTCGTACAAGGTTGACCTTGTTTTATTCGTTTTGATTGGATAACCGTGACCTCTGTCACACCAGGACGACTCTTGCTCAGAAGATGTTTGCTTTAAGTTTCAACGTTCGAGGTCTCAGTGTGGTATCAAACATGGTTATGGTAGACATGTTTGAACATTGGTGACAAAAATCATGTCAAATGCAATGTCTTGTTTTAGCTTGTACCATATGATCCTGTGTTTTTTGTAAAGTGAACAATAGACTTGCCTATGCGTGTGTTTGTGACTTGTGCCTCCGGTGCCATGTTGTTAGTCATGTCGAGTTTTATGAGGCAATGTTTGGAAAGCCATCAAACAGGTAACCGAGAATGAGCCAAACACAGGTTCACGGTAGTGGATAAGACAAAAGGTTGACAAATAGGTTTGTTACCCAGTTTGTCATGGCTGATAGAGGACTATTCCGTATTCAAGAACAACATCAACAGATATACTGTCGTGAATATGTTAATGAAGATGAAGCTAATTAAGTCTATCTTCTGCGACTGACGTAGCTGCTCATATAACACGTGAACAGAATAAATGGAGACCGACACCTTAACCAGTGTGAAATGACATATGATGAGTTTTAGCATGTTTTTTTACAGCGGTAAGGGATACACTAATCAAGTTATAAAAACACTAAATGCATGTGATCCTGGCAGATTTAAAGGTATGGGAGACTGCAAGCCATACTTCGAACATTTCGGACATCCTACTCACCAGTTGGTAAGAGTTGAAGTCAATGGACATCTGACACCTAACTGGATTTGAAATCATGATGTATTTACCTTTTCGTGTCTGTCCGTTTTCTGCAAGTAGAAGACATGCCAGTAAACAAAAGTGTTGTTTAACATCTCCTTGGCCGACCATTTAATAATGTCAGACCAGTTTGGGTTTGATATATATATACTTTTTCAGGAAAAAGAAAGAAGAGAATAACGCTGCATCAGATTTTACAACAGTGTCATTGTCATTTACTGGAATTTAGTGAGGATAAGATATATGGATGAACAACTCTATTACAATTAGGAGCGACATTTTGGTGTAGGTTCTAACACCGATGCTTGCTTGAGGTGTCAGAACCTACACCGAAACGTCGCTCCCTATTGTAATAAAGAAGTTGTTCATCCATATATCTTATCCTTACTTAGTACTCCTACTAATGCTTCTCAAAGAACTTATTCACTGGAAGTTCTGGGAAATAAAGTGACGTGGATCAATAACCATTGTTTTTCTCCTCATTTTCCAGATTTGTTTTATATGTTTCGAAAATTTAAATCCAAGAACACTTAATATTCAGGTCACTTGGCATACAGCCAGATGTATCAACTCCATAGCGCTTTTTGAGACAACTGATCTGCCGTAGTCACATCCTCATAACAATCTGAAAAATCAGATTCATTAGCATGTTTACAGTGTACAATTATATTTGGCAATACAAAAGTAAACATATGTGTTATCATTGTTGGAATGTCATTAGTTTAACATTAATATGGACACATGATTGTTAAACTCGCATAATCCGACTTGAATGAGCGCACATGTTAGTTTATCAGTTTTTTTCTGTGATACAATTTTCCTCTTAGAATTTGTCGCATTTTCCCCTTTCGCTATTTTGTTCTATTTTAGTTAGGTTCTGTATGTTTATCTGCTATAGCATCATCAGGTTCTAGGAACAGTTGTTGAAGAAGACCGTAAAGGGCCATCTTTTTTATGTAATACAATATTCCTTATCTAAGTCTAAAATATAAAAGCAAAATGAAATATCCAATACAAACTGAAACAATAAACTGTCAAAGAATGACTATTTGCCACAACATTTTTGCAAAGCAAGTGTGTGAGCGCATTTGTGCAGTTGTTGATAGGAAAATGTGCTGTACCAATTTTTACTTTAATTCATTTTAATTTCATGGTTTGAATCTGATAAATGATACTTTGATTATTAATTATAGTTACAGACTGGCAGATTGCTAATGGATCGCACAGTACATGTTGTGGATTTAGTTTACATCTGTATAATTAGGAGATAAACATACTGTGTTTTCAATGTAGAGCTAGGTTACCTGTAGATTTAACCCCGCTAAATTGAATTTGGAACCTCAAGCGCAGCGTGAGGTTTCAAATGTTAAATTTAGCGCGGTTAAATCTATAGCTAACCTAGCTCTACATTGAAAACACAGTATGTTTATCTCCATTCTACCATAACTAAATAAAACGAGATCTCTTTTGTGCTAGCAAATATACTGAGTGAAGCGGCACGGGTTAAGTTCAGTGTTTTGAGTGGGTTAACTATATGAATAAAGGAATCGCCGAACAAAATATGGTGATGTATATACTCAAGCAGTTTGTTTACAACGTAATACTTCACTCGAACATATGACAAGGCATTGAAACCATATATAACCACAGCAACTTGGTAAGCTAACATGAGGTGGGCATCCCTAAAGAAAACAAAGCAAGCTTTGCAAGGCTTTCGCTTCACATCGCACGTCACTATTATGACGTCATATCACTCATTGTGACGCAAAAGATATGACATCACAGTCGTATATAGAAAAGCGCCAAAATTCCAAGCTCTCTGTTGTCTCCAAAATGTAAATACATTCCCTTTGTTGATTTCTGTTGTGTTTTTCTGCACGAAATGTATTGCCACACATCCTTTGAATATTGTAGTAACCGCATCTGTGCATTTTGTAACCTGTAATTTTAGATATAATTATTTAAATATGCCTACCGACAATGACTGAAAATAGTACTATTCTATGAATATTAGCTTCCGCGGTGATGCGGCCGTCAAACCAGCTGTTTCAATCAGCGGGGTTTTATTGTGATTTAATAGCCTCTGATTGACCAATCAGAATCGAGTAAATTCCAAATTCATGGTAGAATGTTAAATAGGTACTATTACTACAGATGAATCAACAGGAGGAGAGACTGATGAACCCAGCTTTGTTGGGCTACAGCGAGGAATAAGTCTTAATAATGAACTAAAATATCTGGACGATATGGTAGTATTAACCTTGTTCGTCACGAATTAGACCTTTGTAGAGTATGACAGCTGATAAGCAAAACCTTCTGAAAAGATCAATAAATTTCTTCTAACAGTGCACACTTACCCTGGTGCAACAGCAGCTGCCATAGATAAAGACAACACAACAACAACCACAAGCACAGCATGCTTTAGAGGCTTCAGGTGAAATTGTTGAGGTTTTGCATACCATCAATGATTCTCCACTGAAGTCTGTCCACATCTTTGTACAATATTAGAGATTTTGGAGGCCCAGACAGGGCAAACAATGTTGGGATCACTCATCAATAATACCGTATTTTACCTGCTGAAGTGGAGGCTAGTTATATTTAAGGAATAATCTCTTTTTCTGAATTTACCATGATGCAAATCTCATGAATGTCTTACTTTTGGAAAGTTAAACCTAATACTTGGAGCTATTATTCAGTTGAGATTTCATTGTAAATTCAGTACAACAGTGTTGTTCTGATTGGCCCAGACAGTGTCACAGATTCCGCTTTTTATTCGGCTGATGACACAGATTCCACTTTTTGTTTGGCTGATGACACAGGTTCCGCTTTTTGTTTGGCTGATGACACAGGTTCCACTTTTTGTTTGGCTGATGCCACAGATTCCACTTTTTTTTGGCTGATGCCTCAGATTCCATTTTTTGTTTGGCTGATGACACAGATTCCACTTTTTGTTCGCCTGATGCCACAGTTTCCACTTTTTGTTCGGCTGACAACAAAGTGCTAGGTTTGGGATCATCGATCTGTTTAGTCCCCTTCGCACACAACAGATCTGATACACATGCCTTTTGTACACCTGAAGCTGGTTTCTACAACCCCACTGCTTCCCTGCGGTGTCCTTATTAAAAATTTAAACAAAATACACAATATACATTAATTTTGTTCTGTCACCAGAAGGAGTACCCAAAGAACGATCGGATTGAGTTTCTATGAATATATCCATGAGAACTGACTGAACAAGGAATTTTTTCATATTTGCAGAAACAGTGGACTGTGAGGGAAACATTTGAGTATAACTTCATTTATTGGATCACAGCTCATCATTTCTTTCTGCTCCATGTAAGTGAGTGAGTTAAAATTTTAAGTCACATCGGCAATATTTCAGCCATATCGTGACTGTCAAGGGTTACATAAGAAATACATTGAAACTTATATAAAAACCTGCCAACACTAACATAACAACACTTATCACAGAAAAATATGTAAAACTAGTATGGAATCATTAAATAGACAATACTATACATAACAGTACATGAGATCGCCAGCAACTGAAGGAAGATCATCATACTAGGCACCATGGGGACTTACATTAGTTTTTCTATCTGCATGGACCCCAGCAGGATTTACATCATCCCTTCAGGTGTTTGCAATTATAAGCACATTTAGCCTTACATTAAAACAACAAATATTCACCAATTAAAGGACGTAGAAGGAACTTTTCTTATCCCTTTACATTTTGAGCCGTTGGGGTTGTTTGTTATTTATGCTACCATTTCACCTGTTGCTTCTTAAATATGAGACATCTTGAAAATACAAGAAGCTTAACATGAATTGAAAATTGTAAGTTTTGAACAAGCTTGCGAAAATATCACATGCATTGATCTTTTATGACTTCCACAACTTTAGAACTGAATGAATATGTGAGAACACTTGTTGATATATTTTCGAGTTTGGGTATCCATTTGTCACTAAATGAAGCATATGAACGTACCTAAAGAACCAGATGCCAGTGGCTGCGAGTGCGATAAATGCAATGAGGAACACAGGGACCAGTATGGCAGTCAGGTTGTTTGCTTCTCCGTCATTGGCCACATCTGGGGAGTCAAAGACGTTCATGAGCATATCCATCAGTGTTCTTACAAACAGTCCATAATAGTTAATCCACAATAACATATCACAGTTTTATGCATTTTGAATTGGCAGCTCGGTCTCGTCATATTTTTCTTTTCTTTTGATTTGTTGGTTTTGCAGATTTGTCTTTAATTTATGTAGATTCTATTTCTTGTCCGCCTCAAATATGTTTCACAATTTGTATACGAAGTGGGAAACGTCTAAGATGTGCATCCTTCCTCCCTCCGTCCCTCACTCGGCTACTTGTTCAAATAACATCACAAAACTCTTCCCCGTGTCTCCACCAACAGAAGAGATATGACTAGAATACTACTTCTGTGTGGATGTACAACCCAACTGACTCATTCACTCATTCATTTTTCAAAAGTTACCGACACAGAACGTATCTTGTACGAAAATCAGGGTATATCTTCTTTTAAAGTTACATGCATGTATATTATTTGTTATGTGGCAGCACATTTGTCTATCCTGATTTCACGTGACAGCAAATTGATTGAGGCGCTCGTACAATATCAAGCTTTGGTAGTAACCTTGACAGATAGATGTTTGGAGATAGTCTTCCTTAACATTCAAGGCCTCGGCATGGCTTTCGAAACGTTTTATGGTAGACGTAAACATTGGTATATTCTGACCTTCCGGTGGTACACACATCGAAAGGCAGGTCAATTACGAACATGAAAAAGCATGAGGACATTGCATCGAACATAATTTTTGTCACTGATTTGGAAATGTCTTCCGCATGTCTAGCATACAACCTTTTTAGCTTTACTGAGGCCTTGAATGTTGTAACCTTGATCAAACAACTTCTGAGCAAGAATTTTATGACGCTCTGTGAATTCTTGGTAGAAAGAGAGAAGGAGAAAGTTGAAGTCATGCCTCTTGTTGAGATTGTTTTGTCACTCTGAATCTTTATGCATAGATACAAACATGATACAGATGAGGAGGTCTCACTGGTCTCCTTTATTACTAATTCAGTTGGGTAAATCAGTGGAAGAGAATTAGCTATTTGATGACTACTGAGCGATATCAGATATCAGATCATCGAAAAACCTGAAGCTTTAAATTACTTTGTTTTGACTTTGCCAATCCGAGCATAAAGTAACAGATTCACAAGCAGTAGATTGGTGCCCTTGCAGATATTTCATTTTGCCTAAATCTTTTACATAGAATGAGGAAACCCAGCATTGAACATGTTGTTTACTCAGTATACATCAAATGGTATTTGCTTTCATACCTCGAGTAACGTTACAGAAGACTCCCACGTTGGTTCCATTGCAGTCAAGGGTGCAGTGCCCAGTTTGCTGGTTACACGTCTTCTCTGGACAGTTCATGTTGCAGTCTGTTTTACACAGATCACCATGCCAACCACGCCGGCATCCTTCAGAGCACTTCCCCGTGTCTCTGTTACAGTACTGAAGATTACTTGGTGGAACAAGAGCACAGTTCTGGGGACATGTTAGGTTGCAGTGCTCGCCATACTTTCCCCTCTCACATGTGGTATAGTCCTGGGCAGATATGACTGAAATAAGGCATTACAGGAAACAAGTATAATCAGTGATTAAGTCTAATAACTGGAAATTTCAGTGATTATGTCTCATAACTGTTTTTCACTAGGTGGTTATGTCTAATTACTGAAATCTTCAGTAATTAGACATAATCACTGAAATGAACCAAGGAATTTTTTGCTTGTTTACTGAAAGCATATCCATGCCTTTTTATAATAACTTGTGAGAAGGCTTCATAATCCTGTCCTAAGCCAATCTCCTGTAAACAAACAGAATCATGTGTTGTAACAACATTTGAGAAGGCTTCGCTAGTTGTCCATAGAAATCAAAACATATGTTACAGGAAACAAGTATAATCAGTGATTAAGTCTAATAACTGGAAATTTCAGTGATTATGTCTAATAACTGATTCACTCGGTGGTTATGTCTAATTACTGAACCAAACCAAACTGTATAATGCTGATGATTTCAATACCGATTGAACACTCTCTTTGCGTCAAGCGGTTCAGCTTGACTCAGTCTGTGGTGGTCAAGGCTTTGTAAGGTGTAATTGTGAACTAAACGGTGTCAGACCAATCGCTGCAAATGTTTAAAGGCCAAGATGCAATGTAATTCTAGATGTCATTCAAGTCTTTCCTGTGCAAACAAACATTCCTGAGTGTCCATCTGACTGCTATTTGTCATGCCATTCATGTCATACCATTCACGCCATACCATTTTATGACATAAAAGATTGCGCTGTTTAAGCTTATTTCTGTGATTTTTGTGTAAGGTATCTGGTTACAGGAGGTTGTATTTCCTTTGATAGCTAATCTAATTTCAAAACTAGCACACATTATAAAAACAAGGCAGGAATATGCTTTCAGTAAACAAGTATAAAATCACTTGGTTCATTTCAGTGATTATGTCTAAATACTGAAGTATATATATATATATAGAGTGAAATTAGAAACTTCACATTTTTAAAAATAATCCCATATATGATAAACAACGGACAAATGTATCAGAGAAGGTAATTTTTAATCATTAATGTCCAAAGAAGGATTTTAATTAACGGTAGTAACCATAATTTGTTCCAAGCACCTACGGTATTTGGTAATAGCATCAACAGTTCAAATCATAAGTCCCAAGCACGAGAATCTGATGGCACACAAGTTCAGTAGCGTGTACGGCCACCATGTGCGTTGACAACTACCACACAACGCCTCCGCATGGACCTTGTGATGCTTGTGAACACATGATTGAGAAGACGACGCCATTGTTGCTGCAAAATGGTGCCAAGATCTTGCAAATTCTGTGGTTGGTTCTGGAGAGTGCTCAAACTTCATCCAAGAGCATCCCAGACGTGTTCGATGGGATTGAGGTCGGGAGACCTTGACGGCCAGTCCATGACGTTGACTCCCGCTTTCTGAAGGAAATTCCTTGTCAATATTGCTAGGTGGGGTCTGGCATTGTCGTATTGGAAGATCAAACTGGGTCCATGTGCTGCCATAAAAGGCAGAAGTTCTGGTGCCAGTACCTGGTCGCGGTAAGCAGCAGCGTTGAGGTTGCCACGGATGACAAGAAGCCTGGAACGTGCATTGCCACAGAAAGCACCCCACACCATGACACTGTCAACTTCCTGTACACAACACTGGGCGTAAAGTTCATGACAGAGCCTCCACACCCTCGCCTTACCATCAGCAAATCGAAGATTAAATCGGCATTCATCACTGAAGACGACTTGATTCCAATTCCACTAAGGCCATCGTAAGTGTCGCTGTGCCAACAATTGACGTTGACGTCTGTGTAATCAGAATCGGCCCGCAGTATGGCCGTCGTGCTCGAAGGTGAGCAGTTCTCAGACGGTTTCGAACAGTTTGCGCACTCAGTCTACCCCTAAAGAGTTTTTTCTGGTTGACGTAGCCATCAAAAATCGGTTACGGTGACGTAAGACAATCCGACGATCCTATGCATGTGACGTCACACGTGATCGACCTGGCCGTTTGCTGTAGACGCGTCTGTAAATCATAAACAGTCCGTCGACTACAACCAATCGTCCTTGCGACTTCAGCTACGAACGTTCCCGTCTGCAACATGCCAATTGCACGTTCAAGTTGCACATTTGAAAGGCGTGGCATGACAAATGTCCGTAAAGACTTTTGTTTTCTTGTGTTTTTCTTTTTTTGTTAATGACTGCTAACAAGTATGGCTCAAAACACGTGCGGTATAATTGCCACGTGACCAGTTGCACGTTTTGCCACTATAGTGCTGTGCACATGATTTTGATCGATTCACCTGCACAAAAACGGGTGTTATCTGAAGACAATACGTGGCCATTAATGTTTAAATACACAATAAGGTCCCTCAATGATAACTGGTTAAAATGTTAAAGTTTTAGGATTGTGAAGTTTTTAATATATATATTGTCGTGCAGTGGAATATTAACTATTAACATTAATGCCACTCTCTTGATATGATGAAATAATTCAGATAATAAATTCCGAGAAGTAAACGTGAATCTCTTCTTATACAAATATGAAGAAATGTAAATGTGTCAAAATTAACTAAATATGATTCTCACAACCCATTTCTGTCAACCTATCAGTCTAGCCCTATTTTGGCTAGCATTGCTGTGTCCTATTGCGACAGCCTATCTGAACTTACACCTTCTACAACGTCCTACCTTGACGAGCTATAGACATATCGTGCCAATCTGACGAATGTACGTCCTATCGAGCCGACCTATCAAACCAAAGTGAACTTATCTCAAGTAAGTCCGATTTACCTCAATTCGCATTTGATCGGACAGCATGTCATACTTTTGTTTTCTCCGCAAAGCAAGTTGCGTACCAGCTATCTGTTTCAGCTTAACATGTCTTCAAACCATATATGGGTGAGGTGAGATAGAATGCGTCATGTGTGCGCTAAATGTGGGGGGAGCACAAATATGAAGAGTGCAATGAAAGTTCTCTTAAATGTAAGAACTGTGGAGGTGCTCACTCTGCGACATACAAAGGTTGTATTAAATACAAGGAAGCTGTCCAGATCCAGAAAGTCAGGGTTGAGGGTAAACTGTCTTATTCTCAGGCGGCACGAAAGGTGCGTGGAGATTTGGTTATTGTTCATGATCAGGTTCCAAAAGTCAATAAACCACCTCCTGCAGCTAAACCGCTGTCTCCGGTTATTACAATTTCTGATGTTGTTTCTCCTCCAGTCATGGTGACTCCTGGTACCCAGACTGAAACTCTGGAAGTTTAAGGTCAGACTTATCCTGTTATTGACATTATGCCTGAATCTTCTGGCAAACCTCTATTCAACAATGTCTCTCCTGTTGATTTTTTCAACTTAGTTGAAAATCTTGGAACTGCTCGTGCATTCAAGTCTGATGGTCTCCAGACGATAGCATCAGCTGCCCAGTCCCTCTTGGGGTTAAAATTGTCCCCTGATGACCTGAAACGTCCACTTCCCCTTCTGAACATAGGGATACGGCCATTTTGATACTACAAACTGAATCGAGACCCATCCAAAATAAATGATGAGTTTGACGCCATGCAAGATGGGCTGCTCTGTGATGTTGAAGAAGTGCGGAGCTAACAGCGGGACATCTGCTGCAGATACCAACGACTCGGACACGACTCCAAATTGTATGTTCACTGATGTTCACATGTGTGTCTCACTTGCAGTCGGTGATGAATCTCTGACGTAAGGCCGTCACACTCATCAGCGATCAACAGCCTTTGACATTGATATGGGTCTGCCTCAACGTGCTCGGCCCTGTACTCTTCATGTCAACCGAAAGCGTTCCCATAGACGATGAATCACAAATGGTGACTTCTGCCCGTCCACGATCAACAGCCATGAGGGGTTTTCGGTCCATGACGTGCGCAAACTGAACATTACCAAATTTCTGCCGCCTCATCTTTTTAACCTGTGTGTGCAGTGGCTGCACGTAAATTTATGTAGCGCACATGGATGGTTTTCATTGGGCGGCAGACACCATCGTGTGACAATGGACACGTTTGCATTGCATTTCCACATGTTTTCTGTCATTTTGATTATCGCCATAATGAAAGCAATATGGTTTCCTAAGGAGTTTTAACTGCATGTCTGCTTACCTTACCTCTGCAATGTTCCACATGCACCACTTAACATCACATCACTTTCACTTAAACATCTATTAAATAGTGGGTGTTCCCATATTTGTTTGACGTGGTATATATAATAAATAAACATTACTATCAACCAAGTTAAAATCAATCAATTCATGTTTATGCAAATGAAATGGTATGCCCGATCGGTCGATGTCTCCCAGTGTCTGTGGAAATAAGGCTGTACTTCCAGTAAGACTAATGTGTAGGCTAAGTATTTGGCGAAGTAAAAATATCTTCCTGAATGTTAAACATCCATACACTGAATTGTAAGATGTTAAGGGAATCGGGAAGCCTTGGAGTTTTTTTATATCAAAAGACACTCGGGTGACATTCTCTATTTATCAAATATTTGCCATTATTTTTCGAAATATATTACTGTTCTTCTAACTAAAGTTCCTGTCAACAATATTCAGTATCTTTTTAGTCAAGTGGTTTAGATCAATTCTTTGTCAATGTATTGCTAAATACCATGTGTAGGTGGGGCTGTCAGGTAGCCTTGTGGTTAAAGCGTTCGCTCGTCACGCCGAAGACCCGGGTTCGATTCCCGACATGGGTACCATGTGTGAAGCCCATTTCTGGTGTCCCCCACCGTTATATTGCTGGAATATTGCTAAAAGCGGCGTAAAACCATACTCACTCACTCACTTCGATGTGTAGGTATAGTTGTATCATATATTTTCATTTCCACTTATTTTTTACACGGGAATTCATTGGTTGACATTAGCTTTCACAGATGAGACAGCTCGTGAAATATTAAGCTTCCAGTCTTTAGAAGGATGATTGCAGGAAGCTGAATTACCCAGTGATACACCATCAGAACACTGGCCAACTCGTTAAAGTCATCTTACCTCGAGTAACGTTACAAAACACTCCCACGTTGGCTCCATTGCAATCGAAGGTGCAGTGCCCAGTTTGCTGGTTACACGTCTTCTCTGGACAGTTCATGTTGCAGTCTGTTTTACACAGATCACCATGCCAACCACGCTGGCATCCCTCAGAGCACTTCCCCGTGTCTCTGTTACAGAACTGAAGATTACTTGGTGGAACAAGAGCACAGTTCTGGGGACATGTTAGGTTGCAGTTCTCGCCATACTTCCCCCTCTCACATACTGTGTAGTCCTGGATAACCATTACTGAAATAAGGCATCAAAATGCTGTCAAAATAGGTAATACAGTAGGATAATGAAAGTATCTTCATGACTGTTATACATCATTGGCAAGACAATATGTAGGCATCCGATCAGCTGTTTTCATCAACAGCATGTAATATATTTCTTGAGTACGTTAAAAGAACTTTCCCGATTTTCGGGATTGAAAGTAAATGCTGAAAAAAACAAGTTGACATGGATAGGGTAAACAAAAGATGAAGATGTAACTTTTGTGAGGACTGGAATTTTGACTGGCCACAACATCAGTTTAAGTTACTAGGCAAAGATTTTGATGTTGATTTGGAAAATATTGTCAATTCAAACTATACAAACAAGTTTGATAAGACAGAAAAGGAAATGAAAATGTGGGAAAAGAGAAACGTGATACCTATGGGTAGAAATGTTGTACTGAAATCATTGTTGTTACCCAAACTCAATCACCTGTTTTGCAGTATATCAAGCCCACCCAAAATTGTAATAGAAAAGTTTCAGTCAAAATGTTTTCACTTCATCTGGAGATCTAAAACTGACAAAGTCAAAAGGAAAATTATGTCATTACATCCTAAATATGGTGCCATCACTGCCCCAGTGGTGGAAATGATCATCGCTGCACAAAAATTAAGCTGGGTTAAGAGACTGGTTCATGGTAATTCCACGTGAACAACTTTCTTTTTTGAAAATGTAGAAGTGCAAATGTAATTTACCTGGCTGATGCTGCCTAAATTAACGGAAAGGTCATTCCAAACATCAACAATAAAACTTGGAAGGACGTTTTGTTATGGTGGTCGGTACACTTGAATTGTTGTGGTTATGTTAAACCATCTGGTGAGGGTATGATGGGCAAACCTGTCTGGTATAAAAATCAAAGTCTATTTATTTTCCACAATGGCATCAAAAGGGTATATCATATGTAAATGACTTCATTTATGACACAGGGAAAGTATATGATTTTGATGAATTTGTACAAAAATACAGTTTAAAGGCAGACTTTTTGACCTATCAAGGAGTAGAACTATCAATGGTCAGGTATTTACAGAATAACAATATAATACATTGTACTAAAGTTTGCCAAAGACCTGTACTCTCATATAATGTATCAAGGTTAAACAATAAAAAGAGAAGCGAGGTATTTTATGAAGCCCTATTAAACCCTAAATTTATAAAACATAAGTGTTACAGTCAATGGGAAGATTTTCTTGAAAAACAGTCTACAGATACAGAGTGGACAAACTTAAACCTTATGACAAAAAGATGTACACAAAGTTCTGAATTAAGATGGTTTCAATTTAAAGTTATTCATAATATTTTAAGTACTAACTGTTATATATTTAAAACTGGATATGTTGAATCGCCAGTTTTTTCATTATGTAATGAACCATCTGAAACAATTACACATGTATTATGTAATTGTCACTATGCTGCTGATATATGGACGAAACTTTCAGATTGTCTTGGAAACTATACAGGAGGCTGAGTGAATTTTAGTAATGAACACATACTGTTTGGATTTAAAGAGAAGAATAACAATTCACTCAATGCAGTAATTATGGCAACAACATCTATGCTGTACACATTTAATAGAAAAAAGTCAAACCAATGTTTTAACTTATTCAAAAAGAAATACTTCGATATTATGAAATTACAAAATGTATTGCATATTCACATTGTAATTATGCAAGTTTCCATGCCTTCTGGTCTTCTCTACATGTGTTATTTAGAAACTCTGTATAACTATGATATCGGATCTTTCTATGCTACAAACATGCCAATAATGCCACAAACAATCCATGCCCACTCTATGTATGATATTGAAATTACAATATGATGGAAAATGGAATAAATAATTACAAAAATAAATGTCATGTAAATCTTTGATTTATCAAATTGAATCGATTATTTTCAAAATCTATGGTTGTTCATATACCTGAAGCTCCTTTTAACAATCTTTAGCATTTAATATGTATAACTCTTTTACGTCCAGTGGTTAAGTACATTCTTTGTCAATTTATCTCTAAATATCTTGTGAGGGTATAGTTATTTGAGATATTTTCATTTCCACTTGTTGTTTTACATAACGTACTCACTGGTTGACACTAGAAGTGCAGTAGAGAAGAGTCTCAGCATTGCTGAAAGTTGAACCCCGCAACTGAGATGCCTTCAATAGATGAAATGTATATTGTTATAACAATTTGAAATCCCCAAACACATTTCCAAGATACCATAGCTCGATATGAAATAGTTCAGCAATAAGTTTTTAAATGTAAACATGTGTAAATGTAAACATGTGTATACACTAGAAAAGTATTTGCTTCAAAGGAAGCTGCACCTTCCCTACTCAGTCTCAATTATCTGCCGAAGTAGATTCCATCATGTAAAATGCGAACGTTGTGGCATTACATATGATCAAATTCTTCTTTGATACAAAAAAAAGTTAAAGGCTATGTAACTCTGATGAAATCAAATTTGAAAAGGACTGCAGTACACTTGAGGGTACGTTGCTTTGGGTCTAATGTAATCATATGTGTTTCAGGAAAACACATGCAGAATACAGTCCATGTTAAAACTTTCCTGGCGTGAAATCAAAGTGTTCAAATAAGCACCTGTCTAATAGTATAAATAACTATCTGAATCAAATTCCGGCACATTATTGCTAGTTCTTGTAATGATAAAGAGGCAATAACAGATAATGCAATCTCGAATTTACCTTGTGATAAGTAATGCCAATGTGCACATGTCAGCTAATCTCCTGCAATAAATCATTTCATTTATCAAAATGAAAAACTGTAACAGGAAGAAACATGCCTTTTCTTCTGACAGAAACTGTCCTGGGTAAAAAATAATAGTTGTACAAAGACGTTTGGTTTCAATCTCGGTTGAGAAATGACATGCCTTCTTTTAAGAAAAATGTATACAAAACAGAAAGCGTTACTTAACAACGATCTGAATGGTGAGTTGACAAAATGTCACGAATTTACTTGAAAACGAAAACAAATTCCCAAATGATGATACCATAAAAATACATTGTGATATTGATCTGATAAATGACAAGAGTATCAAAGGTTATGTTATTTTATTTTTCCAGGAAATAATCTCTGAGTATAATTTCGCAACAGATTGGCATGGCTGATCCGTTTACTCCAATTGATATAAATACATGTTATTCACAAGACATATCCAGAGTAGTACTTTGTGACAATGTCCTTTCAGTGACTGAGCACCAGAGGGCCACCTCATCTCTATTCCCTGTTTGGAGGTGAGGTGAAATGGGGTTTAACGTCGCGTCCAAGATTATTGCACTTATATAGCGACGTGCATGTACGTGTGTGTGTTTGTGTGGCTGCTTGTACTAGTCCGGACTGATGCCGATTTATAGTGCTAGCTCACTGAGATACCATGCCGCAGTTTAACATGAATACCCCACTCAGACACAGCATACTGACTCCGAGCCGACCAGTCGAGATTTTAGGCCCTTAATGCCGAGCAACAGACAGGGTAACAACAAGTATCATCTTTTGGTATGACGCGCCCGGAGATCAAACCCAGGACCTTCCGCTCACCAGGCGGACGCAAGGAAACATTTTAAATTGTTGTGATCAACGTAACCTCCTGCCATGATTTTTTTCCGGTTTAGAAGGAAAAAGAAAACATTTTTTGAGTGAGTCACTTGCTGACAAACTAACTTCACAGACGCAAACCCAGCTCTACACTGGAGAGTGTGGCACAGGCTGGCCGTAGCAACACACACCTGTACGAATGTATATGACTATCTATTTGTTATGATTTCAGAACACAATATGACCCTGTTGAAGTTTATTTGTATGGCATATTTGATCATTTTTTCTAAAGGTAAGAGTTTCTCATACATCTTCTTATTATATAGTCCTGTTCAACGTATCATATCAGTAAGTATTTGCTTTAAAGGCACGATACATGTTTGTCAATGATTCATGCAAAGAATGTGTGTGTGTGTGTGTGTGTGTGTGTCATGCCTACCCTCTCCGCGACCACTTGATTTTCAGTGAACTGTTCACATACTTGTAACCTTTTGTGCTCTGCAATGGAATCTGTTTCGGCGGACAATCGGGATTGGTTATTCCCTGACTTTGATGTTTAATATTGTTTATGTTATTTTCTTAATTTATAAAATGCAATCAAATATTGTGTACTCCTTTCCATTCCAGGCGACCGGTGTAAAAACAACCAGCACTGTTCCGACTGTGACAGAAGTACAGGACGTTGCCTCACAGACTGTGACACTGGGTATTTTGATCAGATGTGCACTTCAGTATGCAGCAGGAACTGCAGAAATCACTCTTGTCAGTTGTCACTCTCCGGCACTGGTGCTTGCACTGAGGGTTGTGTCCCTGGATATCAAGGTCCTGGGTGCAGCATACGCTGTGGCAGTCCAGGAGGTACCTGTGCAGCATGTCCAGGTGGTTGTGTTGGAGGATATTGTCAGCTAGGCTCCTCCTGTGTGTCTGGATGTGTAGACTCCTACTACGGGACTGACTGTAAGACTTGTTCAAGTAGATGTAAGTCCTGCAACATGATGACATCATTGTGCAAGGAGTGCCGCCCTGAATACTTTGGTCCGAATTGTGCGTATTCCTGTGATCACTGCCTAGGATCCTGTGAACATCGATGCGCAGAGGGCTGTCTTCCTGGATTCTATGGACCTTTCTGCGACGAGAAATGCAGTGAAAAGTGTGGACCAGACCCCAACTTTTCTACTAGCAAGCCTCTTCAGGCACCAGATGCTGGTTTACGTGACTGCCACAGAGCTGGTGGGGATTGTATCCACGGGTGTGAAGAGGGCTGGCATGGTCAACACTGCACTTCCCCATGCAGTGCTAACTGTACCAGTAAAGGGTGCAACTCTACAGGCAGCTGTGGAGACCAAGGTAGCTATAACACTACAATGCTTCCTGGTTTACCGGTAGCTTTAATCTATAACCAGTTCAGTTGAATGTGTTATTATATAAGTTAAGGTCACCTATTTTCATAGATATGACAGAGGGCACCAGTGTGCATATATCCACCCTATCGGTTTGAGGTTTGCGGATCTTAATGTGTCCATGTTTTGTTATCATAATATATACTGAACAACAAAAGTTCCTTTGACTTTGAATAAGATTTAATGCAAAGTTATGTTTTTTCACCATATCTGAAACAATTTCGGTTTGCAACAGATAAAAGACTCCTGTAAATGTTCATAAGGTTTAATTTGCCATGCTGCGTGATTTCATAAAAAAAACATGAACATGCCAAAATGTCAATTTACAAATCAAGAGCGCGTGTGTCCACCTCTGGTTGCGATGCAAGCAACACATCTTCATCTCATGGAATGGACAAGGCGTCGCACAACGTCCTGTGGGATATCTGTCCATATCTGCTGATGTTTCGAAGTTCATGGAGTGTCTGTGGAACACGTGGTTGACGTCGAAGGCGCCGATCCATCTCATCCCAGATGAGTTCGATTGGTGAGAGATCAGGGGAGTGAGCCGGCCAGGGGATGACATTCACGTTGTTTTGTTGAACAAGTCGAGCAATATGAGGCTTGGCGTTGTCATGTTGAAAGGTAATGCCTGGGCCATGACGACGCAAAAACGAAGAACAAGAGGGCCGATGATCTCGTCGCGGTAGCGCTGTCCACTTCCCTCTACCACTATCAAATTGGTCCTCTGTCTTGCTGTAATTCCAGCCCATACCATAACGCTGCCGCCCCCGATCTTCTTCCATGACACAATGACTGACGTAACGTTCACCTCGACGTCGGTATACTCGAATCCATCTATCGCTGTGGCTGAGGTAAAAACGAGACTCGTCAGTGAATAGAACTTGTCCCTACTGCATGGCCGTCCAGTGTAGACGCTGTCTGCACCACTGTAGACGTGCTTGACAGTGGTTTCCTGTCAAAATGGGACGTTTGGTGGGTCTTCTGGCGACTATACCTGCACATCTAAGGCGGCGACGTACGTGAAGATATTCGTCGAAGGCCAGGGATGCTTCTTGCAGTCACTGTTGCTGGCTGGAATCGATTTCGTAGGTGTGTTGTTCGCATCCAGTTATCTTGGATTATTGGTTACGCGTGGCCTGCCACTCCGAGGATGGTCTCTGACTGCATTCGTCTGTTGCCAACGTTACCATAAACACCAAATGGTGTTTCTGTGGACGTTAAATTGTGTTGCAACATGACGTTGACTCGATCCTGCTTCAAGCCTACCAATGGCTCGCAGACAATCTTTTTCGGACAGGCGTGGCATTTCGTAATGTTGAATAATTGCGTAATTTTGTTGTTTTTCTGAGTGCTTGTTGTCAGCACGATGCTAAACAATGCATATGGAGACCCGTTAACGCACAAGTTTTTATACCCATTCTTGGCAAGTGAAATGCTTTTGAAAACTGCTCATTTGTGATAAATTGAAACAATTATCATGACATCTATTATTCTACATTTCAGGTTATAGTGACAGCGGCAATCTCTACCTGACGATTGGTTTATCAACAGCTTTTTCACTTTTTGCTATGCTCCTCTTGCTGGTTCTAACACTTTACTGCTGCAAGCAATCTAGAATTAAAAGGTAAGTGCATTGAAGATATTTAATCATTGAATACTTAAATTCAAGATTTGGATGTGTGGTTTAAGCGTTTATTCTATCACATGTCTTCTTGTTTCACGTAACAGTGCTGCCTTTATCACAAGTGTATGTACTTATGGCCTTCTCCCGTGGGATTCTGAGTTATAAGAGGCCCCTAGCAACCAATTTGTTCTCATGGAATCCCAACGACATTGGACGTCCTTCATGCTAGGTGGTGCGGACTTGATTATTTGCATGAAGCCACCACGTACGTGACATATTACTACACATGGCGTTGAACAGCAAACAAAAAAAAACGTCTTCATTTATTCTCTCCCACAGAGATCACAAAGTACAGGGTATTATTCCATGCAAAGAAGCAAGTCAAGAGGACAAGGTATTACCGGACTACTGTGAAATCCTGGACGAAGAGGTGGACATGTGTGCGATGAACCAAAGACAGTCAGTACAAGGACCTGCTCCTGTCATGCCTGTTCTGGCAGAATGTTTTGGGCCAGTCCGTGACAGTGTTGTCAACTATGATGCTCTGTCGAAGATTCCTGGTGTTGACGATAACACCTACTCCGATCTCACGCGACCGAAAACGTTACTCAACTATTTGTCTCCCATCAAGGAGTGACTGAGTGAGTATGGTGTTACGCTGCGTTTAGCAATATTTCAGCAATATCACGGCGGGGGACACCAGAAATGGGCTTCACACATTGTACCCATGGCGGGAATGGAACCCGGGTCTTCAGCGTGACGAGCGAACACTTTAACCACTAGGCTAGGCAAGTATTAAGACAACTTTGAGAAAGCACAATTTGAAGTTTATAATTTCTTCCTGTTCAATATAGAAAGCGGGATACATGTTTGTTTTTTATGAAACACGTGTTTCATTTGATCATACCGTCACATCATCTTTTTTATAAAAAACTATTTGTGGTAAGACTCCTCACACAAACAGATTGGGATCGGGAGGTCAGGCTCGCTGACTTAGTTGATGCATGTCACCGTATCCCAATTTCTGCATGCTCATGATGTGAATTACTGTATTGTCTGGTCCAGTCGCGATCATTTACGGACCATATGTAGCTGGAATATTGTTGAGTGTGGCGCTTAACAACAGACAAAAAAACACAGACAATATCTACATAAGCCCCCTGCAGCCTAAATATAGTCACTAGCGTAGATCGCGTCCAATCACTTGCTACTCTAAAGGTAACTAAGTTCTGTATCGATTACGCTGTGAACGTAATGTCCTACAGTCACAACGTGTTTGATGGACTACCGTCTACCCGCTTCCTTGCGGTGCATGTTTCTCGAGTCAGTTAATTCATATGTGTATCTTCACTTTGCCTCGCTGTTGCTTTTAATGAAGTTTATGTCCGGTTGGGTAGTTTCGTGAAAATATTGATATAACCGCGTGTGATACTTGTCAGTGAGTACTTTATGACACTAATTTGTACATTATATTATGTTATCATCTCATATTGGTATAGTTTTTTTTGTTAGAGGACATTAAGTTTCTTATTTGTCTTGGCTTTGCTTTGAGTTGTTCTTAGTATCAGAGGGGGCATGGGTGGCCCAGTCGTCTTAGGCGCCGCGATTCGCTGTGCAGAGTTGCGTGCCTTGGTGACGCCAGAAACCTATGATTGTGCGTTCGAATCCCGGTTAGCCCGGATTATGTTTCTAGGTTTGTCAGCACCATACCCGTGCTCGTGGGTTTCACCGAAGTGGTGAACGTCTGAGACCTGCATCACTTCAGTCTTTCCTCCAACATTAAGCTGACACGCCGTGATATCACTGGAATACTCTTAAAAGCGGCGTTAAACCTAACTCACTCACTCACTCACTCTTAGTATCAGAACGGATTTTTTTGAATTTTTTTTTGTCTTTGCTCTGCTTTGATTTGTCGTGGTTATTTTAGTTCGAGGGGTGAAATCATCTCAACAGTTTCACTCTCTATCCACTTGTACAGGATTAATAGCGTTCTGCTTTTAAACATATGATTCAGTTGTTTTATTAATCAGATTTACATGTTCACTTTGTAAATCACTTTAATCAATCCAACCTGTTTACAAGGGATTGTACTTCTATTCTCTGTTCCTGAGGATATCCCTTGCTGTGGGATGAATCATGCCAATGACAAAGGACAATGTCAAATGTATGTATACTTTGTAGGAGAAGGATTGTTAATATTCTGATTAGTTTATTCATATGTATCGTTCTTCAATCATTTGCTTATTACCTAATTGATGCGAGGACACTTCAAACGGCGATGCAAAGTTGCACTTGACAATTAGCTCGAGTTAGCTTCCCTGGATTCTTAGAATTTCAGCAAGTTCGTAGGATATTGTCTCAGTCCAGGTCAGTATATGTAAACATGCTAGCCTACTCAAAGTAAGGACCATCACTGGATGAGAGTTCCAAGGATATCCGTGACACGTTCAATCCAATTTCAGTTATTTATGAACTGATTTTTAGATTTGAAATGTATGGTTATTTCTGTGCATTGACATAAGATGCTGATGACGTTGTTATGGGAAACTTTCACGTTGACCTCGTCATGGTGACGGTAGTTAAGAAATATCATGGACAAGGTCTGTGACAAGTCGTGTCGGGGAGGATGTAGTGAAGCATCCATGTGATCAGTTCACAAGAGGCCTCAAATACAATATGAATACATCCAAAGGAATGGTTACTATACCTTTAATATTGCAAGACCACATGAAATGACATTGTTCCTCTTGTGAAGCTTATTCATATCTTTACCTAATAAAGCATTGCTTTTAATGTGGGCGTTCTCTTTCTGTTTGATAGTTGCATGTGAATTTGTCAAACCACACACCAAGCAAGAGGCGTATCAAATTGGTTCAAAGTCAGGACCACATTTTATGTCAACGACATAACGCTATATGATCCTTGGAATATTACACACAGACAGGGTGGTCTTACGCGGCCAGTGTGAAGGGGACGGGCAGTGTTGTCCGACTTGCCCAGAATAGTTCGGCAGTGTTGTCCGACTTGCCCAGAATAGTTCGGCAGTGTCGTCTGACTTGCCCAGTGGTGTCGGGCAGTGTCGTCTGACTTGCCCAGAATAGTTGGGCAGTGTCGTCTGACTTGCCCAGAATAGTTCGGCAGTGTGGTCTGACTTGCCCAATGGGGTCGGGCAGTGTGGTCTGACTTGCCAGGCGCGGACAGAACGGGCATTTTGGACGGGCAGCAACAATCAAGAGAAACAAAATAATGTGTGATCCGCTACAGGCTGACTGTTTTATAATCGGATACCATGATGGCGTCACATGTATGTCTGAGACAAACAGATCTGACTCGGAAATACCATAGCCGCCTTCGATAATATTATAAGGGTAACGCTTTTTCAGGGCATTATCATTTGCAGGAGCCCGAGGTCTTCCATTCCCTGAAAAGACCGAGGGCATCTGCAAATGTTAATGCCCTGAAAAATAGCGTTACTGTTACTATAGCTAAAATGGATAGAATATTTAAGCAAATAAAAATAAACAACAATGTCGGTTTTGAAACATTTAGTGCAATCAACACTGTCACTGACCCACTTTTACAAATATGGAAACGTCATAGAACAAACCTGATGACGTCACTATTGAACGTGACGTCACCTATCCCTATGACGTCATCTAACAACGGGCGTGATAATGGCCCGTCGTCAAGCAATATGAGGGCATTGTCAAGTTACAGTGACCCGGTCATTTCTGATAACAGGCAGGCGGTTTAATGATAATCCTATCATATTTAGCTATAATTACAGTTAATATATCTGGAGCAGACACACCGTATTTCCTCATACATTGAGGTTATTGTCGTAATAAAGGCTCGATCACTTACCTTTACACTAATAGAAACACACTAGATACGGTACATGTCCGCCCAAAATGGCCAACGCCGCCTCACAAGTGATATAACACTGCACATGCCGTGTGTGTATGGTGGCCTTGTGGGGGCGATATGTGCCTTCCCGCTTTAACTTGTTTGTACCTGCAGTTCTAGAGATAGCAGTGTCATTGTAGTGGGCCTGTTTTAGGTATATTTGCTTATAAATGCAAGGCATTCAATTAACTCTTACACAATACACCACGGCTGCATATACATATAAGTACATGAGGTCAAAAAGAAATAATTAGCAATTATTGCAAAAATATATTTGCTTCTTGATTTCGCTCTATTTTACTCTGCAGTCAGCGATAGTTAAGATGTATGACGTTGGTCTGTATATAATCGAGTCAGAAAAGTCAGTGGTTGATGTTATGAGCAACGCCCCACGCCGTCGGAGTGTGATGATAGACAGCCAACCAAGTGATCGAGCCAGACCACATGATGTATTGTAGTCACATCTACCGACCAGCACAAGTTACTGGGGACCTGTTCTAACCAGGCACCCACAGCGGGGTATTATACTTATTTACGTGGGACCAAAAAACACGTATATCATCGGTATCGTATCTATCAAATATATTCACCGACATACACGGAATATTGAAATAAGGATTATGATGTGAATAAAATAAGTACTTGTGAAGCAATGAAACCTATTTAGTTATCTTGCTATCAAGGTTAAAGCATGTCGTCTTTCTTATAAGCGATCTCGGAAATAGAAATACGCAGCTTACACGAAACTAAAGATTGGGTTATGCGTGTTTATCATAAACAACCAACGAAACGTGTCATTTGGCCAGGACATAGCTCCCTGAATGAACTCCGACACAAACATAAAAATGTGTTAAGTAAATACGACTTTATTTGCAGTGGTTGCGTAGCCACAACGATCGATAACACGCACCCGTCACAACCAGAATATCGATAGGGTAAGACAGGGCGTGCTACCGGTGTATAACAATAGCGAATAACAACAGAGTGTAACAACATTGAGGACAAACAGATTACATGCACAATATTCATGTTCCTGTCACATTGAGCAATTAATTAAACAAAAGGGATACACTGCTTTTTTATGATTCTAAGAAATCACTGAACGAAAGTTTCATCATAAGCTCAGTAGCATTTATCTGTGCTGAGTCAAATACAAAATAATTATTTAGGGCCAAAACATTAAAACTACCCTCCAGTGTGCTGCAAAATAAAGTATTTATTAAACGTTCTTTAGTTATAAGCACCAGAATCTCTGCACACAGCAGGCGTAATTCATATCGAACATGTCGTTTTATTAGTTTTAACTAAATCAGAAAATGTTATATAGTGTACCTGGATTTTCTGGTTCTTCGATCACGTGATTGTGTGGCTTGTTTACAGGTCACCGTCGCATGTAGACAGTGGCTGTATCCCCAGTAAACTATTACGTCATGAGTATACATAGTGGATGTATTATCAAGAAACTATTACGTCATGAATATACACAGTGGCTGTATCACCGAGAAACTATTACGTCATGAATATACACAGTGGCCGTATCACCAAGAAACTATTATGTCATGAGTATACACAGCAGCTGTATCACCAAGAAACTACTACGTCATGAGTATACACAGTGGCTGTATCACCAAGAAACTATTACGTCATGAGTATACACAGTGGCTGTATCACCAAGAAACTATTACGTCATGAGTATACACAGTGGCTGTATCACCAAGAAACTATTACGTCATGAATATACACAGTGGCTGTATCACCAAGAAACTATTACGTCATGAGTATACACAGTGGCTGTATCACCAAGAAACTATTACGTCATGAATATACACAGTGGCTGTATCACCAAGAAACTATTACGTCATGAGTATACACAGTGGCTGTATCAACAAAGAACTATTACGTCATGAATATACACAGTGGCTGTATCACCAAGAAACTATTACGTCATGAGTATACACAGCAGCTGTATCATCAGGAAACTATTATGTCATGAGTATACACAGTGGCTGTATCACCAAGAAACTATTACGTCATGAATATACATAGTGGCTGTATCACCAAGAAACTATTACGTCATGAGTATACACAGTGGCTGTATCAACAAGAAACTATTACGTCATGAATATACACAGCGGCTGTATCACCAAGAAACTATTACGTCATGAATATACACAGTGGCTGTATCACCAAGAAACTATTATGTCATGAGTATACACAGCAGCTGTATCATCAAGAAACTATTACGTCATGAATATACACAGTGGCTGTATCATCAAGAAACTATTACGTCATGAGTATACAGTGCGGCTGTATCATCAAGAAACTATTACACCATGAATATACACAGCGGCTGTATCATCAAGAAACTATTACGCCATGAATATACACAGTGCCCGTATCACCAAGAAACTATTACGTCATGAATATACACAGCGGCTGTATCATCAAGAAACTATTACGTCATGAATATACACAGTGGCTGTATCACCAAGAAACTATTACGTCATGAATATACACAGCGGCTGTATCATCAAGAAACTATTACGTCATGAGTATACACAGCGGCTGTATCACCAAGAAACTATTACGTCATGAATATACATAGTGGCTGTATCACCAAGAACGGAACTTGCATCAACGTTCCCCTCTTTTTCTTGTGACAGACCTTGTCTCCCTTCGATCATTGTCTGAGACACACATTAACGTTTTGTGGTGATCTCTAACTTGGCGGCTGGCTGGTTAGAAAAGATGTTATTTATATGGGTTGGATAACATAATTCAACGTCGAAGATCCGAAATTTCTATCCCGTTTCGAAACGGGAAAAGTTGTTTGCATTTTAGAGTCTGGGATGTGTTGAAAAGAATGGCAGATGGAACATTGGGGGCTTTTTGCTCCTGATATTATGATTTTGTAGTTTGTGATTTGCGGTTGTGATGAGTGTTTGATTAATATGTTGCATGTGGCCTTGAACCTCTGCATGTGTGTTTACATATTCATACTCAATTGGCAGATGGCAAATTTGTGAATAGAAGCTGTGTCATTCAATGGAGTAGAGGGGACAGTAGAGAAGATCAGATGGATGAATTTAGGGTAGTTGATGGATTTGGTGTTGATTTAGAACAGTGTTTCTATTTGTTTCGTCTTCATCAATTTGCTGATTAGATTTTTTTGGATTGGTTTAGGTAATTTGGATTGGATGTGTAGTTTGGATAATTGTTATGGCTTCTAAAGGATTGATATTTCGCGTTTGTCCGTTGTTTGGCAGTGAGAGGTAGTGAAGTTGCTGAGAGGTATGGGAAGATTTAGCTTAGGCCGAAATTGAAGTGACTAGGATTAATTTGGTGTGTTGGTGATAAACTCGGGAAATCATACTTGTTGGATATTAGTGTTGAGTGGGGGTGAGGAAGCCGTGATTAATACTAATGAAAAAGAAGATTAAAATATAATAATCATATTGAATGGAGAGGGTTAATGAAGGCCTAGTTGACGGATGGCGGGGCTTGGGTTGCAGAGCAATGGCGGTTGTAGTGGTGATGGTGGAGAAGGGATCGTTGACCTGCAGCTGGGCTTGGCTGGCCTGCTGATGAGTGGCGGTGGGGCTGGCTGATGACGGAGATCTGTCGTGGATATTTTAGTGGTGTTGTGAGGTTTAGGACACGGAGAGTTGAATCTGGGTTGATTTGGAGTTGTATCTGCCTGAGGGTGATGTTGACGGGAGGACCATGAAGGAAATGATGATCCATCAATTTCTGTACAAGCTTATGTAGTGAATAATGACAATGCAGCTGAGTCATCATTCTGAAGTTTAGAATAGTGAACAGTTTCTCTTGTAGAAAGAAGAAGGTTCACGGAAACACTTTTTATCACAATGGCAAGCTTTTCAAAATAATTGGTGTTTCCTGAAGATTGTTCCAAATCTAAAAATATTGTTAACTTGTTTTTGTCTAATGATGGCGTCTTTGCAATTTTGTTTTGAAGACGCCTTAATATCTTCAAACGAAACCCCACGTTAAAGTTCATGAAGGGAGGACCACAACAAAAATAGTCTCCTACTTCAACAAGCTGTGGAATTTGACCAGTGTCACTGTACGAGTTCATAGTAAAGATTGCGTACAACTTTTGGACATTTTCAGAATGACGCTTTTTCAGATTAGATTTTAGTTCATGCAAAAGTCTTTGAAGGAGTGTTGTATCCGTTGGTAATTCAAATTTATCATCCAAAACTGGCTCCTACAGAATATATCGCTTGGATGAGATCAATCGACATCTACAGACCGTTTGACTCCAAATGAGAACGATGAATTGCAAAATAACTCGAAATCCAGAAAAGTGTATGAAACATACAGACGGCCCCTCTAACGCTCTGTCATTTCCCCTACCACAGAACGTGCAGTGCATGCGTGCTTGCGCTGTGCCTTCCACGGTTTGTCCCCCTACGTGTCATGTACACATTTCTATACAAAATTACATGCTAGTTTCTTAAAGAACTTCATCCGTCATGGGTCTTAAATTAAACAAAATTCAGATTTTGTTTGGTACAGGGTATTCATGGTCAAGTACCGTATTGATTTTTCATACACTTTTCTGGAATTCGAGTTATTTTGCAAATGGACTGTACACTGCAATGAAATTACATTGCAAAGCTTTGCAGACCATTGTGACATCACTGGTTACCATGACGTCACAATCAAATGACATTACTAATGGCTCTGCTACTGAAGCTGTTTGCAGTACTTTTTACACTGAAGACACTGCTTATTACTGTCTAGAAATTGAAAAAGTTGAAAGAATGATGTTGGATGATAAATAAAATCTTTTGATATCAAATATATCGTTGATAAAAGTGGCAAAGCCTCGGAATTTGTCCACTTTTATCAACTTGTGTTGATATATTTGATATCAAAAGACACTCGGGTGAGATTCTCTATGTCTTCAATACGTAATGCAATATAAAACACATATCTTTCCCTTGATTTACATAATGCTGCAGGTTAAATTTCAAAACATCATTAACACTAACAACCTCATAGCCTTTATCCCCAGACTTTGCTCCTAGTTGTCTTTCCTCCCCCTGATGCACCACTCAGCGTAACACGACCTCAGGTCTCTTAGGCAGCCTTCACGTTCCTGTAATTGTTGCGTCTCTTCATCAGCACTTCGTCCACATCTGTTTATAAAGATAAAGGGATAGTTATATTGTGTCTTTATTTCATATTTTTAGTATATGCACAACACTGACAGTTGGGAAACATATTCCATATAAAACTCAGTTAAATGCGAGATACTAACCCATCAGATTTCCTTTTTTGTTTTGTATTTGTACCTATGAAGTTAGCACGTGTTTACATTGTTACTCAATTTTCAAGTTCAGAATTATCATATTATCATGGTGTAACATTTATACTAAGTTATCCTATAATAATAAGATTCACATCAAGTGTTTTTATGAGTTATCATGGTGTAATATTTATACATCATTTCATATAATAGTTT
Source organism: Haliotis cracherodii (assembly GCF_022045235.1). NCBI lineage: Eukaryota > Metazoa > Mollusca > Gastropoda > Lepetellida > Haliotidae > Haliotis > Haliotis cracherodii. The sequence continues at coordinate 2,442,144 of NW_027266289.1, read as the reverse complement.
AGCAGGTAATACTTATCATCAGGTAAAATGCATATATTAAATATCAGTAGTTTCAGTTATAGCTTTTTAGACAGATGCTAGCCTAAGGTAATGGGAGCGCATCTCCTAGACATACTATTAAAAAAAACAAGAGTTACGCCTACATAGTTTAATTGATTTGAAGCTTTTAGATAAATGCTAGCCTAAGGTATCAAGATCCCATCTCCCAGACAAAAGATATGTCTACATAGTCTTATAGATTACCTTGAACTGTTTTATTTAAGTAAATCTGTCATCACCTATATTAGAATAACAGTCAGCAATTACTTCAATTTAGACTCATTAAGGATTAGCCTCCATACAAGCTCGTCTATAGGGCATTAAGGATTAGCCCCCATACAAGCTCGTCTATTGTGCATTAAGGATTAGCCCCAACACAAGCTCGTCTATAGTGTCACCATAATCTCCTTGAAAGCATCCAGTAAATATGTCAACAAGATTAGTGCCAGTCCAACAGGATTAACAGGATTCCCCTCTGTCGAACCATTCAATTAGCATAGGGCACAACAAATCGTGTATCAACCATATCATATTCCTTTTTATTGTTCATTTTTTTGTTAAATACATACTGTAGCAAAGTTTTAGCAGAGAAGGGGTTTGACTCTCTTACCAAGCAAAACCTCTCTCCCACAGCCCAGAGTGTTGTACCGACTCTCTGTTGCACCCTCAGTTATTTTCCAAGTATAGATTGTAAATTGTTCATTGTTCTTGTAAATAAAATTGTGATTAGTCTCCTGTGACTCCGGCTCTTTGCTGACTAATTCCCCAAGGAAACCAGCACGCCATTTGGTAGGTATCGTTCACCCAGAACAGTCCATGATAATATTACGAACTCTAAATTTAAGTGAGAGGATTTTTGTTCACATGGTTTAGTTTTAATGTAGGAAGTAGCATTTTTCAAACTACAAGTACTATGTACTTCGCTTCAAGCTGCGCTGGAATCATGTGATAGTCAGGAAGAATGTGTTTGCTGAGACCGGAAGTAAAATCATCCAAACTGGGTGTACTTATGTACTAAGGATGCGTTTTCCCAAACCTGTAGTGACATTACCAAAAATTAAAGTACTTACTTAAGTAGTAACTTTCTTTGAAAAAGAACCTGAACCATTGTAACATCTAACAAGTAAAGGGTCTTCCGAAACCGGAAGTTATTTAATAAGTCAAGACGTATAGTAATGCAATTGGTAAATGAGCCAAAGCCACGAAACAGTGGATCGGTGCTATTCTCTGTGCCCTGTGTAGCCAAATAATAGACAATCCAAACGGACCTCCATGTATGTCAAACTGGCTAATCCAATAAATAGAAGTATCATTAGGATACTTGCAGCTAAGTTCAGTCATTTGAAAGAGGTATAGGTTTTGAAATATTCTTGGTATCTGACAATTCTGTCATTTCAAACGTGTTAAAAGTAGAGCCACACTACTCATTATATGAACAAAACACCATTAAAAGTCAATAAGTTGAGTAATTGATGTTGAGAAATACTTAAGCAGCAGCTTTGGCCCTTGATGTGTTTACAATACACCAATTTTTAGCCCTTTCTAATAAGATTTCAAAGAGCGTGATACGACTTGTCTGATCAAGGTAATAACACACAAGGCCCCATTGAAGCTTTCAAAGCGTTTTATGGTGGACAAGTGGAGGAAATTACCAAATTTGTCCGATGCAATTCCCTATTTTGACTAGTACCATATGTCCCTGTATTATCACAATATACTTGCCTTTGCATGTGTTTGTGACGAGTGCCACCGGTGGGGCAGAGTATGCTCACCTTTTCGCGAACATTTGGTATCATTATTATGTGATAGCGGTTCATAAACCCATGTTCAATGTGTAGTTGGAATCGTACAATCGACTCTGCTCTTGGCTTTTAAAAAAGAAAATGTTTCTTCGATGAGGAAATTTCTTTGCTGCCTTATTCATAATACAGTATAAATGACAGCGAAATAATTTATTCCGGATATATGTTTGATGTTGCATAAGATTTATGGACATGTTTTCATGTGTTAAATGGTCTCTTATTGAAGCAGCTCTGACTTTGGTTAAACACATTATTTCTTCAGAAAAAAAGAGTCACTAGAACATAGTTGTTATATTGCAGATTGCCACGTCCCCTTTCAGCCAAATTCCAATATCATTGGTAGATATAGATATTTAGATTAACTAGTTATAGTTACCACATAACAAGGAAAGCAAAATCGACCAAACTCTACTGCTTTGCTTCAGGTTTCCCTTTTTATTTACAGTTGAGGTTCAGCAATAAAACCTTGATGATTATATGCTATGCTTAACTTACCATCTGTCATTGTACTGGTCTCCACTTTAAATGATTCAGCCTCTGGTTGAAGAAAAAAAATACTTGATGAGATTTTTTATGGTACAGATGAGATATTTGGGATAACACTTTCTTTGTAAAGTACACAATCTCGTACATTTTTATGGTTGAGTCCAGTCGCTTTTATTTAGGACTAACCATAGTTTTTACTGCTGTAATAAGACATATTACATGGTATATATAGGTACGTGGGATATCGATGACTCTTTCTTCTTCTTCTTCCAGTATTTGGACCTATGGCTCAAGGATTTCAATGGAAAATTATCAGAATGATCATATGTGCTAACTCTCAAATAAAGCTAATATTTCAAGTGCGGATTAGAACTTTCTTCAAATCCAATGAAGCAATTACTTCGCTCTAGAACCATGATATATTCTGGGTTAATGTAGAAGGAAACAGAATGTGAAACAACTAATAACTGCTGCAACTAAGCTAGAATGGTTTCGTGAAAGAGATTGAACCATTAGACTTAATGGAATGAAATTTGTATCGGAATTATAGGCGCCGTGGTATATGTGATTTTTTTACAGAAGTTTCAGAGGAAACGTTTACGATAGTTGGATGTCAAACAATCCTCAGTCAGAATGCTCAAATGAATCGAAAGTTCATGTGAGCTTCAAACTAAAAAAGCTGACTCATATGCTTCAAACGCGTCAATCAATCTCACAGCAATGCAACAGCTCACATGTACCTCGGAGCATAGTTTCCACATCAAATAAACTTGTGAAAAGAGCCACATCAGTTGTAAATCATGCTGAATCATGTTGCTGCCAACTCACAACTATTGGTACTTTCGATTCTGGTATCTAGTGTGGCACGCGGGATGCAAACAAAATATGTTTGGTGTGCAGATTCACTATTTAAAAAAATATTAAAGGTGTACATTCCTTTTTATATCATATTTTGCGATATTTTCTTAGTAAAGTAACTTCAAATTACAGCCTTGTATGACCAATAGGTGTTCGTCTATGATTAACATTGTGCTTTTAGGCGAATTCTGGCATGTACTTGTAGATTTGTGTTACTTGGTATTCGGGATTCAGTGATTAGCAAACGAGAGAAAAAAGGATGGCATTGGAGGGGGAGGAGGGTCACCATCAGTTGTGTCATATAGTACTAGCATGTCGCTTAAGGTCAAACAATTCATTTAGCAACATGCTGTAACATGAAATCTGTTTTTACTGACGTCATTGGTTCTTTGAACGCAGACGTGCATCCCCCTCGGATCATGAAGATTTGCCTAGACGTTGGCATCCTAAAATATATTCGTGGCTTGCTGCTGTGGGCTGTTACATGTGCTATCATCCACTGCTTTGCTTTGCGTGGCGAAAACTCAATTATTATTATATGGGAAAGCTGAATTATGTTTGACTCTGGCACTATTATATGATCAAACTGTTCAGGGCACAAGGGCATATCTCGTTTCTGAAGAAGTCGATAGTTGCATTCAGAAAGTAGTGGACTTAGGGAATATATGCCATATCACACACATTTGAGTATTACACATCTTAAAGATAGTACAGTAGATTTGATATTATTATGACATTAATTCCCACACGTTAACATTAAAACGTTCGTGATATTTCCATGGATGAACGTAAACGTTGGTCGTTCTTGTATCATATGTTTTTTTTCAAATGGTCATGCCAGTATAACTTGAGATGAGTGCCTTCTTTGGTTGGAGGAGCTGAATGTGATGTGATTATTAACTGTCATGCCTGCAATATCAAGCTCAGTCATTGCAATCTCAAATAATTCAGTTGTAAACATTGTTATTTCTTTGTAGTCGTAATCATACAAGGGGGCCTGTTTTTGTTTTGTTGTTAAGTTTTCTATAAAAGAGTTGTAATATGTTACTTACCTGGACTTAGGAAACTGAAATAAAGAAGAAGAGACATATCAGTGAATGCTTTTTACAACTGATTTCCAATAGTCTTGTACATTTACAAAACGAAATGTAATTAGATAACATGATATATGTCGTTCATGTCAAACAATGTTGTGAAGCCATTAGTGCAGATGACAAATTAATTGATTGTTGTACCTATTCGTCTGTCCCTGCATTCTGCAAATAGAAGACATGTCAGAACACAAGTGTTTTTTTAACATTTTCGTCTACGGGGTCAACCATTTCATATTATCGGACCAGTTCACCAGGATAATTTGAAAACAATAGTAAACATTTCCTGAAAAAGTGTATAGAGGGTCATAAGTCATCAGATTTAATAATAATGAAATTATCCTTCATTAAACTTTCCGACCATTCTCCACCTTTTCCAGATTTAATTTTTGTTTCTAAAATACGAATCCCCGACCCCCAATTCATAATACATTGCAGGTCATTTGGCATAACATTATTTACACAGACAGAAAATAAACATAAATCTAATTGTCACATCAGACTTTTGGCACATTTTTGCATCACAAATTTAAAAATTAAATTCCCAAATTTCAAAAATGGGCCCTCATTGTGCCTTGTCCTTCAGGTAAACTGAATCTATATAGGCTGAATGTCTGGACAATTATTCTATGGTCCGAATACCTTATGTAGACTGTACATCAAACTCTGTAATGGAATTAAGGATATAGAATGTTCTGTTACCTGTTCTTTCTTCTCCGCCAACTACAACAAAAATAACACAAGTACTTATTAAATTGGTCATTGTAATTTGAACATACCATTAGTATATGCCGAATTGTATGACATGGTTGCTCCAGACAAAGGTCTGTTAAATAGTGTTGTCACGTGAGCAAAAGGATGGGGGCATAATCAAACATCTAACCCTATTAGAAGTGATCCACAGATTCAGCAGACGACAATAATTAGTTTTGAACATGGAAATAGATTAATCTCCCATGTTTGTTGTGTGGAGTTTTAAAGTGTATAGTCACCAGTTTGCGAACTCCTGGTGTCATTACCATTATTTAGGATAGTAAAACACAGTGGTTCGTGTATGATATGTGTGCGTTTGAGGAAATATATTTGTCCATGTTTTATTAACTTTTGTTGCCAAGTACGTAGGGAGATTTGTGTGCGAGGTTTCATGTTTGTTGTGTGGGGTAAACAGACACATCCTTAGGAGAGTAATCGTACTATTGATTCTTGGATTTTTGATATGACAAGCGTTTTGTCATTACATTTATTGTAAAAAGTAATGTTACATTTTCTGAAAGCAAACGTGCAATACAAGAAAATTGCAAGTGATTCACTTAATTAGCTAACGAGGCGATATCTGTTGCGTTTAAGTCTTTATAAACTGACAAACACTTAGGCCACACCCAATAACGGACTAATGTTTCCTGACTGGCTGTTAATATACAGAAAAACAAAAGTTCCTGTGACATCTGAAACAATTTCGGTTTGCAACAGCTAAAATACTCCTGTAAGTGTTCAAATGGTTTAATTTGCCAGACTGACTTCAGAAAATGCGTGATTTCCTAGTAAAAAACATGAACATGCCAAAATGTCAATTTACAAATCAATAGCGTGTGTGTCCACCTCTGGTTAGGATGCAAGCAACACATCTTCATCTCATGGAATGGACCAGGCCTCGTGCAAAGTCCTGTGGGATATCTGTCCATATCTGCTGGAGAATGATTCGAAGTTCTTGGAGTGTCTGTGGAACACATGGTTGACGTCGAAGGTGCCGATCCATCTCATCCCACATGTGCTTGATTGGTGAGAGGTCAAGGGAGCCAGCAGGCCAGGGGATGACATTCACATTGTTTTGTTGAAGAGAATCCTGAACAAATCGAGCAATATGAGGCCGGGCGTTGTCATGTTGAAAGGTAATGCCTGGGCCATGACGAGGCAAAAACGGTAGAACAACAGGGCCGATGATCTCGTCCCGATATCACCGTCCATTGAGATTTCCCTCTACCACTATCAAACGGGTCCTCTGTCTTGCTGTAATCCCACCCATACTATAACGCTCATGGTACCTCCTGTACAGAGGCACTGGAACACGGCCTACATCCCAGGATTATTAACCCAACTGTTCCATACGACAGGGGCTAGGTAATGGTTTGGGGTGCATCTGTCATGATTGCAGTTTGGATTTGGTCACAATAAGGGGCAACTTAACAGTGGTGTTTTGAGGCCAGTCGTTGTTCCTCATTTTGACACCCACCCTCTTGCTACTCGACCTCAGTACGTGGATGATAATGCAAGGCTTCATCATTCGCATGCAGTCGTGAACTACCGATGGCCGAGGTCCGATGCAAAAACGATTATACCCTGGCCAGCAATGACCCGAGATTTTAATCTCGTTGAACATGTTTGGGATATTATGGAGCAGCGTACAAGAACCAGATCCTCCTGTACAAGATTTACAAATGGAAGCATCATTGCATCAGGAGTGGTTGTTGTTCACCCATCAACAGATCCAACGTCTGACTGGAGGCATGAGACGAAGGGGGGAATGCGTCATGATCTGTTTGACGTGTCATGTCAAGTAGAGACTTTAAGGCACATTTTCACAGGAAACATCAAACGTAACTCGTTTACTTAATCCTGCAGCTCCATACGTTTTTGAGGTATTGTCTAAGGTCAAAAACAGTTACCATGATGTTTTTGTCAGTAAATTTCAATCACAACTTACCAATATCTTCTTTATTTGTTGTCAAATGTTTGTTCTATCCGATGACATTGGTATCGCCCAGCTCCTGTTGTCAGTCATCCCATACTAAGATTTTTGCCATTTGTCATGGTTCAGAATTAGGGGTGTTTTTCTTTGTGTTTCAAGACATGATTTACCAGGTTCAGGCGACCATTGAGCATCCTGACCAGTTTTTGATTGCACAAAGGTGGCACAAAGGTCGCAGCCCTGTGTAAATGGGCCTTAACAATATGCCAAACAAGTTGAAATGGTTTCAATTCTGGATGCGTGGCTGCCCAAGGCAGAGTGCTGTCATCAAGGCATGTGACACAGTTACTATTGAGTAAGGATTTGGAATGTTTTTCTAAGATTACAATAAACGTTTTTTGCCAGTGTAGCCGGGTGGTGGTGCTTACTCTGAATGAAATATAGCCACATAAGTACCACCCACTTATAACCCCCCTTAGATTCATTCTATACATATATACATACATATATACACGTTCATCTCCTATCACCATCACTTCATTCTGTGTTCATTATATGATGTCCTTGTCTGCAGTTGAATGTCAGCCAACTAACATCAACCTTGATACCCTTTGGCAGCCTCTGTGATTTCTCCAGCTTCACCTGGACTTCCCCCTATCTATTTTTAGATATGTCCACCACTTCATATGACTGAAGCATCTTGACTTACTTCTTTAAACTTCCTTTCTCACCTGCCCTCCTCATGCATTCTGCATGAACTCTTTATGGAGGGAGGACTCTTCTTTGCAGGTGAGAAACATTTCAATATTCCTCTTTCCTTTCTGTTTTGATTGTGGAAGGCCAGGGCTCAAAAGGGGTCACCAGCATTGCCCTGCTTTAAACTTCTAAGAGTCCCATACATTGCGCATGTGAAAAAAGAGGAGCATGCCTGTGAAGTTTTAATAGATACCGGTTCAATGGTCACCACTATCTCTGAAAGCTTCTACAGAGCCTACCTCCCTCACTTGCCGCTCCACCAAATCAGGTCATTACTAGGCCCTGACTTCATGGGTCAAGTAGTGGAGGTACCCGCACTCATTCGTACCTCTTATCCTCAGGACCAATGTCCTGCATGCTGCTTGTGAAAGCAACCCTGGTGACAGGGTATCTGGGAGTTATTCTCCTTGGACCATGGCTATTCAGTGGCTCAATAGGCGTTGGAATGACCTGAACCAAACTGAGTATGTGCGGACAACTAAATCTATAACCATACCTCCATCTTGCAACCAGATTATAACAGGTATTTGCAGGGGTAGTGCTCCACAGATTGGTCTGGAGTTTTGTGCCACACAGTCTACCCACTCAACAACACGGGTCATTTGGGACAAGTTGCTGTGTTGGACAGCTTATCCCCTGAGGATGGCATCAGTAATACTGGCTCTGTACCTACCAAACTACCAAAAGAGTTATTTGAACTGGACTCTCTGGGTTATAATCACACTCCAGATGAAATAACTCAATTGCTCTCTCTACTGAATGAATTTGAAGATGTGTTTAGCAAGTCTGATATGGACATGGGACATACTGACTTGGTCACCCATCGAACTCACAGATGAGACTCCATTTAAGGAACGACATAGACATATTCCGCCCTCTATGTATCAAGAGGTCAAGGACCATATAAAGCAGATGTTAGATGCTAAAGTTATCCGTTCATCTGCTAGTCCATATGCTTCGCCTGTTGTGCTGGTTTGCAAACATGACTCGAGTGTGCGCTTCTGTATTGACTATAGAAAATTGAACAGTCGCACAATTCGAGATTCATATGCTCTACCAAAAATAGAGGAAACTCTTGATGCTTTACATGGGGCAAAATACTTTTCTTGTCTTGACCCTAAGAGTGGATATTGGCAAGTCGAAATGGATGAGGAGCACAAGGCCCGTACTGCCTTTACTGTTGGCCCACTTGGGTTTTACGAGTGCAACTCTATGCCCTATGACAAATGCTCCCGCTACTTTCCAACGCCTGATGGAGAGGTGTATGGGCGACATTCATCTTCTCCAATGCCTCATTTATCTCGATGACATCATTGTGTTTTCTAAGACCTTTGATGAGCATCTTGAAGATTACGAGCAATCTTTCAAAGATTGCGCAAGAAGGGGCTCAAGCTAAAGCCATCAAAATGCCAATTCTTGCAGACCTCACGTAATCTCCTAGGAGGGTATCAAAACAGACCCTGAGAAGTTTGAAGTATTGAAGACCCGGCCAATTGCACTTTATGTCGAAGATGTTCATCATCTTCTTGGATACTCCGGCTACTTTAGACGTTTTGTTCCAGACTACGCTTAAGCTTCCAAGCCACTAACCAGTTTGCTTGCTGGACATGGCGGGAGATCCAAGCGCAAGATCAAGTCCAACCAACCAGTTGGGGGGATGCTCAACAGTTAACTTTCAGTGAGCTTATTTGCAGGCTTTCTTGTGCTCCCGTTTTGGCTTTTGCTGATTTCACTCTGCCCTTTGAATTGCACATCGATGCAAGTGGGGATGGCTTGGGTGCAGTACTTTACCAATCCCAAGACAATCAAAGGCAAGTGGTTGCCTATGCAAGTCGCAGTCTCAGCAAAGCCGAGCGCAATTACCCTGCTCATAAGTTAGAGTTTTTGGCTCTAAAATGGGCATCGTGTATCAACCAATCATATTCCATTTTATTGTTCTAATTTTTGTTAAATACATACAGAAACCTCTTGTTAGGGCAGAGAAGGGGTCTGACTCTCTTACCAAGCAGATCTCTCTCCCACAGCCCAGAGGGTTGTACCAACTCTCTGTGGCACCCTCAGTTATTTTTCTAAGATATCGTAACTTGCTCATTGTTAATTGTTCTTGTAAATAAAATTGTGATTAGTCTCCTGTGACTCCGGCTCTTTGCTGACTAATTCCCCAAGAAAACCTGCATGCCATTTGGAAGGTATTGTTCACCCAGATCAGTTCCATGATAGATGCTCGGCACTCTGGAGGAGCAGCAAAAGGCATAGTGGAAAGATCACCTTTCTCACATGCCTATAACTGTTCCCTCCATGAGTCAACGGGGTTCACTCCCTCACACTGCATATGAGCTTGCAGCTGCAAACCTTGAAAGGGCTCGGGCTAAACAACGCAAAGCCTATAATCTTAAGGCACGCGGAGCCACAATCAAGGTTGGTGACGTTGTATTGGTTCGTAACGTCAATATACGTGGGAAGCAAAAACTGGCTAACGAGTGGGAAGAGGAGTATACCGTGGTTGATTATCAAACTCATGTCGACATTCCTGTGTTTAAAGTTCATAAGGAAGGAACCAGAGAATGTCGTGTACTTCACCGTAATCTTTCTCCTTCCCATTGGTACGAATGGTCAGCCCATACCCAGGCCACGGCGCACACCATCGACATCGCCGACAACTACTACTTCTGTTTCAACGCCATCTTCTGGCGAGCTTAAGGACACAAGTACTGACACAACACTGGAGATCTCAACAACCAGCATGGATATTGAGAGTTCTCCTTCTCCAGTGTCGGTATCATCCCCTGTTGTCAGCACTGCCACCAATTAGCCCGCCATTCGCAAGTGTACCACCAGTAGTTACCCCATCCACACCAGCACCAACTGCACCAACCAGTTCTATCCCTGGTTCAGGACCGTCAACTCCACAGTCACCACCTTGGCGAGTGACGAATCCGAACAAAGCCAAAGTGGATGACAGATGGGCAGTTTGTTGTAAAACAAAGTGTCTGGGTGTTAGGATGTAATAATACACTGCCACTATTTAATGGCGAGGTCGCCATTTCCCAAAGTGGGGGTGTATGTAGCCGGGTGGTGGTGCTAACTCTGATTGAGTTATAGCCACATAAGTACCACCCACTTATAACCCCCCTTAGATTCATTCTATACATATATACATACATATATACATGTTCATCTATTATCACCATCACTTCATTCTGTGTTCATTATATGTTGTCCTTGTCTGCAGTTGAATGTCAGCCAACTAACATACCCTTATGCAGCCTCTGTGATTTCTCCAGCTTCACCTGGACTTCCCCATATCTATTTTTAGATATGTCTACCACTTCATATGACTGAAGCATCTTGACTTCCTTTAATACCTGTCAAATGCTACCTTTCTTCTGACTGGCCATTTTGGTCCACTTCTTTAAACTTAATTGCTCACCTGCCATCCTCATGCAACAGGTGAGAAACATTTCAATATTCTTATTTCTTTCCATCCTGCTTTGGAAACAAATATATTCATAGAAAGGGTTTTACAGCTTTTCATTAAAGTAAAATATAGTTAATTGCATTATTATTTAATTTGTTATATCTTAATATTTGCCAGTTCACACATTTTGTGTTACATTAATTGAGCACATGGTCTTCAACCACGTGCTACCCCACTTATCCTTATAAATTAATATGTTTCCTTTTTGGCTTAAATTAAATTATAACAATTCTGCATGAACTCTTTATGGAGGGAGGACTCTTCTTTACAGCTTCCCTCCCACCATCTACTACAAAGAAATAAATATCATCATCATCCAAGAACTGCCTTATGTTTTGACTAGCAGCTCATTGGCTGGACACATCAACCAGCTGCACCAGCAAGAGGATCATACAACTTTACAGTATCATAGTTATTGTTATTCTCACTTTGATTCAATTACGGTACTGCTGATACTGAAGTATTTACGGAATGATAACAGTGAACATTGTCATCATATTCTGCATGTTCGTTAGTATACGTATTTGAATATAATAGGAAATAAAAACATAAATTCACAATGACACATAAAATGTTCAAAAACTGAATATAACTACAATATTTACCTTATGAACACAATGATTGTGACTGTGACTGTGACTGCGACTGCGACTGTGACTGCGACTGCTACAAGCAGTGACACAAGTTCCAGTATGGCATCCAGGCGGTTTGCGTCTTCCTTGTTGTTCACCACTAGTGGAGTCAAAGAAGTGTTTACATGTAAGTACTCATACAAACAGCTAATAAATAGAGAACATTTCACTATTGCGAAAACGAGCGTAGTAATTTATTTATTACTAACACGTAAATAAAAGAAAATATCGTTTTCGTTACCTGCAGAACTCTCAAATTCTCGAACTCTCCAATTTCACCAAAATATTTATGTCATATTGAGTTTTTCTCCAGGTGTTTCGATTTTGAGGTGTGAAATTGTTGATGTTTAGCCAATCATACTGATACACATTGTCACCTGGTATATCATAAAAAATGTCATTCCATGTCACATTTAAAGGTGTTCAAATCAGGAAAAGGGGCCGACAATAAAGTCTAGGACACCAATGTAAGTCCATACCAACCTGCATGCCTCATTTCACATGTTTTCATATTGTAGGCACTGAATGTACCAAGTGGCTGAACAATAGAGAGAACTCGTCCATACATTTTGACACAATCGTTAACACAATTTCCACTCAGCATATTCGTTACCAAATGAAAGACTTTTCAACTTGACCATACAAAAGAATTTTTTTATGAAGGAAAAACAACAGTGACACGCCAGTGTTCAGATTTAATATCTAATCACCTGTGTCGTGACCACGCATATAATAATTGATATTGTTTATGTCCAAAGATCAATCATATTTTAGGATCTAATGTTATGTGGCAGTGTATTGTGTAACGAAATTTCTAATAATTGTAAGTGACAGTAAATTGATCGAGGCGCTCGTACAATAACGCCCTTTGCTGGTGACACTGACAGCTAATTATTCGGAGTTACCTCCCTTTAGTGGTATTGTTTTTGTCCCAACATGTTCCAACATATGAGACAAGTTGTATTGCATGTTAAGCATATGTATCTTTGTACCTTTTGTAGTGTTGCAAAACTCCCCTGTGTAAGTCCCACTGCAGCCAAGTATACAGACTCCAGTTGTGTGGTTGCATCTTTCCTCCACACAGTTGATGCTGCAGGGGTGTTGACACAGATCGCCATACCAGCCACGACCACACTCTGGACAAACAAAGTATCAGATACATGTAACTAATGTTATATTTGGGATAACACTTTCTTAGTAAAGTACAGATTCTAGCACTTTTTTAGGTTGAGTCCCGTCCGGGATTTGAACCCACACCTGCCAGGGTGAGGCACCTAATCGCCAGCACACAAAGTCAGCGATCTAACCCACTCAGCCACCAAGGCTTCCACAAAATGAAAGTCCGACAACTGGTAGTCTAGATCACGTACTTTGAGTACCCCCCTGACAAATGTAAATTGGCACGGCTCCACGGACGAAAGCTATGAATACACAATGCCATTTAGAAAGTGGTCAAATGTAACTAATGTTATATCTGGGATAACACTTTCTTAGTAAAGTACAGATTCTAGTACTTTTTTAGGTTGAGTCCCGTCCGGGATTCGAACCCACAACTGCCAAGGTGAGGCACCTAATCGCCAGCACACAAAGTCAGCGATCTAACCCACTCAGCCACCGAGGCTGACCACTTTCTAAATGGCATTGTGTATTCATATCAGATACATGATTAAATAACTTCTTTTTCACACTTTATTACAATAATAGCTGTGAGCAAACCATTAATGTGAGGAATTGTTCATGTCAGCATGACTAAAAACCCTAAATACGTTATCCTTATACAATGGTGTGTAATTTCACTGTTAAAAGAGTAGGACACATTAAACATTATTGATGGCAGTATACAGTCGTTTTCTTCGTACAAAAGTATTTAATCCTGAATTAAGTTTATGGCATACAATTGATGCCAGTGCACGTGAGCAGATGATGAAAGAGAAGTGATATAGATGTTGCTAAATTATTAGTTAAGATTACAGATCGTCACAGCAAACATTTAATAATATGGACAATTTTTTGACAATGTAACATTATTTGGTATATGTTAAGTTAGCAGTAGAACTCAACAAATATGTTCCACTTTGTTGAGAGGTGTTCTTAATTTGACCCTTCCACTTTGATAATGATCTTTTCCATGTGTGTTTCTTCTTTTGATGACATCCAACTGTGTGCAAGCGAGAGAGTTTAGTGTTCCGAGTTTTGTCATCACATGATATATTTGACAGAGAATTGGTAACCATGGCGTACTTCTTTTATATGTGGTATTTGACAAAGAGCTGCGATTATGAAAGAGAAAGTTTGAGGGGGCAGTCTATTTTTGCGCTCATCAGTTCATAAATATCCAAAGAATACATAGCATTCTTTTAAATGAGGTAAGAGCTGTATCCCTTCAGCTAAAACAACATTTATACCATTCTCTTTTTATTAAAGTCATTTTCTCTCGAGCCTTTGGCAATGGCAAATTGTGACTATACCATCGTAAATGGTTCCTTTAAGATGTGGACCATGTGTGGCAACAAAAGAGTTGACAGTTAATATAATCGATGGTTTCTACATTTTACTGGATCTATTCACAAACTCATTTGTCAAACCTAAATTGAACCATATCAATACAAGTATCAATGATTTATCCTTCATGTGGTCTAAAATAAAATTGTGGAACATGTAGCAGATGAAGGTTCACGTTTTGATCACAGCAAGTCAGGTGATTATGACTTCTCCTGGTGTAACCATTGCCCATGAGGAAACCTTCAGATTTTCAAGAGCAAATGTATTAACAATTTCTAATGTGTTTAGCACTAAAAAAACATTTAGACATAAAACAGTTTCCCAGAATGTCCCACAATATTTCAAATTTCAGAAACCACTTAACAGTTTCATTCTCCTGGATGAAAATAATTCCCCCAGGTTGTTTAATTATAGGAACAGACCTCTGAAGATTCATGGAAGAATAGGTCTTCAGCAACCAATGCTTGCCATAAGAAGCGACTATGCTTGTCGCAAGAGGCTAGGCGACTAACAGGATCGGGTGGTCAGGCTCGCTGATTTGGTTGATGTATGTCATCGTGTCCCAATTGCTCGGATTAATGGCCATGATTACAATCACTGGATTGTCTGGTCCAGTGTCGATTATTTACAGGCCGCCGTCATATAGCTGGACTATTGCTTAGTGTGGCGTTGAACCACAAACAAGCAAGCAATTATAGGAATATGTTGCAGAACGTGGACTTGGCTGTTTATGGTGTGAATGCCACTACCTGTGACTGCCAAGACTCATCACACTGTGCAGGCCATATAATCACATGTGACTTCTCTATTGTTGACGATAACAACCTTCCTCAGTTATTCAAATATGGACCAAGATTCCATGAGCAACGTCCTTCCATTTGGGATCACAACTTCAAAATCATTATGGATGCTGTCAAAGAATATGCCAAAAATAGGCCAAAAGAGAAGAGGAAACTGCTGAATGTCTTTAAGTAGGTTAAATCAGTGCGTGATGTTGTCATTAGTAGAATGCACCAACTCAAAAAGAGGAAATGGAATTGGAATAAACCAACACTCTGTCTCAAGTCAGCTGTCATCCAAAGTCTGGCTGCCCCACATGAAAAGTTTGTAGTTGTCCCCACTGACAAGGCCTCGAATAGCATAACCATCATATGTAAACATCACTACATTAATTGTTTGAGCAAAGAACTTTGTATAAATGGCATATCAAATCATGCTGCATATAAGGCCAGTCTGTTAACTGAGGAAGGCAAAAACCATAAATCAGTACTGTCAACTTTTGACTTGACTTTAAAACCTGAAGACATACCCATTCCTCTCTTGTACTGGATTTTAAAAGCTCCATAAAATTTCATTAAAGAGAGAAATGTATTGTTGGGGCAAACAAGTGTACCACCGAATCCCTGTTTCAAAGACTTACCATAATCTTAGATCCAATCAAGGGAGGGCTTTGCTCATATTTACAGAAAGAATTTGAGACAAGTGGAACACTCCATACAGACACTCCATACAACAACAAACAAACAAAGAAAACTCTCTACAAGACAGTATGGCAAGAGGGATAACTTCAACTTCCTACTAGTCAGCTTTCCCTTAATGTCGAGCAATATTCCAGTAGCCCCAGCCTTTAGTGTTTATATTTCGCAACTTTTTAGATACAATCGAGCATGCTCTTTCTACCAAGACTTCAAAGAGTGTCACATGACACTTGGTCAGAAGTTGTTTGATCAGATGACAACATTCAAGGCCTCAGTAAAACTTTCAAATAGACTTATGGTAGACGTGTGGAGGACATGTTCCCGTGTCTTGACAGGTGAACAAATGTCTTGCCTTTGCATGTGTTTGTGATGGATGCCACCGGATGGGAAGGATACACCTGGTATCATCACTATTTTATAGTGATTCATAAAAACATGTTAAAAAAAAGTCGGAATTGTACAATCGATTCAGCTTTTTGCAGATATTTCTATTGAATATAGAACGGGTTTTGTTGCCTTTAGTATTATGATTATGAAAATATGCTGTTGTGTGTATGAAATTAGTTTTGTTGACTTTGTACATTTTAACTATATCAGTGATTCCATGGAGGTTGTGGGATATTATTAGCAAAGTTAGATGACATGACACTATAGTTTCAATGTTGAAATTAAAATGTACCGCTATTTAGCTTCCGGGCACAGTTCCTATTTACAAATCACCCTTGCTTTTCTGATTACCAACATCACAGTTAGAACAACAAAGTGTAGTTTATTCTGCTGTACCATTTCATTAACTTAAAGCTAAACTCATATCATTCTAAAAACGTAGATAAGAGAGTGTTCATTTAAGGATAATACCGAAAGCTGATTCAATAAAATCACCCTACCTCGAGTATCATTACAGAAAGGTCCAGCGTTAGTTCCACTGCAGCCATGTGTACAGTGCCCAGTTTGATGGTTGCATGTCTGTCCTAGACAGTTCCGGCTGCAGTCTTGATCACACAGATCACCATGCCAACCACGCTGGCATCCCTCAGAACACTTCCCCGTGTCAGTGTCACAGTAGGGAAGATCACGTGGAGGAAGAAGGGCACAGTTCTGGGGGCATGTTAGGTTGCAGTGCTCGCCATGTAAGCCCCACTTACATTCGGTGTAGCCCTGGACAGCCAAGACTGAAATAGAGCATCAAATGATAATCCTAGCATGTCATCTTCAATGTCACTGAATGTAGACATCTGCATTATCCATTGTAAAATGAATCGTTTAATGTTCTTATCACTAACGATTCTGTCTTTAACGTATAACGTTTTTTTCAGCCTACAGACGAGGCAACCAGTCAGCTGTGTTAATCAAAATCATAAATGTGAATCATGTAATCTTCTTATCACCAAAGCCTCTATCAACAGTCTTAAGCATTAACATTTTTATCATCAAATGGTACTATTTTTAGATCAATCCTTATTCTGCTTATCCATCAATATCGCGTGTAGTTTAAATGGAATAGACAGAGGAGCTAATTAATTATATATATCGTTCGTGTTCATTTCAAGTTATTATTTTACACAAGTGACTCACAGAATGGCAGCAGAAGTTGAACGAGTCCAAGCATCGTTGAACAAACACCTGAAACAGAAAGAATGCATTTTGTGATACATATTTGAAACCTCAACGTACATTTTCAAGATACCAAAATTAGGATTAAAATAAATACTGGACAAATATTCTTTCCAACCTTGAGAAGGCATGGTGAACATAAAAATGATAAGAAAATAAATAAACTGACGGCCAAAAGAAACGTTACCAACGATATTTTTAGGATAAAATATGACCAACACAATTTTAAACAGCAATTACAATTGTATTGTAGAAATTCATCATTCAGAACAGTAAAATGCGAATTTACTAATTCAACAACAAAGTCCTTGACCTCCAACAGGGACATTTCTTGACAAGGGGTCATTCGTCCAGTATTCGATCAACAAAATTGCTTACAACTTTAAGCTGACGACGTCCCAGACCATTCAATATGGCATACGACCTCCATGAGCGGCAATGCATCTTCGAATGCGACGTCGAACTGAGAAGAAAAGCGTCCTCACATCGACTGCAGGTTTTCGATTCCATTCATCGCGGAGGGCAACAATCAACGCCCCAGCTGGTCCCAGAAATGTTCTATGGGTGACAGATCTGGTGATCGGGCTGGTCACGGCAGTACAGTCACGTTGTTGGCGTTGAGGAATTCCCTAGTAATATGGGCTGTATGGGGTGTGGCGTTATCTTGTTGGAACACCGTTCATTGTTGACGCCCGATGAAAGGAAGAACCACTGGCCGAAAGATATTGTGCTGTCAGATTGCCTTCAATGATGACAAGTTCCATCTTCTCGTCCCCGCAAATGCCGCCCCAGACCATCACACTTCTGCCCCCATAAGGTTCCACCTCCTGGACTCAACAAGGAGCCGTACGTTCACCACATCGTCGATAAACTTGCATCCGCCCATTAGGTTTGAAGAGTTGGAACCTGCTCTCGTCATTAAACAGCACTCGCCGCCATTCCCTTTGTTGCCATCGCTGAGTTTGCCTGTACCACGTCAATCTGGCACGTCGATTTTGACGGGCCAAGGTCATGCCCTTGAAAGGGCGATAAGCCAGGAGACCATAATGTCATAGTCGTCTGGTCACTAGTCTTCTGCTTACCGGATGTCATAAGCTGTTGGCAGCTGATGACGTCATAGTAAGAAATCTGTTCCTCAGATGAAGTACCCGTAAAAAGCGGTCATCCTGCGCGGTCGTGACCTTTGGTCTGCCAGTCCTCGGTCTGTCTGCGGTTCTGCCAGTCTGTCGGAGACGTGTGGCCAGTCTGGTAATGGTCATCTTGGAGCAGTTCATGTTAATGGCAACCGTTTTCTGTGTCACTCCCATCTGCAGCATACCTATGGCTTTCTCCCTCTGGACAGCGTTAAGTCTTGGCATGTTCGTTCGTGTTAATCATTGCAACCAATGATAGGGAACAGATCTGTGCATATTTTATACCCGCAAATTGCTCGATAATTTGGGAAAGAATATTTTAAACAATTGCTAACAAACACCAATATCTCCCAAAATCCGTAAAGCACGTGCAAAGAACGACAGAGAACATGAAGGCAGTATTCGTGACATGTGTTCTTTACTGTTTTTGAACAGGTTGGCATTTTTGTTTCAAAGTGGCAGATCAGTTAATGTTGGTAACGTTTCTTTTGGCCCTCAGTTTAGTACATGGCTTTCTTCAGACGGTTTGTTTACACTCCGGCCTCATTTCATTTTGTATACACACCCAGGGGTGACCAAACTGTCCAATGAGGACAGACTCGGGACTAACCGAACACTCCATGTAAATAGGTTCATATACATCCTTAATGTAGGGAGCATAATATGTGTAAAGAAACATATCACGTGATTGTGATAATCATAACCTCTGCACGATTCATTTTTTCCGGTTGAGGAGGAAAAAGAAAACAATTGCCTAAAACTAATTTGCTAGACAGTGAGTCATTGACTGCTAATAAGGACAAAACTACTTCACACGCACAAACCCAGCTGTACATTGGACAGTGTGGCACAGCTTACAGTAATAAGACACAAATGTATGTAGTCATGTTGTGTTGAGCTATCAGAACACAACATGGCACTGTTGAAGTTCATATGTGTGACATATCTGATAATTTCTTCGAAAGGTAAGAGTTCTAGCTTATAATTATTTCATCTTCTTATCTGCTCGCATTCTCTTATTAGCAAAGTTGTCCAATAAATTGATTAGCTAATGGTATATGTCAGGCAGAATTTGTCTTAAAATGTAGGCCAACATAACAAATTTGCTGCTTTCAAATTCTTGAATGTGGTATGCTAACAACATATTGTTGCCTTCTTGAATTAGAAGGCATTGTATGCTGTTTATGTGACATGTGCTCTTATTACAGTGAGGTGAGGCGAAATTGGGTTAAACGTGGCGTCCAAGATTATTGCACTTAAATAGCGACGTGCATGTACGTGTATGTGTTTGTGTGGCTGCTTGTACTAGTCCTGACTGATAACAATTTAAAGTGCTAGCTCACTGAGATACCATGCCACAGTTTAACATGAATACCTAACTCAGACACAGTATACTGACTCCGAGCCGACCAGTCCTTGTTTTAACCCCTTAATCCCGAGCGCCAGACACGGTAACAACAAGTACCATGTTTTGACGTCTTTTGGTATGACGCGGTCGGTGATCGAACCCCGGGCCTTCCGCACTCCGGACGGACGCTCTACCACTAGACGACGGAGGCGGTCGCTCTTATTACAGGGTACAGTTGACACAGTTTATGTCATTGTTTCAATAGTCAAATATTGTACTCCGTTCCATTTCAGGCGACCAGTGCAAGGACAACCAGCACTGTTCAGACTGTGACGGAAGTACAGGACGTTGCCTCACAGACTGTGACACTGGGTATTTTGATCAGATGTGCACTTCAGTGTGCAGCAAGAACTGCAAAAATCACTCATGTCAGTTGTCAGGCTCTGGAATTGGTGCTTGCACTGAGGGTTGTGTCTCTGGATATCAAGGTTCTGGGTGCAACGTACGCTGTGGCAGTCCAGGAGGTACCTGTGCAGAATGTCAAGGTGGCTGTGATGGAGGATATTGTCAGCTGGGCTTCTCCTGTGTGTCTGGATGTGTAGACTCCTACTACGGGACTGGTTGTAAGACTTGTTCAAGTAGATGTAAGTCCTGCAACAGGATGACAGGATTGTGCAAGGACTGTCATCCTGAATACTTTGGTCCCAACTGTGCATATTCCTGTGATCACTGCCTGGGATCCTGTGAACATGGATGTGTAGTGGGCTGTCTTCCTGGATTATATGGCACTTTCTGCGGGGAAAGGTGCAGTGATAAGTGTGGACCAGACCCCAACATTTCTACTGACAAGCCTCCACAGGCACCAGATGCTGGTTTTCGTCACTGCCACAGAAACAGTGGGGATTGTATCTACGGGTGTGAAGAGGGCTGGTTTGGTCAACGGTGCTCTTCTCCATGCAGTCCTAACTGTAGACTCAACACGTGCCACTCGGACAGCGGGAAGTGTACAGACGGATGTACACGTGGCGTCTATGGTGGACTCTGCCAGCACACATGTGAAGTGTGTCTTGATGGTGTCTGTGATCAGAAGACTGGTTCCTGTACCATGGGCTGCCACCTGACTGGACCGAAGTGTGATTCTACCTGCACGTTCAACTGTTCTATAGCAGAGTGCCGTAGACTGGAATATTGCAACCAAGGTAAATATTACACTCCACTGCTTTGTACTCGCGAGTGGCCAACATCTGTCATCTTATTATGTTAGCTGATACTTTCCTTTCACCTATTTTCTTATATTTGACAGAGGACACCAGTGTTATACAAATAGCTATCCTTTCGACAGCGTCACTGGTTTTGGTGGTTGGAAGCATACTGTCAGTGAGGATCTGTTGCCGCAAGCGTGTGGCGATGATAAGGTAAGGGGGGTCTAACACGTGATTTCGGGAGTGTGATATGCGAACATATACAAGAGTGATATTGAAGGTTGGCAAACTTTTCAGTATCTTCTCTCAAACAGACACATGTAGAAACTGTAGTATAATGTAAAACGTCAATAATAACTAGTCATGTCTATGCAGCAGACATAATAATGGCTGACAGCTAAGAGCGAGATCATATGTAGTCCATGCATAGCTTTATTTAATATTGTGTTTAGACGATACCTTTTTAGACCACCAACGTGACGTTATAGCTTCTCGGTGATACAGATACTGTAAATATTTATGACGTTATAGCTCCCTGGTGATACAGCTTTTGCACATATTCATGACGTTATAGTTTCCTGTTGATATAGCCACTGTATATATATATATATATATACAAAAATTAGGTAAATGTTCACTCGGTGTACATGTAATATATAATAAAATAATAAAGTCCACGTTAGTCCATCATCTTCTTTATATCAGTAGCAGACCTAGTACTTTCGCTGTCTCATGACAGCTGTTCAGTGTAACTGATAATGACATTTAATATGACTTCATACTTATGATGACGTCATAAATTATAACTGTGACGTCATAATGTATTTACACCCTCCAGCGACGACACTAAGTAATTTTACAATTATTGTAGGGAGACATTTGAATTAAAATATACAGTATTTGGAAAGTAACACTGTAACATTTACGATTGAAATGACAAATCTAATAATACATTCTAGAATTCAATTTGGGTTTCATCAATTGAATAAACATTTGTTAGAGCTGCTATTTTTAGTCATGAAGTAATATGTTTCTGCTGATGAAGCTACTATATATATTCATATCGTTGCTGATATAGCTCTGTTATATATTCACGACATTATACTTTACTGTTGATACAGCTTCTGCATATATCCATGACGCTATAGTTTACTGGTTATACAGCTATGGTCGTGACATTATAGCTTACTGATAATACAGCTAGTGATTATATTCATGATGTTACAGCTTCCTACTGATTCATCTACTATATATATATTCATGACGTTATACTTTCCTTGTATAAGAGCTATTGTATTTTCAGCTAAAGATCTTCAGCATAATATCTGTGCTCTTGAGAGTTTTGTATTTCAAGTTGTTCAATATTTATCTGACACTCCATGATATATAGTCCGGTAATTAAAGGTTTATTTTTCATGAAGGTTCAACAAAATTGACGGAAAAGGTTTTTTAACACATTTCACTGCCTTGATAGGTCTACTTTAAAAAAAAAAATAGTTTACCAAAATTTGACATGGGGAAACACCCAAAATAGGTCAAATCCAAGATGGCCGCCATCAGTACAAACGAAAATCTAAAAATTAAAAAAAAAAAGAATCAATCAAAATCTAAACATGGCTGATGACTCTATTTAAAATCAACTTCATAGGATCCAGACAGGGGAATATATATATAACAATTTTGAAGTGAAATCTTACACAGAAATAAATTACGGCTGCCCGAAATGTGAAAAAAATGCAATTGTTCCATATCAGACTACAAAATACTTAACACGGGCTTATAAAGAGGATATAACCCTGCAATACTACAGTTTACAAGTCAAACTTACTATCAATTTAAATGTCTAAAGTTCAAGAAAGTCTTTATAATCACACTCATATACTGTACATGAAGAGACGATTATTCAGTTATGTCAGAAAAGTCATGACTTGGTCCATTTGAACATGTCATCTCTTTGCATTGTCCACATGCTGAGGTACATTGTAGACAAAAATATTCTGCATGAGCATGTGTTTTCATCACACTTTCCAGTGCAATTGTATCTGATTATTTTCAACAGAAATTTAGGAGTGACAGCTTGGTGCCTTGTGATTGGTTTCAATATAGTGCCCTTGTTGCTCTTGTGAAGCGTCCAGCCCCATTCTGTCAGAACAGAACAGAACTTTATTACGCTCGGGCCGAGATCCTTGGCATATGAGATACAAAATGACAGCAAAATACACATTATAATAGCGGATATGTGGTTAGCCGGAAGATTTTACAATTTGCATTACATATTTACAGAATTTACTAAGGTTTTTTAATACAGATATCTCTTTACAAGTGAAAAGTCTTTAAAATTTAATCATATTAGGTCTTTTAGAATATGTAGGTGGGATATACAAAATTCTTTCTTTCGTAAAATATGGACATTTAAAAATATAGTGAAATTCATCTCCAATATCATCAATAAAACACGGTTTACATTTTCTTTCACAAATAGGTATCCCATTCCATCTTCCTTTTTCAATTGGTAAGTGGTGGCATGAAGTACGAAATAAAAGTAGAGGGATAGCTTTATTTAGGGGTAGGGACGTCAGATAATTTTCTAATTCAAATTGTGGTTTCAAGAGAGAATAGACTACACTTTTTTTTTGAATTTTCCACCTCAGAGCTCCAGGTTTGTTTAGCATGATCAGTTAAAATAGAGTGAGCTGTTGCTTTGAGCCAGATATTTTGCTGGATTTATCTGTAAGTAATTTCGACCAAAAGGTTAACATACGGGTTTTAACATCAACAGATAACGGAACTCTACCTAGTTCACCGTAAAGCATGAATAGGGGTACTCTTTTTAACAGGTAATAATTTTCTCATAAAACAAATATGTACATTTTCAATTTGTTTTAGATTAACAGAACCCCATAATTCACAACCATAAGATTGGTTTTACCATTGTGTCAAAAAGATATAATTGGCATTGAATTGATAAATTAAGGTTTCGGCTTTTACGTAGTACGAAATACATGGATTCTGTAGCCTGCTGACATAGATTAGCAATGGATGCTTTAATATTGTCGCATCCATATTGTTGCCTAGCCAGGTCTGCACTTGGAGTCAGACTCGTTGGCTGGGCAATCTGGCAGCATCTGATGTCGGTGGAAGGTGTCGAAGGGGTAGGTAATTCGAGCTTGATACATACCTTCTCAGTGAATTTTGTCACACGTTCAGAATTCAAATCCAAGCCAGGCATACAGCTGTAGAGGATTGCAAGTGCCTGATTACCAGCCTGCTCGATTTCTGCATGGTTTCCACCTGTCACCATGAAAACCTTTGAATATTCCTGAGACCATCCGTATGCCATATGGCCTCGATGCTGTGTAGGTCCCTGACAATGCATATACAAAGAGCAAAGAATGGCTGAGATTAGGATCAAGGATCATCTGTAGGATGAAGATTTCAATGATCTTTGTACTTGTCTGAAGAAAGATGGCCTCATGGTATCGAGTCTGAAGTGATATTGCAACAGGATGAGAAGGTCGGTGTCATTCCCTACCACTAGTTTTTGAGCCAATGTACAGGCAGACATTGCAATGTCATAGTCAGCATCTCCGGATGAGTGTTTAATCTGAAAACCCACCTTTTTTGATTTTTGACCCCAACAGAGTGATGAATTTCTGTTTGTTGCTTTCATTTGCCAAAAGGGCTTTTTCTTCATTTTCAGAATCATGTCCGGTGTGAAATCCACATCCACTCCAATCTCACTTCCAGTTCTCCTCTGATGGGTCTCATCCATGGTCGAAAAACACCACAATAACCATCAAACACGATAAGAGCATTGCAGAAGTGGTTCCTCAAGAAATGAGCCAGCACAGCTTGTGACACTGATTTGCCGGACAACATCTGATCTGCACTACCCTCTGAATATACTTGAGTGATGATCTCCTTTAACCCAGATCCAGCCATTAGATTCCCAACTGTACCCACAAAACTCATCTAAGGATGGAATCCCCACCCTCCCAAAGACCAGGGCTATTTGATGCAAGGGGCTCTCAGCTGGCCGTGATTCGATGATCATGTATGCAATTCACCAAATTTGCTGGTCGATTGTAATAACCGAGGTGATTCCATGTGGTCTGGCATGTTTGGAAATATACTCCAGCATTGATCTGACACAGGATTTGTCACTTGGTGTCATGCTGATAATCAACAAGAATATCTCAGAGCTCTTCCTGGGGTATGGAATGTCAGAATGGAGCAACTGCATGCAACCGGAACACAGTGGTCAACACACACACAAGTGGCGCAGTCCACAAAATATCTAGTTTGCTATTCTTTTCATCAAGACAGAAGTCACCAATTGGTGGATAGATAATGTTCGCCTGCACTGCCTTTGGATTTCTTTGTGACAATAGTTTGACACTGTTGATTTTTTTGACATCATCCAAGTCCACCTTAAGTCCATGTTAAGTCTTGGTACCCTCCGTTTCACCATCTCGCCCATGGCATGGATTGAGCCAGTCCCATCAGTGCCTGGTATTGCACGAATGTATCTGCAATGTCTCTGATTAGGTGAACACCATGAGTAGTCACCGAGAATTTTCTAAATTTACGAGGAGCTGAAACCGAGTTGGCTTATCATATCCACTAAATTACAATGACCATATATTTGTGTTATAGTGTGATACTTTGTCAAACTTGTCGAGGAGGCAGACATTTTTGGGACATGTCGAATGCATTATTGCCTGACCCAATGACGCAGTATGGGGTTTACTGTTTCAGCTCTTGATGATGCTTGAAGGAGGATGCGTAATGCATGTGGGAGGTAATCAAGATTGGTGTCAATCAATGCCATCTGCTCATTGTCGAGATACACATCAACATGTTTCGACATGGTCTCTACCTGCATATGAATGTATTCTCACCCAACTTTAATCAAACTGTCCATGTTGGATTTGTCCACCTTTGCAACATTTTCATATGCCGTAAGAGATGCAATGTTAGGTTGTTGCCTGATTGTAGTTATGAATACCTTGTTCCCATAGTGATTCATGAACTCCCTTTTCAGTTGTGATGTAGTGTGTAGTTGATCATCACTCAGTGCACTCATTGACTTCATAATGTGATGCAAATTGTCCAAAGGAATCGTTCCATCATCATTCTCTTCCAAGTAATAAATGGCAATCTCCAATGCTGTCATCTAGGACATACACTTCAGTCGACCAAGTCTCCGTTTCTTCGGTGGAGCCTCTTCATGTTCAATATAAGCTTCAGGTATACTTGTCCCTCTCCGAAAATTCTTATCACAAGCATGGT
This sequence comes from Haliotis cracherodii, assembly GCF_022045235.1. Lineage (NCBI taxonomy): Eukaryota > Metazoa > Mollusca > Gastropoda > Lepetellida > Haliotidae > Haliotis > Haliotis cracherodii. The sequence goes on along the minus strand of NW_027266289.1, from coordinate 2,415,747 downwards.
GTTGGATAGCTTCTTCAGCTGGTAGATCGTATATGGGCACGATACTTGACTGTACCATCTTGGCCCAATCATCTTGCCTGTTGACACAGTATGTTGCAGACATATGTTGAGTAACTCAAGAGCCATCGCACGGCTGAAGTACACTTCTATATGGATGTTTGTATGCAACATCCTGGTCAATACAAGTACCACATAGAAAACAGTGAGTTTTAAAATTTAAGGCTTAAACATATGATCGAAAAGTTTTCAGCTACTTTGATTGCCTTTGGATTTATATGCATACTTCGACACTGTCTGTTACAGGCTACAGTTGTATATGATGTCTGGTGCATCTAATGTGCAGTCTGTTTGCGTAATTAATGCTACAGCAGCATTTTGCTGTCAACTTCACATAATCCTGGGGTTTGTCCAGGTTAACTGGTTCCATACATAGCAAACAAGTCGCCATCTGTGATCTACATAGGACACCTTCAGTTGAGAATAGTCCCCTGCGAATAGTAACAGTTGATAGAAATATGGTTGACATGTGTCCAGATACAAATGTTGCTTTTCCGATTATAACAAATGATTTTTGTGCTAAATGTCTTGATTACATCTTCTGAATTAACTTTTAATAAAGTTTCTGAGAAGCTAATACCATTTGAGAAAAATAACTGCTTCCTGGAGTTTGGATTATCTCCCTTGATTTTCCTTGAAACAAATGTTGATGTTAATTTTACGGCTCTGTTTCGAATTTTATATTTATATTTGTTCATATTTTCATCAGTTATTCCTCTCTAGAGCCAATCAACTATATCTTATACAAGTTTTCATTTTAGCTATAAAAGAAAAATAGCTTATACATACCTTTATGTTCTTGAGGTCTATCTTTAAAACATTGTATGCATGGCCGCCATTTTGAAGAAGGGAATACTTTGGGTTTTTTCAATTATATTTGTTTCTAACTTGATTTTTTATGTGAAGACAATAAACTGTATGATTTTATATGTAAAAAATCAACATTATAATAAATCGGTACTGATATTAACAAATATATGTACTTTTTCGTCATTTTGAAGCATTATTTTAAATTTCTATGTGAACTTTCCTTTCAAAATTGTTAAATATACATTTCTTTGCATTTATCCTGGCAAGCTAATATAGATAGACTCATCATAAATGTTTTTATTGTTATTGGTTCCACGTTTATGACTATTATTACTTTTGTTGGCGGCCATCTTGGATTTGACCTATTTTCGGATGGTTCCCCATGTCCGATTTTGGTAAACTATTTTTTATTTTAATGTATATGTGTCAAGGCACCAAAATCCAGCAATAAACCTTTTCCGTCAATTTTGTTGAACCTGGACCTTTTAATTACTGGACTAATAACTGAAATACTGTTCAAAAGTAGCATGCAAGTTTGAAGAAACACCTTTTCTTTGAATTCTATAATTTGATTGTTTGCAGAGAATTATATATAATATCAAATGATGGAAAAAGCTATCAGTTTACAGATAGCTTAAATATTACAATTGCGTCATGATGCGGGATGAGTTGGTTCGAATCCCATATTGTTTTAGTTTCCTGTAATATTTTGCGCCCTATCAATGTCAGTAAAACATTATAGTTGTAACACAACCACACAACCTCTTTCCGTGCTTTTAAGTTGCAAAGTTTATACAAATGTAGTTACATCTGAGGTGAATGCTTGTAGAATGTCGACTAGAAAGGCACTCAAAATGGTCAAGAAGTGTTTCTTGTTTCTTCAGAGAACGTCCACAGGAGAGAGAGATGGAATTTCGACAGGGGCCACAACCTCGAGAGATGGATGCACGCGAGACGGGCCAGGAATCGGAACAGGCATACCACAACATCGATATTAATGAGACGGGCCCTGTGATAGTGTATCTGTAAATGTTGCTGTTTTACTAGACAGTTAATGTCACTGTTTATTCATCCTTTGTCCCACTGTTGATGTTGTGTCCAGGATTAAGTAGTAGTGCCTTCTCAGTTAGCACTTATTAACGTTTACTGTTTTCAATAATTTGAGTAAGCTGTCAAGGATACAAAAGTAAAGTATTAAGTAAAAGAGTGTTTGAAAATTGCCATTTGTCAGAAACGTTCTGACAAATGTTTTGCCAAAGTGGTCATTAGCAAAATCATAAACCATGTTGTCTGCACAACCTCTGTTGGACTAATCAGAATGAACGACGTCATACCCATACGGGTACGGTGCTGACAAACCTGGAAACATAATCGGGGCGAACCAGGATTCGGACCCACAATCATAGGTTTCTGGCGTTCCAAAGGGGCGCAACTCAGAACAATATATATCTTGATATATTGTATCGGGTATTGTGACAAACATTGTTTTGTTATAGAGTAATGGGTAATTTTTGTTCAGATACATAGAGCAATAAGTTTTAATTGTAGAATACACAAATTTTACAACACCTGCTCCTTGGCACTGTCCATTGTTTTGTTTGTCTAAGTTATATTTCCAAGCACCTGTAATACAATTATGCGAATGGTTATGAGGTAAAATCAGTGGGTTTGATAAAAGTTCAAACGAATATTTTCTGTCATTGTGAGGTGGTCTTCAGCAAAATTGATTCTGCTCCGTTAGAGGAGTCTGCTGTTGACGATAACACATACACTCACCTCATGCGATCGGTTGTTGTTGAGTGGTCGGAAACAGTAGTGAACTATGTATCTCCAATCGAGGAGTGATACACTGTACATGCACTATATGCTCAGTTTACAATTGATTTCTTATTTTGTTTTGTTTTTGTCAAATTAACTGCAGTCAGTCACCAAATGTTACACAATCTGACAGACATTGACATAGACAAAAGCAGCATTGAGACAGAGGATATTATAATGTCTCCCTGATGATTATGATATGGCGTTCAATATGGAAAGTGAGGTATCCAATTTTATATACAAAAGGGTGTGTAATTTTATCATTCAGTCAATATAGTAATAAGGGTTTTCAGACACTCGACAGACGCGGGGCTACTGTTAATCAATCCTAACCTGTATAAGCCTCGGCTGTCATAGTACAACCATTGGCAGGAAGAGTGCAGTCGTTTTTATGAACAAGTCTGTGACTGAATTTTGTCGATCGATGTGAATGTCACGTAATACAGTCGCAATGTGTCTCCCCGCCTCGTTGGGTGAAGGTTTGTCGAGACAGTTAATTTTTATCCATAATTAACCTGGTATCTTGGGGTTATGTCCGGGTTGGAGTAGTTTCATAACAACATTGATGTCATCGATGAGTACCTAACTATAAGGACGTTTTGTAAATTTCAGAGAGCAGTTGACACCTTCTGCATTTTACCAACAATGGTTGCTATTTGCCAGAATCAATTTATGTGTTTCAGTTTTGTTATTGTTTCATTGATTTGTTTAGATTTTGCTTTCTGTGTTTGCGAGAGGTCGAATTATAAATGTTTCGTTTTTTCCAGACTTCGATTTCATTTCCACAGTTTATAAGTCTCGTTTCACTCGTACAGGATTTATAGATTTTGATGTTTAGACCAAGAAGATAAAGATGTATTTATGAAAGCATTAACAAGGACAGTTAGTGTGTTTAGAACTATGACATTAAAAGTTACTGAGTTATGTGCCAGTTAAAAGGTTAATGTCAAATGTACACGTGTATGTTGTACACTTTGTAAGAAAAGGATTGTAAATATTCCAAGGACTTTATTCGTGTATATATTAATTTCAATCAATGCATATGCTTATTGCCTCGTCAATGGGACACTTGAAACAGGCATGTTAGCCGATGGGTCACAGAATGTCAGAGAATGTCATCACAAAACAGGCTAATAAATCTTGTCGCAATTCCTCCTCGTTTCCATGTTCCAACATTATTCAGGCTCATTGAACAATATCACTGGAGGCGAGTACCACGAATAAATAGGAAGCGTTCATTTCATTTTCTGTAATTAATGGAATGTATATGAAAGGTGAAAAGTATGTTTTTTTCTGTGTAATCTAAGCATGCAGCTTTTCAAATTTAATACCATCTCTTTCAGGGGTACATTTCGTCAGAATAATAACAATAATAATGATATGACTTAATAAACAATAACCCGTTCCACATCCATAAGAAGAACGTCTGCCAAAAGCAGAGTTGATTGTACAATTCCGACTCTACCATGAGCATGTGCTTATGAGTCACTATACAATCGTGATATACCAGCTGTTCGCGAAAAGGCAAACGTATCCTGCCCCAGAGGTGGCTCCCTCCACAAACACATGCAAAATAGTGGGGAAATATATGGCACAAGTCAAAATAGACTATTGCAACGTCAAATGCGTCAAATTTAGAAATACATTTAACAAAGAAACAGTTCAAATGTCATATAGAGAAAACGAAAGGCAATAAATGGTACCCAAAATTCATCAAACATCCATAAAAGTGACAACCACACAGATAACAAAATAAAAGCACAAACATTAGCACCACACTATCAACATATAAGCAGTAACACAAGTCATCAACCTTCACGCCAACAGACAATACTCACAACACCAGCTAACATCAACAACTATCACAAGCCCATATACCCTACAACGCGCCCCTAACAATTCAACAGCTGACACATACTCACAAAAGCAAAACCACGTCACTTTGGTCAGACAACATAACTTATCAACATAAACGGCAAAATACTTCTATTCAAACTCCTAAACACAATTTGAGACACCGAACAATTGCCTACCTGAACTTGTAATCCCAAATAAAAAATGCATCACCCAGAATCATATCGACCCATATCACTCACATCTAATATTTGCAAAATCATGGACACAATAATTAAAAAGAGCCTTGAACACCACATTGACACAATCATATAATCTCTTACGTGCAGAGCAGAGCGGGTTCATGACCAACAGAACCACCCTAGAGCTAATTGAACATGACATCCACAGGACCCATTCCAGTAGCCATACTCTTCAAATCACCTTACAAGAAAAACTACTCCCTATCCTCATCACAAAATAACATTGAAATCAACTAATGCACACAAACAAAATTCCTAGACCTAATACTCGACCAACACTTAACATACACACTCCATTTCAAACACATCATCATCAAATAATACAACAAAGATCTAAACCCTCCAGCATGTCACTAGCCGATAGACGCTCCACTCGTTGCCGACTACGAATAGCTCGTTTATACAAAAGCAATGAATGAAATCAAGTAATCACAACTGTATAAGACATTAGCGATCTTGTATAGGTCTTTTGTCGTCAACACTTGTCTTTGTTCTAATACTTGTTATTAACATATTCAGCTCATGATCCCCTCCATTTTTTTAAGAGTATGAATTCAGTACCTAAATGTGAATGTAAATATGTGATGATGACGTGTCATTCCTTAATCAGTACAATGATCTTGTATAAATGTTAACGTTGGTAATGATAGAGATATGCTAAATACTATAGTTTTGTATTATTTCCTTGTTACAGTTCAAAGTTAATTATGAATTGCCATATTTTTAACATGCAGACAGAACACATTTGATCAGTAGAAACAAAACACAGGTATAATTGGTCAAGAGTTCACAGTATTTTTCAACCACGACACAAACATGAGTTCATGATCTGATATGATATATGGTATTTAATTAATGTGTCAAGAAATGTGACAAAGACAGGTCAGACTCGAACAATTTAAAAAGATACTTTTAACATCCGGAGAGTAGCGCGAGCTTTGCAGATGTTTACCTGCTCTATGAATAGCCTACCCTGTCTTGTTTAGCGTTGGACTGTAACTGAGTAAACTTAATTGAGTATCAAACCTTGTGTTGTGTTCATCCCTGTATGTGTGTGTGCTGGTATATGATTGCTCATGGAGAAAGCTAGGTGGAACAGTGGTCAGACCCCTCACTCATTGACTTAGAGAAACTCCGATGACCAGGCGAGTTGCGGAGGCATGGCTTAACTGACCATGACGGCACGGAGCAGCAATATGTTTAGGTAACGGTAGTAGGCTAGCACTGTAAAATCGGCATTATTCAGGACTGGTGCAAGCTATATGAGTGCAATAATCTTGAACGCGACTTTTTACCCCATTTCATCTCACTTACTACATTGTTTATTCATAATACATAGTACTTGCCACCTGAAAACAGATTTGCGTGATAACCCTTTATACATAACGTGGAACCCTATAAAAGGGACAATGCTATTTTGCAGTGCATTATCGTTTGGAGACATCTTTAATGTATCTCAGTTAATGTATACTGACTATGGACATTATGTATAAAAACACAAATTGTGCCAGTTACGAGCATTGCCAGCAACTCCGCCCCAAATGATGCAATGTCACTTTCATATTTAAAGGTTTCAGATTCGCTTGTGTTCTGCTCACAAATAAGGAAATCGGTTACAACAGTTGGAGATAATCTGCAGCATACAACTGCATTACTATTTGCTTTCTAAGAGTCAACATTTACAACTGGGTCCAGATATCACAGTTGTGGTCCTTAGTTGAGTCAGGATCCGGAATTGGTTTCTTCGAATCCTAGATTCTTCTGGTTATGACCCATATTGTCACCACCAAAACTTGTTGTGAAATATCGTAGTCAGTACAAGAAGGATCCCACCCACTGCATGCAAATGGGAAACAAGAAGATGGATTAACTTTTCTCGTATGTAACACAAGTACAAGTTGACCAGTTTTTTACAAATGTTGTTATAACTGAGGTGAATGCCTGTCGATTGCTGAGCCAACTCTAGAAATGCATCACACGCACTCACAAGAGTCACTGGAGCTGAGCTTGACGCATTCCTTCCTTCTCCAGAGAGAGTCCACAGGAGAGAGAGCTGGGATGTCAAGCTGAGCCACAGCCTGGGACGGATGCACCCAAGTAAAGCCGAGAATCAGAACATGTCCACAATAAATTAGATAGATGGGTCAAGCTGTCAATGTAATATCTAAGTCACTTCGAAGGTGACTGTGTTAATCGATCGAATACTAGTACGACAGCCACGACATATATGATCGACTACTGTCTCCTCACCTCGTTGGGTTGAGTGTTTCTGTTAATTTCAATTTTAATCCATCCTTTGACCTACAGTTGATGCTTACTCTAAGCTGTCAGCGGGAGGACACTTAAATCTCTATTCAGGAAAGTGAATGCCAACACAATTCAGGATAGAGAATACCAACACAGTTCATGATAGTGAATGCCAACATAGTTCTTGAGAGTGAATGCCAACACAATTCAGGATAGAAAATGCCAACACATTTCATAACAGTGAATGCCATCACAGTTCATGATAGTGAATGCCATCACAGTTCATGATAGTGAATGCCAACACAATTCAGGATAGAGAATGTCAACACAGTTCATGATAGTAAATTCCATCACAATTCAGGATAGTGAATGCCATCACAGTTCATGATAGTGAATGCCATCACAGTTCATGATAGTGAATGCCAACACAATTCAGGATAGTGAATGCCAACACAGCCCAGAATAGTGAATGCTATCACAGTCCATGATGCTGAATGCCAACACAGTTTATGATAGTGAATGTCATCACAGTTCAGGATAGTGAAAGCCATCACAATTCATGATGGTGAATGCAAACACAGTCCAGGATAGTGAATACCATCACAGTCCAGGATAGTGAATGCCATCACAGTCCAGGATAGTGAATGCAAACACAGTCCAGGATAGTGAATGCCAATATAGTCCAGGATACTGAACACAGTCCGGGATAGTGAATCCCATCAACAATCAGGATAGTGAATGCCATCTCAGTTCAGGATAGTGAAAGCCATCACAATTCATGATGGTGAATGCAAACACAGTCCAGGATAGTGAATACCATCACAGTCCAGGATAGTGAATGCCAATATAGTCCAGGATACTGAACACAGTCCGGGATAGTGAATCCCATCAACAATCAGGATAGTGAATGCCATCTCAGTTCAGGATAGTGAAAGCCATCATAATTCATGATGGTGAATGCAAACACAGTCCAGGATAGTGAATACCATCACAGTCCAGGATAGTGAATGCCAATATAGTCCAGCATACTGAACACAGTCCGAGATCGTGAATACCATCACAGACCAGGATAGTGAATGACAATATAGTCCAGGATACTGAACACAGTCCGGGATAGTTAATCCCATCAACACTCCAGGATAGTGAATGCCATCACACTTCATAATACTGAAGGCTAACTCTGTTCAAGTTAGTGAATGCAAACAAAGTCCAGGATACTGAATGCCAACACAGTTCATCATACTGAATGCATTTACAATTTATGATAGAGAATGCCATCACACCCCAGGAAAGTGAATGCCAACACAGCTCATAAAAGTGAATGCCATCACAGTTCAGGATAGCGAATGCCATCACAATTCAGGATAGCGAATGCCACCACTATTCAGGATAGTAAATGCCAACACAGTTAATGATAATGAATATCATCACAATTCAGGCTAGTGAATGCCATCTGAGTCCAGGATAGTGAATGTCATCACAAGTCATGATACTGAATAAAACACAGTTCATAACTGTGAATGCCAAAACATGAGAGTGAATACCAACATAGTCCAGGATAGTGAATCCCAACACAGTCCAGGATAGTGAATGCCATCACAGTTCATGATTGTGAATGCCATCACAGTTCATGACAGTGAATGTCAACAAAGTCCAGGCTAGTGAATACCAACACAGTTCATGATTGTGAATGCCATCACAGTTCATGACAGTGAATGTCAACACAGTCCAGGATAGTGAATGCCATCACAGTTCATGATTGTGAATGCCAACACAGTTCATGACAGTGAATGTCAACACAGTCAAGGTTAGTGAATACCAACACAGTTCAGGATAGTGAATGCCAACACAGTTCAGGATAGTGAATGCCAACACAGTTCAGGATAGTGAATGTCAGCACAGTTCAGGATAGTGAATGTCAGCACAGTTCAGGATAGTGAATGTCAGCACAGTTCAGGATAGTGAATGCCAGCACAGCTAAGGATAGTGAATGCCAGCACAGCTCAGGATAGTGAATGTCAGCACAGTTCAGGATAGTGAATGTCAGCACAGTTCAGGATAGTGAATGCCAGCACAGCTCAGGATAGTGAATGCCAACACAGTTTAGGATAGTGAATGTCAGCACAGTTAAGGATAGTGAATGTCAGCACAGTTCAGGATAGTGAATGCCAACACAGTTCAGGATAGTGAATGTCAGCACAGTTCAGGATAGTGAATGTCAGCACAGTTCAAGATAGTGAATGTCAGCACAGTTCAGGATAGTGAATGCTACAGTTTAGGTGAGTGAGTTTGGTTTAATGTTGCTTTTAACAGTATTCCAGTTATATCACGACGTGTCAGCTTAATGTGTGAGGAAAGCCTGAAGTGATGCAGGTCTCAGATGTTTACAACTTTGATTAAACCCACGAGCACAGGTATGGTGCTGACAAATCTAGAAACATAATTGGGGCGAACCGGGATTCGAACCCACATTCATAGGTTTCTGGAGTGCCCAAGGGACGCAACTCTGCACAGCGAATCGCAGCGCCTTAGGCGACTGGGCCACCCGTGCCACCCACAGTTTAGGATAGCAAATACACAATAGCCTCCTCCCTCTCTCTCTCTATGGGATGGGGATCTGTGAAGGTCATACAACTTACTGAATGTTGTCGGTTATTTTTTAGACTATATATATCATTCGCGTATCCCCTATGTTGTTGACACTTGGCCTCATAGAAATTAGAGTCCTGGGATAAAAAATCTCTTAAGGTTTTAACTCATTTTAATGTGGACTTCTTATTGAGAACGGGGTTGACTATGAAACAATGCACCGCTCAAGTTGGAAATGTTCTCACTTCTGATGATATCGATAAATGGTTTCCTGCTGTCAGGGATGACAGAAATAAACCAAATTGGAACAAATTACGAACTCACAGAACGTATACATATTTTCCTGATGTCGATTTTTATATCAAGCATGTAAGTTCAAGGATCACATAATGATTTTAGCCTCGTTATATATTTATAATATTTTATTTATTTATTTATTTATTTATTTATTTATTTATTTATTTACTATTATTATAAATCCACAATGGATACGTTTGTATTTACATGTGTCTCATAAACCTAATTAGGCTAGATCGCTCTGATTCTTCCTGTTACACCAATGTACTGTTTACATGGTGTGAATCAGTGGGTCATTCTGGTTAGAATTGTTCCGCTTGTCCTGAGACGAGATTAAATGGATTGTCTGATCCACACTCGATTCTATTCAGGCCGCGTCAACAAATATTCAAAGGCATACAAAATAGTGTGTGATCCGTTTAACGCTGGTTGTCTTATGCAAGTGAAATTGTAGGTGGTCTAAGACAAACCGATCGGACTCAGAAATACGATATCAGTCTTCTATGATATTTACAGTTAATTCATCTCGAGCAGACACTCCTTAATTCCTCGTACAGTGTAGGTTTTTGCCGTAATACAGGTATTCTCACTCACCTTCACGTTAATAAATACCATCAACACTCAGTTCACTTCCGACAACGTGATGGACACCGCTCTGTTGCACGAGTGATTGGTATGACTCTTCCCAGCTTCACGAGCATGCAAACACCGAGTTGACCTTGAGGATATGTATTGTGATATTGGAAACTGATATGCGTCTCAACTTGAACTTTGTTGTTCCTGTAGTTCTGGTGATAACAATGTAAATGCATGAATCCCTTGTGTCAGATATACAGTCAAACATCGAACTTAACTATGTATATACCTGTGTATTTGTTCTTTATTCGTCATTGTTGGTTCCGTCGAAACCCGGATAGCTCGAAATAGTTGTGTAAGTCTCTTCAACTTGGACACAACGGTGTTTGACTGCATATCATTTTATGGCCTATTTGTTTATGGTTTTGGTGAACAGGTTAACCCAATTTAACCACCTCTCTCTACATAGGCCATTTAACAATTAATAAGTGTAAACTGTACATTAGATAATTTAGATTAATTGCACCTACTGTTATTATACAAATATTATGATGCGAATATACAAGTCACACACAAATACATACATACATATATCGGTACATAAACAATCAGCATACCACCATATCACACATACAAACAACTATTTGATTGATGTAATCTTAAAGAAGACATAATCAAATTTTAATTCTTTAAGATTTTGCAATGAACAAATTGACAGATTGTACAATAGTAAGGTTAGTATCAGTATATGTTGTAGCACTTCCATATAATGCTAAATCCAAGTCATATCCCTTTATATAGTAGTACAGGTTGCAGTAGTTGCGACATGAAAAGAAGTGAAGGATCCTTATAATGATATCCACAGGAGCAGGTTTCGCCCCGATTATGTTTCTAGGTTTGTCAGCACCATACCCGTGCTCGTGGGTTTCGCTGAAGTGGTAAACGTATGAGACCTGCATCACTTCGGGCTTTCCTCCCACATTAAGCTGACACGAAGTGATGTAACTGTAATACTGTTAAAAGCAGCATTAAATCCAACTCACTCACTCACTGTCTGTAAATAATCTATTCATAAAAATCAGTGGTGATATTGTTACTTTTGCCACGTACTTATCCAAAGTATAGTTAAGGCAGTAATTGCCTAACAAGGGCACAGAGAGACAAAATGGGATCAAACATAAGACTTAAGTCATATTGCATGTAGAGCGGTTATTACCCGGACACTGGTAGGCGTCGACAAGGAGTGTAACCGGGGGTCGACAGCCGCCCCGGGCGTCTCTCTTCTCTCTCACCAGTACAATAATAGGGTTTTATACATGACAGTGAATGCATTTACAGAAGTACCACAACATTCTGATTGGACGATATATGCAATGAATATGATACAGTTTCATTTAAACAGACAGGAATATATTGACTTTAACTGATTGACATTTATGATTATCTATCTACAATGAAGACGTAACATGAATAACAGGTGGCATGACACACAGGACAAGTTGTGACACTTAATAAAATCACCCAACTTCCACCTCACATTTCTACTGTACGAGCTATATGATAGTTGATACGTAATAGAATTCAAATTGACAAAGAAAATTATCTAATAGAACTTTTATTGTGTGACGTCAGTGCCAGCAAGGTTTTACCCCAATGATTTAGCCTTTTACTTTATATTTCTTTATGCTCATAAGTTTTGTAAATATGAAATGCACGTTTGTAAATATATATGCTACACCCAACCTGTGCAATGGGCAATACAGTTTATACAGCATTAATTGATAAGCGTTATCTTTCTCCGTTGAAACATCAGTGACATCGCCATTGTGTATCGTGGCTATGGATTTCTGCAGACATGAACTGCATCGGAAAAATTATCTGATCGACGTTTGAGAACTGTGAGAAGAGTGGATCTAGTAGAGTAGCTTCCTTCCAAAGGTTATATCGAATATCTGAGTATAATGGACATTTTGTTAGAAAGTGAACCTCGTCTTCTATTGTTTTAGAGTTGCACTATCTACACTGTCTTTCCTCGAGGGGAGTTGGCGGACGTCTGAAACGACCTAGTTCAATATCTTGTGGCAATGTACCACAACGTAAGTTCGTTATTGTACTGCGTTGATTCTGGGTTAAGTTCGACTGGGCGTATTGCTCGGCGTTGAGGCCATATTTAAAGAACCTATATGTTCGTAGGTTCTTTCCATTAGTAAGTTTTCGGTCATTCCATAAGTCAGTTGTCCACTTCTCATAGTCAAGGATGATAATTTTCTGTTTGAGTAGCTCGAACTGACTGTTAGAAATGCTGTATACATCAAGATTTTGGAGATTAAGCTCATTCAACATGGATATAACTGCGTTTGTCCACAGTTTACGGAATCTTGTTGAACAATCACTCACAGTCCTGACCAATCTTGATTGACTGAGACCCTTTTCTCCAAAATCGGATAATCTCGATCCACTGTAAAGTTGATGGTAATAGCCAGCCCATTTCACCACGAACAGCCACATTTGATGTTTTACATCCCACTACCAAGAGATATCTACAAGCTCGATATGAACAACGTTTATACATCTGAATTCCGAGATTCCCCTCACGGCAGATCCGTAAGAAAGGATGGGAAGGAATTTCCTATCATTTTCAATCACTGTGTGATGAACGTAAATCATAAAAAAATGTTTGGAATTCGTTATCACTCGTATTTTCTGTGTACAAGCATGGGTTGGGTTATGTATAACTGACTTACAGTGTATTGTTTTGATATCAATTGACCCGAATGAATGAAACAAGTTATCCTTTAAAACAGAAAGTTATTGACGTAGTTGTATGACAATAACTGACAAAGCTTCTGTAATATCGAGTATGACCTTATGTAATGCCATATTACAGACATGGGTGTCCAAGACCACACAATATGTGAGAGGGGGAAGTACGAGCAGCGTACGATATTGATGGACAATAAACCGAGTCACCCACACTGACACATTGGGCCAAGTGGTTCACATCTATTCCAAGGTATATATGTTCCTACAGAAACACTATCATTGGGGCCAAGTGGTTCACATCTATTCCAAGGTATATATGTTCCTACAGAAACACTATCATCGGGCCCATGTGGTTCACATCTATTCCAAGGTATATATGTTCCTACAGAAACACTATCATTGGGACAAGTGGTTCACATCTATTCCATGCTATATATGTTCCTACAGAAACACTATCATTGGGCCAAGTGGTTCAAATGTATTCCATGCTATATATGTTCCTACATAAACACTATCATTGGGGCCTATGTGGTTAACATATATTCCATGCTGTATATGCTCCTACAGAGGGGCAGTCGGGTAGCCTAGTGGTTAAAGCGTTCGCTCGTCACGCCGAAGACACGGGTTCGATTGCCGACATGGGTACAATGTGTGAAGCCCATTTCTGGTGTCCCCCGCCGTGATATTGCTGGAATAATGCTAAAAGCGGCGTAAAACCATGCTTACTCACTTACTCATACAGAAACACTATCATTGGGCGCATGTGGTTCACATCTATTCCACCTATTGTTTGTGAATATATCCCATCTGCAATGTTGCAATACAGCTTATACAGCGTTCACTGATAAGCGTTATCTTTCTACGTTGACACTTTCACAACACCGCGATTGTGTATGGTGGCTATGGATTTCTGCAGACATGAACTGCATCGGAAAAATTATCTGATCGACGTTTGAGAACTGTGGGAAGAGTGGATCTAGTAGAGTAGCTTCCTTCCAAAGGTTATATCGAATATCTGAGTAAAATGGACATTTTGTCAGAAAGTGAACTTCATCTTCCATTACTGTAGAGTTGCAATATCCACAATGTCTTTCCTCGAGGGGAGTGGGTGGACGTCTTAAACGGTCTAGTTCAATCTCTGTCCGCAACGTAACTTCGCTCGTGTACTGCGTTGATTCTGGGTTAATTTCGACTGGGCGTATTGCTCGGCGTTGAGGCCATATTTAAAGAGCCTGTATGTTCGTAGCTTGTTTCCATTAATAAGTCTTCGGTCATTCCATAGGTCAGTTGTCCACTTCTCGTAATCAATGATGATAATTTTCTGTTTTGTAGTTCGAACTGACATTTGATGTTTTACATCCCACTCCCATGAGACACCTACAAGCTAGATTTTGAACAACGTTTATACATCTGAATTCTCGGATTCCCCTCACGGCAGATCCGTAAGGAAGGGTGGGAAGGACTTTGTGTACTTTGAATTTCCTATCATTTTCAGTCACCGGGTGATGAACGTAAATAATAAATAATGTTTGGAATTCGTTATCACTCGTATTTTCTGTGTACAAGCATGGGTTGGGTTATGTATAACTGACTTACAGTATATTGTTTTGATATCAATTGACCCAAATGAATGAAACAAGTTATCCTTTAAAACAGAAAGTTATTGACGTAGCTGTATGACAATAACTGACAAAACTTCTGTAATATCGAGTATAACCTGATGTTATGCCTCATTTCAGACATTGTTGTCCAGGACTACACAATATGTGAGAGGGGGAAGTACGAGCAGCGTACGATATTGATGGACAATAAACCGAGTCACCAACACTGACACCCTCAACCCCCCACCCCCTCACACACACACACAAACACACACACACACACACACACACACACACACACACACACACACACACACACACACACACACACACACACCAACCGTCACCCCCTATCCTGATGTATCTCCGCACGGCGGAGGTCCAGCATGTATATTATCTGGGGTATCTGAGAAATAAAAGGCATTCATCGTTACACGGGAATTTTGAAAGACGGATTGTGATGTGGAAACATGTATCTATTTCGACCCCGGAAATAGAATAGAATAGAATATAGAATATAGAAATATATAGACACGAAACTAATGATTGTGTGAAATGTTTGAATCATAAAATTAACAGGTTATGTCCAGTAAAGAAATGACGATACTACAACAACTGTGTCCTGTAAAGAAGACTTTGTTATCAGTGTACGTTCGATGCAGCTCTCCGTCATAATCAGTTCATCTATAAAATGAGACAGGGCGTGATTAATTTTTCACATGAGATGACACGCACCCGTCAGAATCAGTGCAGTGAAATAATTTGTCATGTACAGCTCACATAGGAAGAGTGGATGACAACAGGGATTGGTAATCATGAAGCCGAACGTCACGTGGGTTGAAACCCATGACGGACAAACATGCTGACAACAATAGGATCATTATCAGAATCAATCTGGAATTCGAACTAATATGATGCAATCCTGAAACAACTGAGGCACACAACTCGGCGTCAAGATATGTGGATATGGGACGATGAAAAACAAGAACAACAATATTTAACATCCGAGACAACAACGATAGATTTATGTGGTATAGAAATCACACTTTTTAAATGTAGAACACCGAACCCACGTACACAATCTGTGTTGCAAACGTATTCCATCGTATATATGCTCCTACACTAACACTATCATTTGGGCCAAGTGGTTCACCTCTATTCAATGCTATATATGCTCCTACAGAAACACGATCATTGGGCGCATGTGGTTCACATCTATGCCATGCTATATATGCTCCTACACTAACACTATCATTGGGCCAAGTGGTTCACATCTATTCCATGGTGTATATATGCTCCTACAGAAACACTATCATTGGGTGCATGTGGTTCACATCTATTCCATGCTATATATGCTCCTACACTAACAATATCATTGGGCCCAAGTGGTTCACATCTATTCCATAGTGTATATATGCTCCTACAGAAACACTATCATTGGGACCATGTGGTTAACATCTATTCCATGCTGTATATGCTCCTACTGAAACGCTATCATTGGGCGCATGTGGTTCACATCTATTCCATGGTGTATATATGCTCCTACTGAAACACTATCATTGGGCCCAATTGGTTCACCTCTATTCAATGCTATATATGCTCCTACAGAGACACTTTCATTGGGGCCAAGTGGTTCACATCTATTCCATGCTGTATATATGCTCCTACAGAAACACTATCATTGGGCCCAAGTGGTTCATATCTATTCCATGGTATATATATGCTCCTACAGAAACACTATCATTGGGCCCAAGTGGTTCACATCTATTCCAAGCTATATATGCTCCTACAGAAACACTATCAATAGGGCCAAGTGGTTCACATCCATTCCAAGCTATATATGCTCCTACACTAACACTATCATTGGGCCCAAGTGGTTCAAATCTATTCCATGGCGTATATATGCTCCTACAGAAACACTATCATTGGACGCATGTGGTTCACCTCTATTCCATGCTATATATGCTCCTACAGAAACACTATCATTGGGCCCTAGTGGTTCACATCTATTCCATGCTATATATGTTCCTACAATAACACTATCATTGGGCCAAAGTGGTTCACATCTATTCCATGGTGTATATATGCTCCTCAGAAACACTATCATTGGGCCCATGTGGTTAACATCTATTCCATGGTGTATATATGCTCCTCAGAAACACTATCATTGGGCCCATGTGGTAACTTCTATTCCATGCTATATATGCTCCTACAGAAACGCTATCAATGGGCGCATGTGGTTCACATCTATTCCATGGTGTATATATGCTCCTCAGAAACACTATCATTGGGCCCATGTGGTTAACATCTATTCCAAGCTATATATGCTCCTACAGAAACGCTATCAATAGGCGCATGTGCTTCACATCTATTCCATGGTGTATATATGCTCCTACAGAAACACTATCAGTGGGCCCAAGTGGTTCACATCTATTCCATGGTGTATATATGCTCCTACAGAAACAATTTCATTGGGGCCAAATGGTTCACATCTATTCCATGGTGTATATATGCTCCTACAGAAACAATTTCATTGGGGCCAAGTGGTTCACATCTATTCCATGGTGTATATATGCTCCTACAGAAACACTATCATTGGGCCAATGTGGTTCACATCTATTCCATGGTGTATATATGCTCCTACAGAAACACTATCAATAGGGCCAAGTGGTTCACATCTATTCCATGCTATATATGCTCCTACAGAAACACTATCATTGGGCTTAAGTGGTTCACATCTATTCCATGGTGTATATTTGCTCCTACAGAAACACTATCATTGGGCCCATGTGGTTCACATCTATTCCATGCTATATATGTCCCTAGAGAAACACTATCATTGGGGCCAAGTGGTTCACATCTATTCCATAGTGTATATATGCTCCTACAGAAACACTATCATTGGGCCCATGTGGTTCACATCTATTCCATGGTGTATATGCTCCTACAGAAACACTATCAATAGGGCCATGTGGTTCACATCTATTCCATGCTATATATGTTCCTACAATAACACTATCATTGGGCCCAAGTGGTTCACATATATTCCATGGTATATATACTCCTACAGAAACACTATCATTTGACCCAAGTGGTTCACATCTATTCCATGCTATATATGCTCCTACAGAAACACTATCATTGGGGCCAAGTAGTTCACTTGTATTCCATGGTGTAAATGTTCCTACAGAAACACTGTCATTGTGGTTCAAATGTATTCCGTTGGTGTTGGGTAGCCTACTGCTAAAGCGTTGTCTCGTCACGGGTTCGACTCCCAACATGGATAAAATGTGTGAAGCCCATGTCTGATGTCCCCCGCCGTGATATTGCATAAATATTGCTGGTCCAAATGTAATGCATGCTGTATATGTTCCTACAGAAACACTATGTGGTTCACATCTACTCCATGCTATATATGTTCCTAAGGGGGTTTATCAATCTGTCTCGGTTGTGGCTCTTGCTTCCATTCCTTCTTTTGTTGTGTTGTGTTTTGGTTTGTTGTGTTGTGTTGTGTTTCACATGACAAACTAGCTGCAAAACCTGTTACTAGCAATCTATAATGTCATGAGTGTATACAGTGGTTATATCACCAAGAAAGTATTAACGTCATGAATATAATCATACATGTAACGTGCTAATTACAGTAGACATAGGGAAGCTATCATATCATGAATAGACACAACCCTCAGTGCAAGCACCAGTGCCGGACACTGACAACTGACAAGGGTGATTTCTGCAGTTCTTGTTACACATGGACCTGCATTTCCTATCAAAATAGCCAGTGTCACAGTCTGTGAGGCAACGTCCTGGAGATCTGTCACAGTCTGTGAGTCAACTTGTATTCTGTAACTCTTGACTTCTGTCACAGTCTGAACAGTGCTGGTTGTCCTTGCACTGGTCCTTGCACTGGCAGAATATCATCCCTGGAAATTACCAACATGACAGGCAAAAGGATGTACTGAGTTCTAATGTCAATTCAGGAATAATGCTGAAATGCCATGTTCAATAGCATTGCACAGGTGGCCATGATACAAAGTTGACTGGAGCCATGTTAACATGTGTTTCTAGAATCATCCTTGCAAAGTTTCATATGACCACATTGCTTTAGAGGAGATATCAACCCTAGAAAACAAAGGTATACGAAGGCGAACGTCCAGATTTGGGTCAAAAGAAAATAATTAACAACAGCTCAAACCACATACTTGCCGCATTAGAAATTTCCAAATGATTAACTCAAAAATTGCATATAATCACATTACTATCTCATCCTACAGGGTACCCATTCACTACTGAATGAACAGAGACATAATTCGAACACTCAGATATGGAGATACCACATGTAGGGCATGAAATGCGTTCCCTTGTCGCGAACACGTGGTATCTACCCTGAGCAGTGCGGACTACAAGGAGAGATATACTGAGTTTCCTGTGAGTGAGATGTCAGTCTTACAACTGCAGCTTTTGTGTCAAGTCTTCTGTAAACTTATAAATATTGTTGAAACATTTTCTTTGTATTTTCGTATTGATTCTGTCTTACTGCATGATTCAACATTTTCTGAATCTGGCATGGCATCTAATACGGTGACACGCCTTTAGCCCAGAAACGTTGCTGGTAGCTGGTGGGAATATATGCATTTATGGTGCAAAGGGACATGATTTCATACCTTGTTTTGTCTACGTGTGTGACACAAAGTAACATTGCTTCATAGCTTATTCCGTCTTCGTAAATGGTGGTACAAAAATATATTGTGTCATATATTATTGTGTCAACGTGTGGTACAAGAGGACACTATCTGATACATTATTTCGTCTACATTTATGATACAAAGTATTCGAATATGTGTTATATATATAATTGGTAATGTTATATTATTGGTGACGTTATATTATTGGTGACGTTATATTATTGGTGATGTTATATTATTGGTGCTGTTATATTATTGGTGAAGTTATATTATTGATGATGTTATATTATTAGTGATGTTATATTATTAGTGATGTTATATTATTAGTGATGTTATATTATTGGTGATGTTATATTATTGGTGCTGTTATATTTTTGGTGATGTTATATTATTGGTGATGTTATATTATTGATGATGTTATATTATTGGTGATGTTATATTATTAGTGATGTTATATTATTGGTGATGTTATATTATTGCTCCCCCGGTCAATGGGTCATTCGGCACGGGGTTTTCATTTTCATTTTCCTAGGGAGTATACAACCCAAGCTTCCTGTGAGGCGCTAGGAGGTTAACAGTCACATTACTATCTCATCCTACCGGGTACCCATTCACTGCTGAGTGAACAGAGACATAATTCGAACACAAGACTATGGCGACACCACATGCAGGGCATGAAATGCGTTCCCTTTTCGCGAACACGTGGTGTCCTCATTGCGTTTCAGTGCTATTCTGCCTTTTACACCCAATATTCCTGTTTCGGTTGATAAACGAGACTGGCTGTTCCCTGACGTTGAGGTGCTTCATTGTGGGGACATGACTGAAGAGATAGAGACTGTCAGGTCGTGCAAGAGGCAAGCTGACAAACACGGACATCCACCCAAAGACTCGTTGGATCGACGTTGCTTCACTTCCCCGGGTTTATGACCTGTGCGCTGTAATCCGTTATCGCTTGTTACAGCAAACATCAGGTTGTGGTGCAGAATACTGTCAGGGAAAGTTAGGTTGTATCGGGCAGCCACGATGAAATCCCTGTACTCCCCTTTCACCAATCTGAGACTGTAATCGAGTTGTATGTTTCGTTGTCTTCTGCACATAGGTACGGTGTGTAAAGTCACTCACGTTGTCATGCGGTAGTATTAGTCCACTGATATAAACAGCGTGAGTCACAGATAAAACACTGTCTCTTGAAGATAGGTATGCACTGCTCGCTATCTCATAAAAACAGAACATTTATAGTTGGGTGCGTGGTCATGTATTGTCGCTGCGTCACCCTATCTGCCGAGACGAAACTGAGTGTGTTGTAAAACAAACAATGAAACACGTACATTGACGTAGCTTTTGAGATTATTGCACGTTGCACGTGAGGGTGAGTGAGTGAGTGAGTTTGTGTCTGTGTGTTCTAGTGCAAACTAGTGGCAGTTTCATAGTGCTAGACCACTGAGATACCATGCCTCAGATTATCACGGATACCCCACTGAGACACAGCCCTTTTTCATCCTTTTAATGCCGAGTGACATTGAAAATTATTAAAACAATAGCCATGCAGATAAAAGATGTATTCTTCCTTGTAAGAAGGAAAAACACAAGTGAAACAGACATTTAGACCACACTGTTTGTGTGCTGATTCTGCATCAAAGATTGCCGATGATTCTAATAACATTTCCTGTTAAAATCTGCCCATGAGAGCACTCAACATTTTACCACCGTTTCCGTTGTTTAGGGAGAGACCATTTGATTTTCAGGATCGTGGAAGCGTGATGTTGGTTTGATTTGAGCCTTTTTTTTTACCTTTTTTAGCTCAATTATTTTTTAACAAAACAGGTGCTCAGTTATTTTTTTAAATAAATACAAAAATCGAACTGTCAATTTGAGAATGTTGTGGGTTTTTCACGTCGGTAAGTTCCTCCCACCTCTCAACATCCTGTGACCTCGAGTCCCGCTTATCTGATAGTGCCCTTTTGCTGCATGTGAACTTCTTCAGTCCCGCCCCGTGCTCCATGCGACGGACGTCGCCGAGTCAGAGAAGTCGAAGCAGGGAGAAGAGTCTTAGGCTCGTGGCATGTAAAAGAACTTCAGTGTTTGTGACTCGGTCACTTCAGCTAATACAAGGATCCGCCCCAGGCTGCGCATGTGAAAGGCGTTAGGTTTCTTTTCTTGTCAAGAGGACAGGGTCCAAGACTCGTCCTACAGTATATGCTCTGGTGTACGCAACCTCTGTAGACAACAGCCTTTGTGTGGGTTGTCAGCTTGCTGTTCTCACACACTGGTGCCACGCCGATCTGCCTGTTGATCTCAGCATCAAAAGAGAGAATGGCATTGCCTAAAAGTCGGGCGGGTCAAGACTGGCAAAAGTGTCATTGGCTAATTACTTCATTATCGGCGACCATACCATATCATTAATGCAACATAGACATATGACATTACTGAACAATCACCAACCCAAACCGTGCACCATAATTAAGTAATTCGGAGTAAATCACTTGAAAACAAGAAAGTGGAGCGTGTGTAAGCGTCGCTGTTAAACATGTAAAAGAGCAATTGTTTAAGGAAATAGGATTTGAAACGTATCAAATACTGCCAGCTATCGTGATACAATTTCCGTCTGTCGGCAGAGCATTTATCTTTATAGGATAGTACTATATCTAAGTAAATACCACCTTATAATGTCACTGTTAATCATATTTAAAGCAGACACGTTAGTTAAAGTAGACCTCTTCTCCCTACACTCTCAACAGTCTCACAAGTGTTCGGTCCGACTTAGCCTGGGCTGTCAAAATCAACTTAAACCTCACATATGTATCATGAACTGTATTCACACCTATAGACTAGTATTATATCTATCTATATACCACTTTATAGTGTCCCAGATCGCGTTAATATTCCAATGATCCGACTGTAGATTACTCAGAAGTTCATTAATTGAAAATATATTCATTTACCTATATTTCTTGTGCTTTGGAGAATTGTAAGTGCAATGGGTCTGTAATCAGAACATTTGTTTTTACTACTCTTCTTATGAACAGGATTTACAAGAGACTATAGGATGACATGACATATTACAAAGTCTAGGTAGTGGTTTGGATATACTTTTAGCTGACTGTTTATTGACCTTGTTACTTATACTATCAGGTTCAGCCGCCTTAGTGGCATCGGCTGAAAGTAGGATGTCCTGTACTTCTGCCTGATTAAGGTAATACTATCCAATATGTTGTTACACTTGTTAAACTTGAATTTATTATTGATTTATCAGGATCATTAATAGGAAATTGTGGCGAGAAATAACGTTTACATTATCATTCAATGTTTTACATTCGTACATGATTACAGGAAACGTTATATTTCCAAGTTTTTCTTTTAGATGGTATTAAACAAGATGTAATGACAATTTTGTCCCTGGAGGTTTGTTTATATTTTCGTCATGTTTTGTAAGATAATTTCTTTGACCAATATCAGTACCATTAGTTAAAAGACATTGAGTGAGGTTACAAGGTCATCGAAATCCATCAGCGTTTCTTTATTAGTCTCCTAAAGTAAGTCTTATTAGTGGGCTTGTTTGCCTTTATACTGAAATGGGCAGTGGTCGCCGCAGACAGGGTCTGACACACCCGACATATACACTCTGTCGGTACACAACACACATATTACATCTATAAGGGTGCTGGATTGCTCTGTCATTGTCGTTGGCTGTTAAATTAACTGACTAAGTACATATACTGATTTAATATAGTTAATTTTGTTTTGTTTTTTCACTTAGAAGATAAATATTTAAATACTCAGCAGTAGCGGCATCAATATTGAGGTCTATGGCATTGCTAATAGATTCATCAACTAATTCCCAGGATAAATGTCGTGTATCAGCCGTGTAGAATTTTACATGTTGTCTTGACCCACACAGCTTCCTTCCTGACCGGGATGAGCCAGAAGGAATTTTTTTTAAGCCAATCATGACTTTTCCTCTCCTTCATCCCAAAGACTGAGAGTGTCCCACAGATGGCCCCATCTTTGTTTGGCCACTCCCAGAATCTGTCCATCGTCATTCATCTTTACAATTCCGTATCGTCCCTGACAGCAGGGCTGGGATTCGTGGTCAGTACCCACTCTTTCACTGACGTTGCCGAGCAGTCACAGCTGTTCGTGAGTGGTAATCAAGGATAATGGTCTGGAGCTGGTCGTAGAACTGGAACGCGTCCTTCTTTTGTGTTGCTTTGGTGCAAAATGTACAGTCCACAGGTAAGGCTTATCAGAGCATATGTCTGCAGACATCCAATTCACGTGGTATTCTATGTTGATGAAAATGTACAAAATTGACTACTGTAATGTTCCCAACTATCTGAAAGGGCAAACTCTAACAGGCATCCATGCGGACCTGGAGTCAACTTTAGAGGATGTTCCTTCCTTTGCCATTGTTAAGAGGTTGGCTGTGGGGTTTACGATGGGGGAAAATGAGCCAAGATCAGACCTTCAGCTGCCACCACAAAAGAAAATGTTAATTATATACATAATCATAATAAGATTTATGAAGAATCGATGATTCCCCACTTGTCACAGAGCCCTCAGTAGACATCTCTCTTGCACAATTTGAGGAATGAACTGGGCATGACAAACGTTTAAGCACGATGGGTTCAAGGACTTCTGGCTTCAGTCATAGGTTCGAAATGGGAGGTATCGGCAACATAGAGACTGAATGTAGTATTAATAACAGACCCGTTCTCACTGACTCTACCCTGCTGAAACACGACATTAAATCTAGATCTCTCTGATGTATATTGGCAAGGAGTGTTCACTGACTCTTCCCTCTGGTAAGATGATAGTCCAGCTTGATCTCTCTGATGTATATTGGCAAGCAGTTTTTGCTGACTCTACCCTCTGGTAAGAAAAGACGATAGTTCAGCTAGATCTCTCTGATATGTATTGGCAAGCAGTGTTTGCTGACTCTACCCTCTGGTAAGACGATAGTTCAGCTAGATCTCTCTGATGTATATTGGCAAGCAGTGTTTGCTGACTCTACCCTCTGGTAAGACGATAGTTCAGCTAGATCTCTCTGATGTATATAGGCAAGCAGTGTTCACTGACTCTACCCTCTGGTAAGACAATATTACAGCTGGATCTCCTTGATGTGTATTGGCAAGCAGAGTTTGCTGACTCTTCCCTCTTGAAAGACCTTGATTAAATGTGTTTTAAAAGGACAGGACTCAGAGAATGTGAAAACGCAACAATTCCCCTCACTCTGATCTGTTCCATGGTTATGTGCATTATGTAATAAGTTCATTTTATATATGAAATATTTTATGTAGTTAAGGATGGCATATCTTTATGAAGCAAGGAAATACTCATTTTCAACTATTCTTCCACTCAATAAGAACTACCTACTCTAAAGGACAAAAGACATTACACCCAGAAATGAGGATAAGAGACAATTCAAGGATGGCATCAGAAGATATCAATGAGTACCAACAATAGCTTTGCACTGGCATTGAACCAGATTTGTATTCATTTGATGGCAGATGCAACCGCAAACAAAGACGCTGCTTCCACCATATTGTTTGGTGTCCTGGAGGCAACTTTTAGCGTTCTTTCTTCTTTTCGATGGTGGACACGAACTCAGCCATCAGCTCTGAAAGGTTGAGAGTGACTGTTCTGTAATTGGTCTTTTGTCCTTGTACATTTCAGTTCTCTGAGGCTGTTATGCCATATCATTCTCTTGAAACCCGTTCTACAACGGGATATACGAGTCCAGCTGCTTGTTAAGACATCCGTGTCAGGAATCTGCTTCAGAGAAGAAATAGGAATCTATCTCGAAGCCATGTCCACTGAACCCCGTGTCTGGATGCGTAGCCCTCATCTGCTGCAGACTAACGACTCTTTCTCTTTCTTCCTGTGTTGATCATTGCATTATTGTTGTGATTGTCAAAGACAGTATAATTGGTATTGGAAAAAAAAACAGTACTACAGTTTCAACGTAGCGGTGTAAATTACCTGGTTTAGATAACATAGAGTGAACAAGCAAGGCAGATAGTCAGCTGTGACAGTAGCATGCGTGTCACAAGCACCGATTACCCTGTAGCCGTGTCAAGTTTATGTCTAGAATCAAATAAGTGCTTTTCACAATTGTTAAGCCCACTTTTATTGTACAATGTCTGTCTGCCTTCCTGAACGACCTCTGCTACTATGTCACTGATTTATTACTGTTATATATATATTATGACATTTATAGCCCTAATCTATTATTCCCTTGGCTGTTCCAGTAATCATGCCCCATGTCCAGGGCAACTTATTTTATTCTTCGTCTGTCCGTAACTGTCCATTGCTTTATATGTGTTACTTTTAAACTGTTAGTCAGCTTGGTATTCAGAGTTCTGGTGTAGGGAAGACCTCTAGCAGAATTGCCTCTCGTAGGAAATGCCCTGAGGTTGAGCTGGAGCGCTGCTCGACTTACGTATGTCTGAGCTGGAAAGTCCGCTTATCGTTGTGTTTGTGTTGTTAGAACTGATGTTACGCCATTGCGTATTTGTTGTTTGTTGTACATATGTTCTGCATTAAACGTTCCGGCAAGTGATGTCGATGTCATCCTTGATAATTCCCCCTCAACATATGCATTAACACTTTTCTCCAGCAATAGTGTGTGTTTGAGCTGAGTGTTAGCTGTCTCCGAGGTCAGTCACAAATGGGAAACAAGATAGCTTGCACGTAGCCAGCCTGTGTACTTGTAAAGTATGCAAATAAAGTTAAAATGATGGCAACTTTAGCAACAGCTATATCATGTAACCGTTACGGGCCTCAACCCTAAACATACCCGATGCCAATGTAGCAATGCGCATGCGTTGCCAGCTGCTTCCTTGGGGACATGCTCCCATAACATTGCTGTGTATAATGTCGCATGTCTCCTGAATAAATCCGTTTAACACTGCCACGGCAACAACTTACCAAGCAGTTAGACAAGCATGATGAATTTGATGAATTTGCCCTTAATGTCAAGCAATATGACTTTAACTTGTTTAGAGACTCAAATGCACAGTTTGCTCACAGCGATGTTTTGCAATCCTTGTTTCGACATCATAGTTCTGGTCAATTCAATTTAAGTAAGAAATGTCATGACAAACATATAAAAGGACTTACTGAAGAGGATACATTGCTTGTCATTGGTTTACAGCTAGATAAATACCAAAATACAGACACGAAAGTGTAGAACACCGTGGTATGGCAAGAGTATTTTTATTGTCTTGTCCAGACAGTAAGATACAATATGTGTATGCCAAGTTTATAATGACTCAAAAGCAACTATAAATAACTATTACTACCACAATCTAAAAGGTTACATATTTTTGGAAATTGATGACATGTTATTGTACAGCAACTGTCATATAACTATTGGTCTGTGTTTAGTTATAAAACTAAAAAAGTGTAACACAATTAATAACAATATTTGTAACAGACTATGATTCTCTTTGGTATCATGAATACAAAGACAGATTATCTCTGGCGTTGTTGTTGGAATTCATGTATTCATGATATTAAAATCTTATGTGTCTAATAAATATCATATACCCAATACATTACTACACATATTTATTGTTATCAACAATAACATCACTTTCAGTAAGAAAACTAGAACATGGTTTTATAGATTATATACAAAAATATATATAAACGAAATGCAAGAATTGCCAACGTCGGGAATGATACATCACTGCAGCTGAATACTGGACTTCCCTGACTTTATGCAAGTCTTTTTATAAGAATATAAAAATACTCTCTAATACTCTAGACTAAAATAATATTGCTGACATTGAAATCCAAAAGAGATTCAAATGTTCTTCAGGTGACAACACATGAAAAGGGCTTACCTTGAAGTAGAAGTAAGAATACTGTAGATACACATGACGTAGAGCAACTTGTGAGCTCCCAAGTTTATTACAGGAGCAGAGTTAATTTGGACAGGTCTGCCCTGCTACAATATTACCCAAACGTTTGATAAGGTAGAACGCACATTTTGCCCTGGCTGGTCACCTGTATCTACATTGTTTGATATTTATGGTCAAAGTCAAGGTGACATATACTTTCTGTCCATGTGTTGTTCCTGGATTTAACAATGCTCGAATAGTTAATTTGCTAAAGGGACTAATTTGCCTAACAGATAAAACTGTGACACAAAGTGACCATTCTTGCTGCATGGTAGACTTGATCTTTGTATTGAAACACCCTGAGGCGTTATTTCAACAGTTATCTTAGGCATAGCCCAAAATCTGTTAAGCATATTTACATATGATATCTTATCAAATATCATGTTGCAATGATGATTTCCTGGAACTCCAAATAAATTGGTGTTAAGTTACTATAAATAAATTAAATAGTAAATAATTATGAATATATAACATTAAAAATACCCGTCCCCCCCAAAATTGAGCTGGACGGGTCAACTATGACACGTATACAAAAAGAAATGAGAGATTTGGAAAAGATGGGTGTTTTGAAGAATAAGTACCATCCAGTAAAAAAGTACCAACATGGCCGGGTAATGTATTAAATATCGGGAACTATGAGTTCAGACAAGAGAGTGAACTTTAATGTGTGTGTGTGTGTGTGTGTGTGTGTGTGTGAGAGAGAGAGAGAGAGAGAGAGAGAGAGAGAGAGAGAGAGAGAGAGAGAGAGAGAGAGAGAGAGAGAGAGATTGGGTCTATTTTGTTGGGTGTGCTTGGGTGATTTTTTTTTCTGTTTTGGTTAGATTTGGTGTAAATATTGGTCACATGTGACTTCTACGAATTTAGCTTCTTTTTGAAAGGTGATTCCTTCTTAAAAGGAATAAATGTGGGCTTTCAGTTTCAGAAGGATATGTGTCACTGTTTGATTTAACTGTAATGTTTCTGCTAAAAACTGTTGAAGGAAATTTAAAATTCTACCTTTTATGTCTTTGTTTTTTAACTTTTGTATTAGGCCATTGTGCAAAGAATACAAAAACAAATGAAAGGCTTTACTGAAATCGATAAATATCGCCAAAGTGTATTGTTTTCGTGATAGTGCTAGTCATCTTGTTCAAAAGGTTAAATGTGGTCTAAAGTTTGGCGATTTCAAGTGAAGCGGATTGATAAATTGATGATTGGTCATTTAAATTTGAGCCAGTTGTTTAGGATTGCTTCCATGATTTTACAAATATGGGACGTTAAGGAAACAGGGCGATAAGAACCAGCCTCATTGGAGTTTTTCCTGGTTTGACCACTGGTGCCACCATAGCTGATTTCTATGAATGGGGTTTATGGTACCTGAAGTCCAGATTTGGTTGAATAGTTGTGATAATGTTTTTGATTTTGATGGGAATATGATTTGAGATGATGTAGCTGATGTTATCTAGACCTGTGGCTGAGGCTGTTTTTTATGTTGTTTTTAATTACTGTTTGTAATTCATATGTGTGGCTATATTTTAGGCATGTATGTGCTGGCTGGGGGTGTATTTAGAGTTCATAAGCTTATGGGTGAGTGAGTGAGTTAAAATATAACGTCGCATCCACGTTATCGCAGCCATATAGCGACGAGACCAAGTTAATATATTTACAATTTAGTCATTAATGCAAAGTTTTGTTTAAAAACAAGTTGTAAAAGATATTTGAGCATACTATATTTAGAAACAATTTGAACATACCAATATTATATGAACAGTTTTAAAACACGGACTGTAGGCCACCAGAACCCAAAGCTAGGCCACCTCGCTGGGGATCATGGGGACTTACAATATCTCCGCTTTCTGCATGATACCCGAGCAGGATTTACGTCATGACTTTAGCCATTGGTGGTTGTGGACAATGCTAGCCAATATTAAAAAATACTCATCAATGAGTTGGCTTAAAAACATTGGTTGATAATAGTTACATTGATTATGATAGGATTACGTGTCACACAGGGGGCAATATTCTTACGGTACTTTTACCCTCTGGGCAGAGCCTTCAATAATGTCTGTTAATAGTAGCATCACACCAAAGTTAAAAACAAGCATACGTCATGCAATATAAAACATATATCTTTCCCTTGATTTACATATTGTAGCAGGTTGAATATCTAAACGTCATTAACATTAACAACATCACAGCCACACTCCATACTCTGTACCTCCCCCTGTTGCACCTCACATCGTCACAGGACCGTATGTCTCCCAGTTGTCTTCATCAATTTTTCCTCCGAATCTGTTGATAAAGAAAAAGGGATAGTCAAGTTGTGTTTTTATTTCATATTTTTCAGTACATGCACAACACTGATATTTTGGAAAGATATTCTCCATAAAGATACTACCCCATGACGTTTCCTTCTTCTTGTATTTGTACCTATTGAGTTGGCACGTGTCTACATTGCCATTCTATATTTAATAACATAAGTTCTTGTGACACCAATATTTTGGTTAACTTTTCAAACAAGTAAAGTTTGCTTTTCAATATTGTAGTACATGTATGGAATCAAGTCACATAAACAAAACTGCTACAGAAAAGCACGCATTCCATGCAAAAGTTGACTTTTATGCAAGCCACATGCATTTCACTACACGAGAACGGGTATAAAAACATGTGCATTAACGAGATTCCATATGCATTGTTTAGCATCGTGCTGACAACAATCACTCAGATAAACAACAAATTTACGCAATTATTCAACATTACGAAATGCCACGCCTGTCCGAAAATGAGCGTCTGCGAGCCATTGGTATGCTTGAAGCAGGATCGAGTCAACGTGATGTTCCAAGACAATTTAACGTCCACAGAAACACCATTTGGTGTTTATGGCAACGTTGACAACAGACGAATGCAGTCAGAGACCATCCTCGCAGTGGCAGGCCACGCGTAACCAATAATGGACAAGACAACTGGATTCGAACAGCACACCTACGAAATCAGTTCCAGCCAGCAACAGTGACTGCAAGAAGCATCCCTCTCCTTCGACGAATATCTTCACAAACCGTACGTCGTCGCCTCAGATGTGCAGGGATTGTCGCTAGAAGACCCGCCAGACGTCCCATTTTGACAGGCAACCACCGTCAAGCACGTCTACAGTGGTGCCGACAGCGTCTACGCTGGACGGCCATGCAGTAGGGACAAGTTCTATTCACTGACGAGTCTCGTTTTCACCTCAGCCACAGCGATGGACGGTTAAAGTGTGCCGACGTCAAGGTGAACGTTACGTCAATAATTGAGTCATGGAAGAAGATCGGTTCGGGGGCGGCAGCGTTATGGTATGGGGTGGGATTACAGCAAGACAGATGACCCGTTTGATAGTGGTAGAGGGAAATCTCAATGGACGGCGCTACCACGACGAGATTATCGGGCCTGTTGTTCTACCGATTTTGCGTTGTCATGGCTCAGGCATTACCTTTCAACAGGAAAACGCCCGGCCTAATATTACTCGATTTGTTCAGGATTCTCTTCAACAAAACAACGTGAATGTCATCACCTGGCCGGCTCGCTCCCCTGATCCCTCACTAATCGAGCACATGTGGGATGAAATGGATCGGCGCATTCGACATCAACCACGTGTTCCATAGACACTCCAGGAACTTCGAAACCTGCTCCAGCACATATGGACAGATATCCCACAAGACTTGTGCGACGCCATGAGACGAAGATGTGTTGCTTGCATCGCAACCAGAGGTGGACACACACGCTATTGAATTGTAAATTGACATTTTGGCATGTTCATATTTCTTTTAATGAAATCACGCATTTTCTGAAGTGAGTGTGGCAAACTAAACCATTTGAACACTTACAGGAGTCTTCAATCTGCTGCAAACCGAAATTGTTTCAGATTTGGTAAAAAAATATAACTTTGCATTAAATTTTATTCAATATCACAGGTACTTTTGTTGTTCAGTATATTTTGAAGGGAAACAACCTCAGAATGGTCAGATGTACGAACTCTTAAATAAAGTGTATATTATTTCCAGTACCAATTAGGAAGTTTGGAAACTGATGTTTTTTACAGTTTCCAAAACTTTAATGTAAATTTCGTTACAGTGAGAGGATTTTTGTTTACACGGTTTAGTTTTAATGCAGGAAATAATAGTTTTCAACCAACCAATTTCTACGCATCGAACTGAGCTAGAATCATGTGATATTATGGTTTAATGCAAGAATGCAATGTTTTCTAAAACCAGAAGTAAACTCATCCAAACTGGAAAGCGTTTTCACAAACCTGTGGTGACATTACCCAAAACTGATTACTAATCTAATAACTTTCTTTAAAAATGAGCTGAACCATTACACTATCTAATTAGTAACCTGAATGTTAAGTAAGCCAAAGCTAAAGCCATGAAGAATTTCGTATCATTGTGGTTATTTTCAGTGTAGTCAAATGATAGCCAATCCAAATGGACCTTGTTATATGGATGCTTGTAGCTATATTGAATCATATATCGACATTGAAATACGTTCTTGGTATCTGCCAAATCTACAAACGTGTTGAGCCAACCTACTCACTATATAAATATAAACGTCGGTGAAAGTCAGTAAGATGAATATTTCATGTCCATAAATAATCAAGCATCTTCGGCCCTTGGTGTTTACATTTAAACTTTTTAGCTCTTTCTACTAAGATGCTAAAGAGAATAATACGACTCTTCTTCAGAAGTTCATCCAAGGCCTCCGTGAACCTGTCAAAACGTTTTATGGTCGACCTTTGGAGGACATTTCCATATTTGTCAGATGCAATTCCTTATTTTGACTTTTACCACATGTCCCGTATTTTTTTCAGTGCCTTCGCGTGTGTTTGTGACGGGGTGCCACAGTGGGGCAGGGTATGCTCACCTTGTCACGAGCACCCGGTATCATCACTATTTGACAGTGATTCATAAACATATGCTCATGGTGTAGTCGGGATCGTAAAATCGACTATGCCTTTAGCAGAGATATCTCCAGAAAAGAGAAAATGATTTGTGTTGCCCTGTTTTATAATTATTTGTAAATGACAGTGAAATAATTTATTAATTTATTGTTTCGGAGTTCTTCAATACAGCTACATTATGTCTATACTGTTTTGTGTACACCTTCACTGTAAATCTTAGGCTCTTCTTTGGGTGAATCTCTGAGATGAAGAAATAAAAGGTTGATCAATTTATTTTTGCAGTTGCATAAGCTTGATGGTTATGTTGTAATGTTTCCTTATTGAACACTTCACCACTTCAAGGCAGCTTTCACTTTGGTGAAACATATTTATTCTTCAAAATTCAAAAGAGTCCTTAGAACATAATTATTTTTAGTCATCCCCTTTTGGATCAGCTCTATTATTGTTGGTATATATAAATATTCAGATATCGACTAGTTATAGTAAACACAACTTCTTTGATAGGCATTTAATTAACACAAAGCAAAATCGACCAGTAAGAAACTCATCCACTTTTAATGTATCATCTCGAAGCGCACGTGTAGCCTATCGTGTATTCCCGTTTAGCACATCAAACCAGCAGTAGGAAACACCTGAGCTAGAATTATGAGATATTCTGGTTTAATGCAGGAAGGACGTTCTTTCTAAGACCGGAAGTAAAGTCATTCAAACTGGAACTCATCTGCTTAATCGCTTTCACCTTGACGTAACAGCCCACAAATACCTAGCGGCAGAGACCCAACAACAAATCAGCACAGAATCAAATCAAATTTTGAGGGTATTCCTGACTCAGCAGTGCGGCACGCGGGATGCACGCAGGATGCAACAATAACATGTATGGTGTGCAGATTCACCATTTAAACAATATTAATGGTGTATGTAAACATTTCCTAATATTTATTCGATATTTTTTAGTGATGTTATTTCGAATCTCACCCTTTTATGAACTCGAAACGTCTTTCAGAGGTGTTCGTCTATGATTACAGTGTGCTTTTCAGGCGAATTCAGCGATGAGCAAACGAGAAAAATAAATGGTATTCGAGACGTGGAAGGGGAGTCACAATCAGTTGTGTCATATAGTTGAACACATGTAGTATATCGCTTAAGCGAAAATAATTTATTTAGCTGCATGCTGTAGCATGAAATCTGGTTTTACTGAAGTCGTTGGTTCTTTGAACGCAGACAGATCATGAAGATTTGCCTGCAGCCGTCTAGACACTGGCATCGTGGTTTGCTGCTGTGGGGTGTTGCGTATGGTATCATCCACTGTCAGGCCAAAAACTCAATTATTAACAGGATGCTGTAAAGTTGAATTATGTTTGACTCTGGCATTCTTATATGATCAAATTGTTCAGGGGACAAAGCCATCTCGTTTCTGAAGAAGTCGTTAGTTGCATTTAGAAAGTATTGGACTTAGAGAATATAAGCCACATCGCACACATCAGAGTATTACACGTCTTAAAGATAGTATAGCAGATATGATATTATTATGACATTAATTCCCACATGGTAACATTAAAACGTTTGTGATATTTCCATGGATAAAAGTATACTTTCGTCGTTCTTGTATCATATTTTTTTTTAAATGGTCATGCCAGTTTAACTTGGGATGAGTGATGAGTGTGTCTTCCCTGGTGGGAGGAGCTTAATGTGATGTGGTTATTAGCTGTTATCATTCAGAGATACATCACATGTCATGCTTGCAATATCAGGCTCAGTCATTGCAATCTCAAATAATTCAGTTGTAAACATTGTTATTTCTTTGTAGTCGTAACCATACAGTTGAAATATATTACTTACCCAGACCTTCGGAACTGAAACAAAGAAAAAGTGACATATCAGTGAATGCCATTCCTAGCTAATTGCAAACAAGTGCGCTTTTTACAACTGATTTCCTATAGTCTTGTACATTTACAAAACGAAATGTTATTAGATAGCATGATATATGTATCAGACTTTGGGCACATTTTTGCATCACAATTGAAAATTGAATTCCCAAAATTTCAAAAATGGGCCCTCATTTTGCCTCGTCCTTCAGGTAAACTGAATCTATATAGGCCGAATGTCTGGACAATTATTCCATGGTCGGAATACCTTATGTAGACTGTACATCAAACTCCGTAATGGAATTAAAGATATAGAATGTTATGTTACCTGTCCTTTCTCCTCAGCCTTCTACAATAAAAATGACACAAGTACTTGTTACATTGGTCATTAGTATATGCCGAATTATATGGCATGGTTGTTCCATACAAAGGTCTGTTCAATGGTTTTGTCATGTGAGCACAAGGCTGGGGACACAAACATCTAGCCCTATTAGAAGTGATCCGCAGAGTCAGCAGAAGACAATGATTACTTTTGAGCATGGAAATAAATTAGATTGCAAGTGATTCATTTGATTAGCTAACCAGGCGATATCTTTTGCGTTTATGTCTCTATAAACTGACTAAAATTGAGGCCACACCCAATAACGGAATAAAGGCTTCCGACTGGCTTATAATAGAATATGCAAAGTTTGTGTAACATTATTTTGATGAACTATGTCACGGCATTTCGCGTTGTTATTATTTACTTTAGAAAAGACAATTTTAGTGCACATCCATAGTGTATTCGTTTCTCTTCTGTTCTCCAGGATTTCAACAATAGATCTAATTTATTCAAAACATTTCAACTCGAAATATTAGATAACATCGTGCCACTTGATGGAGACAACAAATCAGAAGCTATCACAGCATAACTGCTAATTATTAAAAACGGCTCTGTGCAACATACTTTTCAGTTCCGAATTTTCTGTTTCCTCACTTATTGTGCGGTGGGGGTTGAGAAATGTGTAATGCTTGCAGAATCAAGGTTACAATTCATAACAAGACAACACATAGTACAACAGAAATGTATTTTACGCCCCGCATCTAACAACACGTGTGCAAAATAGAAATACATTTTGAAACAGACAGCTATATAATGGGTAGTAATGGATTTTTGAATACAAGTGTGGTTGCCGTGATGTTTAATCGGATCGGAACTATGTTGGTTTTTTTTGTTTATGTGTTGTCTAACGCTGCACTCAGCAATATTCCAGGTGTATGACGGCGGTCTATAAATATTCGAGTGTGGACCAACAATCCAGTGATTGACATCATGGGCATCGATGTAATGAAGACATAGTCAGGAGACAGACATGCTGTGATCGTTGACGCGAATATTCTGTAACATGGGTAAGCGTGATGCACGTGTTGGGACTTAACATGGGCAAGAATAACCTTGGGCCCCCCCCATATAACGCGCCACTCTACTGCTTCTTGAAATATGACGTCTTATGTAGAATTGATATCTAATATTTCAATTTGGAACGAAGCGTTTTTGAAACATTGTTACAAATTTGTAAGGAATACCTCTTCATCCCGACCCAAAACGTTAATGAACTTAACCCACGTCGCATTTAGTCATCACTAACGGTTGCCGGAGCAGCTGTTGACAGTCTCGTGTTATTAACAAATTGAAAGAAGAGAGAGGACAGCGCCAACTTGGTTGCTGTTTCACATGTCGCTTAACGGTAATGAACCTGCTAGTTGTATGGTTGTTTTAGCTGAAGATGAGTCGACATATTTTTATTAATTTATTATTGTTTATCTTTGAGACCTTTCAGTTGCATAATTTCACAGCATTCAAGAAGAATGACTGTTGTGGCCCCAACACAGGTTCGTGTATGATATGTGTGCGTATTGGGATGTGGTGGTTACAGTTACTACTGGGTTTAAGGATTTGGAATGTCTTTCTGAGATTACAATAAACTTTACAGGCCCATAGTTATTGTACCTCCAACTTTAATTGAAATACAGTACTTCCGAAACTGAGTTATTTACCGAATAATAACATTGAACATTGACATGATAATCTGCATGTACGTTAGTATGAATATTTGAATATATCAGGAAACACAAACATAAATTCACAGTTAAACACAAAATTGAATGCAACTACAATGATTACCTTAAGAACACAATGACTGTGACTGTGAGTGTGACTGTGACTGCTACTGTGACTGCGACTGTGACTGCGACTGTGACTGTGACTACTAAACGCAGTGAGAGAAGATCCAGTATGGCATCCGGGCTGTATGTGTCTTCCTTGTTGTTCACCACTAGTGAAGACAAAGAAGTGTTTACATACAAGTGCTCATACAAACAGATAATAAATAGATAACATTTTACTTTTGCGAGAACGAGCGTAGTATTTTATTTATTACCAACACGTCAATGAAGAAAATATCGTTTTCATTACTGTTCAGAACTGTCAAATTCTCGAACTCTCCAATTTCTTCAAAATATTTATGTCACATTGAGTTTTTCTCCAGGTGTTTTGATTATGATTTTGATGTATGAAATTATCGATGTTTAGACAATCATACTGTTACACATTGTCACCTGGTATATCATAAAAAAATAATTCTGTAATTCACACTTAAAAGTGTTCAAAACAGAAACAGGGGCCAAAGACCCTATGTTCCTCTTGTCACCATTCAGTTTTGACATTGCAGGCACTGAATGTCCCAAGTGGCTGAAATTTCGGGTGCCATTATTTTATTCCCACTCATATAAAAGCGATAATTGGGTAGATCTAAGGGAGATGTTGGTTTTGTCAAGCATATTCGTTACAAAATGAAAGACGTTTCAAGTTGACCATACAAAAGAAAATTGTTTATGAAGGAAACACAACAGTTCAGGTGTAACTATATTTCTAATAATTGTAAGTGACAGTAAATTGATCGAGGCGCTCGTGCAATAACGCCCTTTGCTGGTGATACGGACAGCTAGTAATTCGGAGTAACCTCCCTTTAGTGGTATTGTTTTGGTCCCAACATGGTCCCAACATATGAGACAAGTTGTATTGCATGTTAAGCATGTGTATCTTCGTACCTTTTGTAGTGTTGCAAAACTCCCCTGTGTAAGTCCCACTGCAGCCAAGTATACAGGCTCCAGTTGTGTGGTTGCATCTTTCCTCCAGACAGTTGATGCTACAGGGGTGTTGACACAGATCGCCATACCGGCCACGACCACAGTCTGGGCAAACAAGGTATCAGATACATGATTAAGTAACTTCATTTTTCGCACTTTATTATAATAATAGCTGTGAGCAAACCATTAATGTGAGGAATTGTTCATGTCAGTATGAACAAACCCCTTAATTACGTTATCCTGATACAAGGGTGTGTATTTTCACTGTTAAAAGAGTAGGACATATTAAGCATTATTGATGGCACTATACAGTCGTTGAATCGTTCTTCCTTACATTGGAAGTTAGCAGTGGAACTCAACAAATATGTTCCACTTTGTAAAGAGGGTTTTTTAATTTGACCCTTGCACCCTGATTATGATCTTGTCCGTATGTGTTTCTTCTTTTCTGTTCTTCTTTCCAACTCTGTGCAAATCTAGAGAGTTTAGTGTTAGCTTTAAGTTCTGAGATTTATTATCACATGATATATTTGACAGAGAATTGGCCACCATGGCGTACTTCTTTTGTATATGGTACTTGACAAGGAGCTGTGATTATGAAAAAGAAAGTTGGAGGGGTCAGTCTACGTTTGCGCTCATCAGTTCACTTTTTGCGCTCAACTCTCCACAGAAAACATAGCATTCTTTTAAATGAGGTAAGAGCTGTATCCCTTCAGCTAAAACAACATTTATACCAACACCGTCAGTGAAGTCGGCAGAGAGAGAGAGGCAGAGGAGGGCGCTGAACACTGAACACAAATCTGACCGACAAATCTGTCCAGAAGAAACGGCATAAGAACACAAGCCAACGGCCAACAGCTAACAGTCAAGTCATCGCTCAGAAGGCCACCACACTGGGACGAGCTCTAGTCACACTTGATCACGCCTGAAACTGTCCACAGCCTCTCTCACAGTCTCTGCCACACCCTTGCTACCCGTTAGTAGTACCAGCTTATAAAGAGTCCTTATTATTAAAGCTGCTGAAACCGTTTTTGTCTGTTGTGCTACATATTGAACACGTCTTCTTTGGTGCCGAGACCCGGATCCCTCTCAAAACAATGGAACAGCCTGAGACGAGTGAAGACTGACGCTCAGACCAACTTGGGTAAGTAGCTCAGATTTCTTTTTTTCATTTTTTCGTTATGGCTGGCCAGGAATAAGGAGATTTTTTGACAGGGATAGCAGGACAAATAACGGCACAGTTAGCTAAAATGTCGACAACTTTAGGAGAGCAGGGAATAGCGCAGGTTATTAAAACTTTTGAGGGGAAACCGACAAAATTTAAGGAATGGTTGAAAAGCATAGAACAATATGCGGTACTAACGAATGCAGATTAGGAAAGAGTGAGTGTGCATCGTTTTACGCCGCTGTTAGCAATATTCCAACAATATCACGGCTGGGGACACTAGAAATGGGCTTCACACATTGTACCCATGTCGGGAATTGAACCCGGGTCTTCGGCGTGACGAGCCAACACTTTAACCACTAGGCTACCCGACCGCCCTTAGATGAGGAAAGATTAAAACTGGTGGCCTAACTGTCAAGTTCAGGGGCAGTTAGTGATTTTACCCATAGGTTTCTACAAGATCACAATCAAGCAACATGGCAGGAATTAAAGCATGAATTAACAAAGAGATTTGCTGAAATAACGGACCCACAACATGCGTTCATGTTGTTGAGGGCCGTAAAACAATAATATGGTGAAAGCGTGCTCAATCTTGCCGAGGCATATACAGGTTTAGGCAGAGAATGCTGCCGCGATAGAGCGCCAATTCGTTGGATTTTTTATAGATGGTTTGGCCTGAAAATGAAAGTGATGAGGGAAAACCCACCAAACCTCGACACAGCTGTGACATGCGTTACACAGGAACAGAACTTACGTGCTAGATTTAATCTGAGACTAGGAAAGGGAAGCAGGTCAATGAATGACCAATGTAGCGAAGAACCTATAGAGGTCGATCATTATCGTCCTCGGGCTAAATGTTTTATTTGCCATCAAACAGGTCACAGATTCTTTTGACACGAGGGATTGTTTATTTTTGAGACCTTTCAGTTTCATGATTTCACGTGAAAGAAATATGACTGTTATCATACCAAAAGACGTTAAAAGATGGTACTAGCTGTTACCCTGTCTGGCGCTCGGCATTAAGGGGATAAAACAAGGACTGGTCGGCTTGGAGTCAGTATACTGTATCTGAGTGGGGTATTCATGTTAAACTACGGCTGGGTATCTCAGTGGGCTAGCATTATAAATTGGCATCAGTCCAGACTAGTACAAGAAGCCACACACACACGTGCATACACGTCGCTATATAAGTGCAATAATCTTGGACGCGACGTTAAACCTCATTTCACCTTTTCACCTCACCTCTAGTGAAGATCAGGTGGGCCAATGGGAGATGTTGGTATTGTCCAGTGTAGAAAATTGTTTTTTGAATGAACAACAATGGTCACAGTTGTCCAATCAAAATGAATAAAACGAATCAACCATCTAGACACGCCTATGATGTACGGATTTAATATCTTATCACCTGTGTTTGCGTGACGTAGACAGATTTCAGGATTCCAACGTAGATGAAACAGCTTTCAATACCATTACTTCGCATTTACAATCACGTTTCAATCTCAACATCGTCACTATAGTGTCATGCCATCTTACAAGGATTTTCCCAAATTCCAAGGAAGGACTGATATATACTCAACAACAAAAGTTCCTGTGACACCAATATTTTAGTGTATTTTTCAAACAAGTAAAGTTTGGTTTTCAATATTGTAGTGCATGTATGGAATCAAGTCACAAAAACGCGACTGCTACAGAAAAGCATGCATTCCATGCAAAAATTGATTGTGATGCAAACCCCATGCATTTCACTACCCTAGAATTGGTATGAAAACATGTGCGTTAATGGGATTCCATATGCATTGTTTACCATCGTGCTGACAACAACCAATCAGAAAAACAACCAAATTAAACAATTATTCAACAATACGAAATGCCACGCCTGTCCGAAAATGAGCGTCTGTGAGCCTTTGGTATGCTTGAAGCAGGATCGAGTCAACGAGATGTTGCAAGACAATTTAACGTCCACAGAAACACCATTTGGTGTTTATTGCAACGTTGTCAACAGACGAATGCAGTCAGAGACCATCCTCGGAGTGGCAGGCCATGCGTTACCAATAATCGTCAAGACAACTGGATTCGAACAACACAACTACGAAATCAGCCAGCATCCAGCAACAGTGACTGCAAGAAGCATCCCTGGCCTTCGACGAATATCTTCACAAATCGTACGTCGTCGCCTCAGATGTGCAGGGATTGTCGCCAGAAGACCCAGCAGACGTCCCATTTTGACAGGAAACCACCGTCAAGTACGTCTACAGTGGTGCCGACAGCGTCCACGCTGGACGGCCATGCAGTGGGGACAAGTTCTATTCACTAATCGAGTCTCGTTTTCACCTCAGCCACAGCGATGGGCGGATTCGAGTGTACTGGCGTCGAGGTGAACGTTACGTCAATCAGTGTGTCATGGAAATGATCGGTTTGGGGACGGCAGCGTTATGGTATGGGGTGGGCTTACAGCAAGACAGAGGACCCGTTTGATAGTGCGAGAGGGAAATCTCAATGGACAGCGCTACCGCGACGAGATCATCGGCCCTGTTCTACAGATTTTGCGTCGTCATGGCCCAGGCATTTTCTTTCAACATGACAACGTCCGGTCTCATATTGCTCATCAATATAAGACCATAAAATGGTGTAGTAAAATTAATGTCTGTAACTCAAAATAAAGTGCTTTTAGAGAGTGAAACGTTGGTGAGCTTTCAGGCTTCCATTGTTATAAGGATAAACGCGGAAAGCTAGATTATGAATTGAAACCTTAAATCGCAAACCACCCAAACACAAGCAAACTCGTTAATATCATCTTACCTCGAGTAACGTTACAGAACACTCCCATGTTGGTTCCATTGCAGTCGAGGGTGCAGTGCCCAGTTTGCTGGTTACACGTCTTCTCTGGACAGTTCATGTTGCAGTCTGTTTCACACAGATCACCATGCCAACCACGCCGGCATCCCTCAGAGCACTTCCCCGTGTCTCTAGTACAGAACTGAAGATTATGTGGTGGAACAAGGGCACAGTTCTGGGGACAAGTTAGGTTGCAGTGCTCGCCATACTTTCCCCACTCGGACTCTTATTTTCTTATTTTCAGCATGGTGTATGAATCACTGATTGATCAAATATATATAAATTGTCAGTGCCAGATAATAAGATGTTTAGAATATTAGCCAGACCAGAGGCGTGAAGGCAAAATGATATGATATGGACCGGCCACTGAAAATCACTGGTGACACCAGGTTTTCGCGGGATTCGAGTTTTTTTTTGTCCTTTCGCGTACAATTTGATACCAGTGAGTGAGTATGGTTTTACGACACTCTTAGCGATATTCTAGCAATAACACGTCGGTAATTTGATACCAACTTTACATCAAGTGGTGGTAATCTTAGATCAATCGTTATTCAATGTATTGCTCAATACTATCTATAGAGTGAGGGTCCATTAATCATTTTATCAGATGTGTTCACTTCCAATTATTCTTTTGACATAAGGTACTCACTGGCTGACACTAGAAGTGCAGAGAGGCTCAGCATTGTTGAACGTTGGACGAACACCCGAGATGTCTGTAAGGGAAATCCCATCATACAATTTCAAGTCACAAAACGTTGACATGATATAATACATGACAACGATGTACTAATGTAACCGTGGTTGTGTTGGCGATCTACTAGCCAAATAATCACAAACAGTTGTCGTTGATGACGTTTATTTATATTTGTATTGACGTACGCACTTCAGCCTGAAACACTGAAAGTACAACATAAGCAAATATAAAAGAAAATCTAACAAATATATACAGTCTGTTATAGTTACTCTTTGAATTTCTGAAATAGAGATATCACTTTCATAAAATAAATAGCACTTACAATACATCATGTAGTACTGGACGTATATGTACAATACATCAATGAGTCAATACACAGATACAAAATATATTAATATGATATTAAAGTGATAACGAACATACTGTATGTTACTTTGGTAAGAGTTACAAATCATGGAATATAGAATATTTATACAATATCTAAGACGACATAACATACCAGATAGGTGGAACCTGTACTGGTAATGCCGGTAACAATGAACGGTGCCTCTGACAAATCTGCACAATAAAGAAATACATATGCAGAATACTATATATACTACTAAAGTGTTATCCTTTGATAATAATGTATAAAGATATATAGTCAACAGCCACTCATATCCGACATACAGCAATCATACACCTGCACTTACCAAGATACTTATACTTAGTTTATACACATTTAGGTTTTGAGTTTTAATACTATCTTATACAGATAATAATAACTCACTGAACTGTGAGTTCATCAAGAACTAAACATATATACAAGATGCATTATGTTTCTAATAAATCAAATTAAGAATGCATTCTACAATATATATTTTTTCTAAACGCAATAATTAGAAACCATCCATATATACACTATCATGAAATGAATAATCAACGAACCTTAAGTATGAATAAATACCTTCACATATGCAAATCCTCACATGATGTGAGAAACGAATGCGGCAATAAATCTCGACAAGGATATATTTCCTTGTGAGATGAAAGAAGAAAGATTTGGTAAAATTCAACAACACACATTGTTGTAGCTATGGCAAGCTTGGCCTGTCAACAAGACAATAGATTGGGCCGGGGGGCGCTGGGACAAAGAGTGCTGTAAGTCAAAAGCATGCAGTGTGACAATTAGTGGAAGTTAGACTGAGAGTAATCTTACTTAATGTTACAGAGCTATGGAATGAATGTTTAAGGTATAAAATACGAAGGTATAAAACATAATTAATATAACCAGTAATATATTCTTATAATATGAAATCGTAATACAAAATACGTTAAAATGTCAACAGGGTCTTATAACCTTTCTACTAACTAATAAATCTTAAATTAAAGTTATGTACATATGCACACAGACTTGAGCCTGCCACACTAATTCGTTGAAATGCGCACACATGTAAACACTAGAAAACGATTTTCTACACTTTCATTATCATTTCCAGAGTGCCTCCACATGTTTAAACACGCTAATGGTGTACATCTTGATCTGATGCCACTGAATCTAAAGCGTCACTCTCGATTATCTACCAAAACAGATTCCATAGGATGCAAAAGACAAAATAGTGATGGACATCATATGAAAATAAAGTATCATTCCAATCGAGTGGAAATTCCTAAGGTTGCATTGATAACAAATATAAATGTAAGTTTGGTGAAATGCAGTATAACGTAATTCTGCGTTGTTGTCATCATTTCGAAACCACATACAGAAAGTAGAAAGCTTTAAAATAGAATAATAGAAAATAAAATATGAAAATGGAATTGCACATTCCTTCCTTTTCAAGGTTATTCATACTTTAAAATGACGCGTCAGTGACAGAAATGTTGTTCCTATTTCAAATGTTACAGTAGTTAATCAGGTGGACAACTGACTTGCCTTTGCACGTGTTTGTGATGGTGCCGCCGATGGGACAGGATACGCTCACCTTTTCGCGCACTCCTGGTATCATTACTATTTGATAGTGATTCCAAAACACATGCTCATGATATAGTCGGAACTATACAATTGATTCTGCCTTTATCAGAGACTTCTTATGATTATTGAAAAAGTTTTTTTTGCTTTTATTTCTCAATCATATTTGGACATATATAAGTTATTTTTTTTATTATGGGGAAATATCATCCAGAGGACACTCACATTTGCTTTTGATTAAGGCAAATGTGCACAGTCCAGCATACACTAAATTATTATATGAAAAAATATGCCTTGTTTGACATGTTATTGCTAAAATTACATAGTGATGTTGATCAAGGACATTTGCTTTCAATATTAGAAATTATATTCCTTCTTCTAAGGAAAATGAATGCAAAACAGAATATGTTCTTGACAATAATGTGACTGTCGAGTTGACCCAATGTCATAAAATAACTTTGAAAATCACAAACCAGATGATATTAGCATACAAATACATGACATACATAGCCAAATAACAATAAGAGACTTTCGTTTATAATGCATAATATTAAGTAAATATGATTAACCCTTGTTCGACCGTGTGTAAGTAAGAGCAAACACTTCTCGGTTTTGGTTAAACACGTAAAACCTCGGGAGGCCTAGTACAGGCGATAATCGGACCTTTTTGCTATGGTGTGTGGTGCAGAGAAACCGACGCTCATAGTCAGGATGCTCTAGGATTCAAATGCACGACACAACTTTCTAGGCAGTATTAATTAACTGCAGTATTCCTGCTAGTTTTGAACATACATGTATGTTTAACGTGAGTTCAGTGCTACACTTGCAAATCTACCTTGATTGTGGAATGACTTCATTTTGCCTTCTGTTTGTTCAGTGACTTTACTTGGAATTTTAGAAATAGAATAGAAGATCATTCTAATAATCGAGTCATAATATGTGTATTAATTAGGTGGTTTCACCACAATCA
The DNA here is from genome assembly GCF_022045235.1 of Haliotis cracherodii. NCBI lineage: Eukaryota > Metazoa > Mollusca > Gastropoda > Lepetellida > Haliotidae > Haliotis > Haliotis cracherodii. Next base: position 2,370,789 of record NW_027266289.1, on the reverse strand, counting down.
TACTCCCTCTACCATGATGTCCTGTTTAGAAGGAAAACGAAAACGTTTTCTAGTTTGCAAGAGAGTGAGTCACTGGCTAACTTCCCGCACACAAACCAATCTGTACACTGGCCAGTGTGGCACAGCTTTCAGAAACGACACACATCTGCACGAATAGTGGACTGATATGCATTTGTTGTGATTTCAGACATGACCCTGTTGAAGTATATGTGTATGACATATCTGATAATTCTTTCAAAAGGTAAGAGTCTGTTCATACCTTGCTGCTCTTATAGCCTTATCAACAAAGCTTTTCCATAGATGTATTGGCTATGCTGCTTCAATAAATAGTACGGATCATCTGAGTCAGTCATTCAAGCACAATACAATTAGAGTTGACTCGAAGTAGACAATGTCATAAACACATATCTTGTTGTCATGATAAGGTGCTAATTATGTAATGAGTATGGACGGTAAAATTATCACTTCATTACTTATGTATGTATGTGTATGAGTGCTTGAGTGTGTGAGTGTAGGAGCGTGCTAGTCAGTAATTGAGTGTGTGTGTGTGTGTGTGTGTGTGTATGAGTGTGTGTGAGCGCTTGAGTGTGTGAGTGTATGAGCGTGTGTGTTTGTGTCTGTACGTGTGTTTGTGTGTTTTCTCATTTAACTAGACCACGGTTTGTAATCATAACGACACAAGGACGCATTGTGGCATTCCTCAGTTAGAAGTTAATGTGTATACAGGGTAATGAAGCCATAGTCAAATATCGTAGTCTCATTTCCATTTCAGGCGACCAGTGCAAGGACAACCAGCACTGTTCCGACTGTGACAGAAATACAGGACGTTGCCTCACAGACTGTGACACTGGCTATTTTGATCAGATGTGCACGTCAGTGTGCAGCAAGAACTGCAAAAACCGCTCATGCCAGTTGTCAGGCTCTGGCTCAAGTACTTGCACTGAGGGTTGTGTCCCTGGATATCAAGGTCCTGGGTGCAGCATACGCTGTGGCAGTCCAGGAGGTACCTGTACAGCATGTCCAGGTGGGTGTGATGGAGGATATTGTCAGCTGGGCTCCTCTTGTGTGTCTGGATGTGTAGACTCCTTCTACGGATCTGACTGTAAGACGTGTTCAAGTAGATGCAAGTCCTGCAACATGATGACAGGATTGTGCGAGGAGTGCCACCATGAATACTTTGGTCCCAACTGTGCGTATTCTTGTGATCACTGCCTGGGATCGTGTGAACATGGATGCGCAGAGGGCTGTATTCCTGGTTATTATGGCACTTTCTGCGGGGAGAGGTGCAGTGAAAAGTGTGGACCAGACCCCAACATTTCTACTGACAAGCCTCCACAGGCACTAAATGCTGGTTTTCGTCACTGCCACAGAGACAGTGGAGATTGTTTCCACGGGTGTGAAGAGGGCTGGTTTGGTCAACAGTGCTCTTTTCCATGCAGCCCTAACTGTAGACACAACACGTGTCACTCGGACAACGGGAAGTGTACAGACGGATGTACACGTGGCTTCTATGGTGGACTCTGCCAGCAAACGTGTGAAGTGTGTCTTGATGGTGTCTGTGATCAGAGTTCTGGCACCTGCACCATAGGCTGCCACCTGACTGGACAAACGTGTGATTCCACCTGTACGTCCAACTGTTCAATTGCGGAGTGCCGGAGACTGGAATATTGCAACAAAGGTAAATATTACACTGCACTACTTTGTACTCGCGAGTGGCCAACATCTGTCATCTTATTATGTTAGCTGATACTTTCCTTTCACCTATTTTCTTATATTTGACAGAGGACACCAGTGTTATACAAATAGCCATCCTGTCGACAGCTTCACTGGTTTTGGTGGTTGGGAGCATGCTGTCAGTGAGGTTATGTTGCCGCAAGCGTGTGGCGATGATAAGGTAAGAGGGGTGATATCGGTAGTGTGATATGCGAACATATCCAAGAGTGCTATTGAAGGTTTTCAGTATCCTCTCTCAAACAGACACATGAAGAAACTATATTTCATTATAAAACGTCAATAATAACCAGTGTTGTCAATGCAGCAAACATAATTAAGGCTGACAGCTGAGAGCGTAATCACACATTATAACGTATGAAGTCCGTTCATAGCTATATTTGATATCACCAACATGACGTTATAGATTCCTGGTGATGCAGATACTGTAAATATTTATGACGTTAAAGCTTCCTGGTGATATAGCCACTGTATATATGCATGACGATATATCTTCCTGGTGATATATCTACTGTTTATATTCATGACATTATAGCATCATGGTGATACAGCTACTGTATATATTATAGCTACTGTTTATGTTCATGAAGTAATATGTTTCTGGTGATAAAGCTACTATATAGCTCTGTTACATATTCTCGACATTATACTTTACTGTTGATACAGCTTCTGCATATATCCATGACGCTATAATTTCCTGGTGATACAGCTATGGTTTATAGTCGTGATGTTCTAGCTGACTGGTGATACAGCTAGTGATTATATTCATGACGTTACAGCTTCCTGCTAAGTCACCTACCATAGATAATCATGACGTTATACGTATTAGAGCTATTGTATTTTCAGCTAAGGATTTTCAGCATAATATCCGTGCTCTTGAGAGTTTTTTTTTCAAGTTGTTCAATATTTATCTTACACTCCATGATATAACTGAAATACTGTTCAAAAGTAGCATGCAAGTTTGAAGAAACACCTTTTCTTTGAATAATATAATTTGATTGTTTGCAGAGAATTATATCTAATATCAAATGATGGAAAAAACTATCAATTTGTAGATAGCTTAAATATTTCAATTGCGTCATGATGCGGGATGCGTTGGTTGGAATCCTTATAATTTCTGTTTCCTGTAATACCTTGCGCCCTATCAATGTCAGTAAAACATTATAGTTGTAACACAACCACACAACCTCTTTTCGTACTTTCAGGTTGTAAAGTTTATACAAATGTAGTTACATCTGAGGTGAATGTTTGTAGAATGTCGACTAGAAAGGCACTCAAAATGGTCAAGAAGTATTTCTTGTTTCTTCAGAGAACGTCCACAGGAGAGAGAACTGGAATTTCGACAGGGGCCACAACTTGGCGAGATGGATGCACCCGAGACGGGCCAGGAATCGGAACAGGCATACCACGACATCGATATGAATGAGACGGGCCCAGTGATAGTGTATTTGTAAATATTGTTGTTTTACTAGACAGTTAATTTCACTGTTTTTCCATCCTTTGCCCCTCTGTTGATGTTCATGAGGTTTGTGTCCAGGATTGAGTTGTAGTGCCTAGTCAGTTAATAACGTTTACTGTTTTCAATAATTTGAGTAAGCTGTCAGAATGAGAACACGTCAATCAGGGATACAAAGGTAAAGCATTAAGTGAAAGAGTGTTTGAAATTTCCATCTGTGATGAAAGTTCTGACAAATGTTTTGCCAAAGTGGTCATTGGCAAAATCATAGACCACGTTGTCTGCACAACCTCTGAATCAACGCCGTCATACCCCAAACCCCAATGTCTCAAATTAATAAGATCCATGTACTTAAAGCTACGTGTGTGTGTGTGGTTAACATTTTCCGCTGTGTTTAGTCCAGGCTTATATTAGATTTAATAAATTATATGAAAGCAAACTTAGTCAAGTAGTGTTTATCTTCATGTTCCAAGGGGGCACGGGTGGCCCAGCCGTCTAAGGCGCCGCAATTCGCTGTGCAGAGTTGTCTCCCTTGGGCACAAACCTATGATTGTGGGTCGAATCCCGGTTCGCCCCGAATATGTTTCAAGGTTTGTCAGCATCATACCCGTGCTCGTGGGTTTCACCAAAGTGGCTAATGTCTGAGACCTGCATCACTTCGGGCATTCCTCCCACATTAAGCTGACGCGCCGTGATATAACTGGAATAGTGTTAAATCCAACTCACTGACTAACTTCATGTTCCATATAGGGTTTCATTCGTTTAAATACGTAAGGAGCACATTTTGCTGAAGCAAATGAAAACTGCAGAAATCAATACGATGTACATATTTTTGTCATGTTCTCAGAAACCACATTTGACATTTTATATATAACATATGACATATTTTATATATTAAATATATATTGTGTACGTCTTTTGAAAACAAAAGAAAGGTTGTACCAGTGCACCGATGGTGAAGACCTGCTCATTGGGATTGATTTGGTAGGGGAAAGATGTTTAGCTAATCCTGTTGATTTTCTTGAGCTGGCACTTCGGAAAGTACTAAAGTACTGTGTTGTTACTCGTGCCCTGGCTAAGCAAAGTTTTTCAGAGAATGATTCCAGTTATGATTTGGCTGCCACCTTTATGTATCATTCTCTTCACCTGTCTCCATTTTCGACGGAGAGGACTAAAAATTCTGACAGTTTGGCTGTTGAGGAACCAACTATGGAGCAGTTAGTTAAGATACGTGCTGAAGACCCAGGACTCAAAGTTCTTGCCAGCAGAGCACTATCTTTATAGGAAGCTGACAAGGTTCCATTTGCTATTATTCCAAGGATAGTGTTTTGATGAGGAAATATTGGCAGCCATATATACCTGTTGATAATGAATGGAAATATTTTCATCAAATTGTTCTTTCAAATTCATATCGAAAGCATATTTTGAGTGTTGCCCATGAAACACCTTTGGCAGGTCATGTGGGTGTGAACAAACTTTTGTCTTATTTCTTTTGGCCTAATTTATGGCATAATGGGGCGGGATTTAGCAAACGTTGTCATGTATGTCAAATAGTTGACAAACCTAATAACAAACCACAGGCGCACCTTTCAGCAGGGTCATCATTTCTGTGTATGTCCTTTGCCTCAAACTAATTCAGTGAATCAGTACATGCCGCAAGGTTTCCAGCGGCTATACTGAAAATTACGCTTCACGTTACTATCAAAGCATTGGCAAAGTTCTTCACCATGGTGGGTTTGCCTGAGACAATACAGTCAGATAAGAGCTCACATTTCATGTCTGGCGTTTTGCACCAGATAGACAGAACTCAGGTTCAGTAATTTTCATTTTTCTTTAGTGTTTCATTGATTTGTTTAGGTTTGTTTTGCTTTCTGTGTTTTGAGAAGAGTGCCATGGATAAATGTGAAACGTTCCTTCCATTTTCTGCTATTAAAGGAAAGTAGAAGATAGATAAAATGATGGTTATTTCTGTGTGAACTTAGCATGACCATGCATTAAGACGTTTTCATGGGAAGGTTTTCAAAATTATACCCACATCTATTGGGCTTTTTTCATCTGAATAATAATAAAACCTTTTCATATTCACAAGACGTTTCTGCGAAAAGCAGAATCAATTCGACGATTCCGACATTATCATATGCATGTGGTTGGGTAGCTTAAGCAGTCAATGGTAAGGCGTGAGCATCATTGTGTAAGAGATCTCGATGTACAACCCGCGAATGCGCCTAAAATAGTGGATTTGTAATGACGTGCAATGACGGTCTTTATATTTGTTGCATTGGTGTACTACATGAAATTATTTGTTCCTCTCACAACGTTTATTTCATACCTTATAAAACATTATGAGCGGGTTTTTTTTCTATTTGATATCAAAAAGCGCAAAATGAGTCTGAACACACTGAAGAAAGGTGTCACCTGATTGGATTTGGTTGAAAGTCAGGACAACATTTATCTCAATCAACAGAACAATATATGTCTTCATATATTGCATTGGGTATTGTGTTTTATTACATAGTAATAGGTAATTGTTGTACAGATACATATATCAATAAGTTTTAATTTTAGAATACCCAAATTTTACCCGGTTACTGTTAAACAGTCCTAACCTGTATACCAGCCTCAGCTGTCCTAATACTACCATTGGCAGGAAGAGTCCAGTCGTTTTATGAACAAACCTGAGACTGAGTTATGTCGACCTATTACAGTCACAACGTGTCTCCCCGCCTTGTTGGGTTTCAAGACAGATCATTTTTATTTTTATCCATACTTAACCTCACTCTTGGTATCGATGGGGTTACGTCCGGGTTGGGTTAGTTTCATAACGATATGGGTGTAAGCGTGTGTTTACTTCATCAATGAGTACATAATTATAAGGACATTTTGTAAATACATTTTTTTTCAGAGAGCAATTGACATGATGAATTTCACCTTCTTCATTTTACCAACAATGGTTGCTATTTGCCAGAATCAATTTATTTGTTTCAATTTTGTTATTGTTTCATTGATTTATTGAAATTTTGCTTTCTGTGTTTATGATGGGTCGAATGTTTCATTTTTTCCAGACTTCGATTTCATTTCCACAGTTTATGTCTCGTTTTACTTTAACAAGATATATAGATTTCGATGTTTAGACCAAGAAGATGCAGATGTATTTATGAACGTATTAACAAGGACATTGCTTAGATTTAGTATGTTCACTTTGTTAACTTTGTTAACTTTCCACTCCTTTTAGAACAATGAAATTAAAGGTCACTGAGTTATGTGCCAGTTAAAAAGGTTAATGTCAAACGTACACGTGTATGTACACTTTGTAAGAAAGGGATTGTAAATATTCCAAGGACTTTATTCTTGTATATATTAATTTCAATCAATGCATATGCGTATTGTCTTGTCAATTGGACGCTTTAAACAGGCATGCAAAATTACACTGTTCAGCTAGCCGATGGGTCACAGAATGTCAGGGAATGTCACCACAATGCAGGCCAATAAATGTTGTCACAATTCAGCATCGTGTCCATGTTTCAGCATTAATGACTCAAGTTGAAAAATATCACTGGAGGCGAGTACCACAGATAAATAGGGAACGTTCATTCCATTTTCTGTAACTAAAGGAATGTATATGAAAGGTGAAATGTGTGTTTATTTCTGTGTAAGCTAAGCATGCAGCTTTTCAAATTTAATGCCACATCTTTAGGGGTATATTTTGTCTGAACATTAACATGACTTAATAAACAATAAAACCCTACATATTCATAAGAAGAATGTTTGCCAAAAGCAGAGTCGATTGTACGATTCCGACTCTGTCATGAGCATGTGCTTATGAGTCACTATACAATCGTGATGATACCAGGTGTTCGCGAAAAGGCAAACGTATCCTGCCCCACTGGCGGCACCCGTCACAAACACATGCAAAGGCAAATCAAGTGTTCACCTAAAAAAGTGGGGAAACATATGGCACAAGTCAAAGTAGACTATTGCAACGGATATGTTTGTCACTGTCACTGCGTCAAATTTAGAAATACATTTAACAAAGAAACAGTTCAAATGCCATGTAGAGCAAACTAAAGGCAATAAACGGTACCCAAAAATTCACCAAACATCCATAAAAGTGGCAATCACACAGATAACAAAATAAAAGCACAAACATTAGAACCACACTATCAACATATAAGCAGTAACACAAATCATCAACCTTCACGCCAACAGACAATACTCACAACACCAGGATCACCCTAGATCCAATTGAACATGGTATCCACGGAGCCCATTCCAGTAGCCATACTCTTTAAAACACCTTACATGAAAAACTACTCCCTATCCGCATCACAAAATAACATTAAAATCAACTAATGCACACAAACAAAATTCCTAGACCTAATACTAGACCAACACTTAACATACACACGCCATTTTAAACAAATCATCATCAAATAATACAACAAAGATCTAAACCCTCCAGCATGTCACTAGCCGATAGACGTTCCACTCGTTGCCGACTACGAATAGCTCGTTTATACAAAAACAATGAATGAAATCAAGTATTTACAACTGTATAAGACATTAGCGATCTTGTATAGGTCTTTTGTCGTCAACACTTGTTATTAACATATTCATCTCATGATCCCCTACATTTCTTTAAGAGTTTGTATTCAGTACTTAAATGTGAATGTAATTATGTGATGATGACGTGTCATTCCTTAATCAGTACAATGTTGTTGTATAAATGTAATGATAGAGATATGCTAAATACAATAGTTTTGTATTATTTCCTTGTTACAGTTCAAAGGTTAATTATGAATTGCCATATTTTTAACATGCAGACAGAACACATTTGATCAGTGGAAACAAAACACAGTGATTAATCGGTCAAGAGTTCACAGTATTTTCCAACCACGACACAAACATGAGTTCATGATCTGATATAGTATTTAACTAATGTGTCAAGACATGTGACAAAGACAGGTCAGACAAACAATTTAAAAAGTTACCATTAACACCAGGAGAGTAGTGCGAGCTTTGTAGATGACAAAGGCAAATCGCCATCTCCCTGTTTACCCTGTTTACCGTGTTCAGGATTGTGAATGCCAACATTGTTCATGATAGCGAATGTCATCACACTTCATGCCGCTGAATCCTGAATTCAGGATAGGATAGTGAAAGCCATCACAATTCAGAAAACTGAATACCATCACAGTCAAGGATAGTGGATGCCATCATAGTCGAGGATAGTCTTGTCTTGTTAACGTTGGACTGAAACTTAGTAAACTTAATTGAGTATCAAACCTCGTGTTGTGTTCATCCCTGTATGGGTGTGCTGGTATATGATTGCTCATGGAGAACAGTCGTAACTCATTGACTTAGAGAAACTCCGATTACCAGGCGACTTGCAGAGGCATGGCTAAACTGACCATGATGACACGGAGCGGCAATATGTTCCAGTAGGGTCCCTTTATTCCAATGGTAACACAGTGGGCTAGCACTATAAAATCGGTATTATTCAGGACTGGTACAAGCTATATGAGTTCACTAATCTTGAACGCGACGTTTTACCCCATTTCATCTCACTTATTACATTGTATATTCATAATACATGAAACTTGCCACCTGAAAACACATTTGCGTGATAACCTCTGCACATCATGTGGATCCCTATAAAAGGTGCAATGCTATTTTGCAGTGCATTATCGTTTGGAGACATCTTTAATGTATCTCAGTTAATGTATACTGACTATGGACATTATGTATAAAAACACAAATTGTGCCAGTTACAAGCATTGCCAGCAACTCCGCCCCAAATGATGCAATGTCGCTTTCATATTTAAAGGTTTCAGATTCGCTTGTGTTCTGCTTCCAAATAAGGAAACCAGTTACAACAGTGACAACAGTTGGAGATACATTACAGATGCATTACTACTTGCTTTCTAAGAGTCAACATTTACAACCGGGTCCAGATATCACAGTTTTAGCCCTTAGTTGAGTCCGGATCCGGAATTAGTTTCTTCGAAGTCTATAGTCTTCTGGTTATGACCCATATTGTCACCACCAAAATTTGTTGTGAAGTATCGTACAAGAAGGACCACCCACTGCATGCAAATGGGAAAGAAGAAGATGGATGAACTTTTCTCGTATGTTACACAAGTACAGGTTGACCAGTTTTTACAAATGATGTTATAACTGAGGTGAATGCCTGTAGACTGCTGAGTCAACTCTAGAAATGCACCACAAGCACACACAAGAGTCACTGAAGCTGAACTTCACGTATTCCTTCATTCTTCAGAGAGAGTCCACAAGAGAGAGAGCTGGGATGTCAAGCTGAGCCACAGCCTGGGACGGATGCACCCAAGTCAAGCCGAGAATCAGAACATATACACAATGAATTAGATAGATGGGTCTAGCTGTCAATGTAATATATGAGTGACTTCGAAGGTGACTGTGTTACTCGATCGAATACTAGTACGACAGCCACGACATATATGATCAACTACTGTCTCCTTACCTCGTTGGGTTGAGTGTTTCTGTTAAGTTCAATTTTAATCCATCCTTTGACCTACAGTTGATGCTGCTGAGTCTAATTTGTGCCAAGTCAATTAGCACTTAATGAAGCTTACTCTAAGTTGTCAGCGGGAGGACACTCCAATCCCAATTCAGGAAAGTGAATGCCAACACAATTCAGGATAGAGAATACCAACACAGTTCATGATAGTGAATGCCAACATAGTTCTTGAGAGTGAATGCCAACACAACTCAGGATAGAAAATGCCAACACAGTTTAAGATAGTGAATGCCAACAAAGTTCAGGATAGTGAATGCCAACACAATTCAGGATAGAGAATGCCAACACAGTTCATGATAGTGAATGCCATCACAGTTCATGATAGTGAATGCCAACATAGTTCTTGAGAGTGAATGCCAACACATTTAATGACAGTGAATGTCATCACAGTTCATGATAGTGCATGCCAACACAATTCATGATAGTGAATGTCATCGCATTTCATGATAGTGAATGTCATCATATTTCATGATAGTGAATGTCATCACATTTCAGGATAATGAATACCAACACAGTCCAGGATAGTGCATGCCATCACAGTTCATGATAGTGAATGCCATCACAATTCATGATAGTGAATGCCATCGCAATTCAGGATTGTGAATGCCATTACTATTCAGGATAGTGAATGCCATCACAGTCAAGGATAGTGAATGCCATCACAGTTTTGCTGCCATTGTTAGCAGCATGCTTTTTTTTTAAATTATATGAATGATTGGCAGTACATCAAGAGGCATTTCCAGTATCGGTATTGATGTTCGTCAACGTAAACCTCATGATTGTATTTATTAAAACTCCGCTAATCAAATACACAATAACCCCTCTCTCTCTCTCTCTCTCTCTCTCTCTCTCTCTCTCTCTCTCTCTCTCTCTCTCTCTCTCTCTCTCTCTCTCTCTCTCTCTCTCTCTCTCTCTAATGCTTCATGTTACTATCATTCTGATACACCAATGTACTGTTTATATGGTGTGATTCAGTGGGTCATTCTGTTTAAAATTGTTCCTTAGTTGCGTCCGCTTGTCGTGAAAGGGGATTAATTGATTGTCAGATCCATACTCGATTCTATTCAGGCCGCGTCAACAGACATTCAAAGGCATACAAACTACCGTGTGATCCGCTTCACGCTGATCGTCTTATGCACGCATAGTCAGGTGCACATGCATGTTAAATTGTATGTGGTCTAAGACAAACTGCTCGGACTCTGGAAAACGATAACAATTCATGATTCATCGTACAGTGTAGGTTTTTGTCGTAATAAACGTTTTCTCACTCACCTTCACGCTAATAGATACAACCCACATTCAGTTCACTTCCGACAACGTGATGGACACCGCTCGGATGCACGATTGATTGGTATGACTCTTCCCAGCTTCACGAGCATGCAAACACCGAGTTGACCTTGAGGATATTTATTGTTCTGGTGATCAGTCAACGGACGAGACACTTGCCTGTTTTAGATAAACATTACTAACTAAGATTAGATAATAAACTCAACAGCGGTCTGACATATACACTCTGTCGGTACACAACACACATATTACATCTATAAGGGTGCTGGATTGCTCCGTCATTGCCGTTGGCTGTTAAATTAACTGACTAAGTCCATATGCTGATTTAATTTATTCAATTTGTGTGCGGTTGTTTTTCACTTAGAAGATTAATATACTCAACAACAAAAGTACCAGTGACATCAATATGTTAGTGTATTTATGAAACAAGTAAAGTTTGGTTTTCAATATTATAGTACATGTATGGAATGAAGTCACAAAAACGCAGCTGCTACAGAAAAGTATGCATTCCATGCAAAAGTTGACTTTCATGCAAGCCCCATGCATTTCACTACCCAAGATTAGATATAAAAAAACATGTGCGTTAACGGGATTCCATATGCATTATTAAGCATCGTCCTGACAACCACCACTCAGAAAAACAACAAAATTACGCAATTATTCAACAATACGAAATGCCACACCTGTCCGTAAAATGATCGTCTGCGAGCCATTGTTATACTTGAAGCAGGATGGAGTCAACACCATTAGGTGTTTATGGCAACGTTGGCAACAGACGAATGCAGTCAGAAACCACGTGTGGGATGAGATGGATCGGCGCCTTCGTCGTCAACAACGTGTTCCACAGACACTCCAGGAACTTCAAAACATGCTCCAGCAGATATGGACAGATATCCCACAGGACTTTGTGTGACGCCTGGTCCATTCCATGAGACGACGATGTGTTGGTTGCATCACAACCAGAGGTGGGCACACATGCTATTGATTTGTACATTGACATGTTGGCATGTTCGTGTTTTTTTTTAATGAAATCACGCATTTTCTGAAGTCATTATTGCAAACTAAACCATTTGAACACTAACAGGAGTCTTTTATCTGTTGCAAACCGAAATTGTTTCAGATTTGGTAAAAAGCATAACTTTGCATTAAATCTTATTCAATGTTCACAGGAACTTTTGTTGTTAAGTATATATTAAGATTAATTGCACCTACTGTTTCAAATATTATGATGCGAATATACAAGTCACACACAAATACATACATACATATATCGGTACATAAACAAACAGCATACCAGCATATCACACATACAAACAACTATTTGATTGATTTAATCGTAAAGAAGACATAATCAAATTTTAATTCTTTCAGATTTTGCAATGAACAAATGGACAGATTGTACAATAGCAAGATTGCATCAGTAGTCGTTATGGTATTTCCATATAATACTGAATCCAAGTCATATCCCTTTATATAGTAGTACAGGTTGCAGTAGTTGCGACATGAAAGGAAGTGTAGGATCTTCATAATGATATCCGCAGGAAGAGGTTTCGCCCCGATTATGTTTCTAGGTTTGTCAGCACCATACCCGTGCACGTGGGTTTCACCGAAGTGGTAAACGTCTGAGACCTGCATCAATTCGGGCTTTCCCCCCACATTAAGCTGACACAACGCGATAAAACTGGAATACTGTTAAAAGCGGCGTTAAACACAACTCACTCACTCACTCACAGGAGCAGGTAGTAGACTCATGAATATGTCTATTTGTTTATGAATGCAAGGCATTCATTTCACTATTGACGGTACACACCAGCTATGTCGACGGTTGAATTTACAAGTACGTCGGGCTATGTGCAAACAGTTTGTGGGGCTACTGCGTACGTTGTTCATCCAAAAGCAATAAAAGGTCATTATTGCAGATGTATATGTGCAGATTGATTTGACTGTCGCGATTCGCTGTGCAGAGTTGCGTCCCTTGGGCACGTCAGAAACCTATGACTGTGGGTTCGAATCTCGGTTCGCCCCAATTATGTTTCTAGGTTTGTCAGCACCATACCCGTGCTCGTGGGTTTCACTGAAGTGGTAAACGTATGAGACCTGCATCACTTCGGGCTTTCCTCTCACATTAAGCTGACACGAAGTGATGTAACTGTAATACTGTTAAAAGCGGGGTTAAATCCAACTCACTCACTCACTATATGACGTCTGTAAATAATCTATTCATAAAAGTCAGTGGTGATAATGTTACTTTTGCCACGTACGTATCCTAAGTATAGTTGAGGCAGTTATGGCCTAACAAGGGCACAGAGAGACAAAATGGGATCTCACATAAGGCTTAAGTCATATCGCATGTAGACACTGGTAGGCGTCGACCATGAGTGTGACTGGGGGTCCCGGAGTCGACTGCCACCCCGGGCGTCTCTCTTCTCTCTCACCAGTACAATCATAGGGTTTTATACATGACAGTGAATGCATTTACAGAAGTACTTACAATATTCTGATTGGACAATATATGGCAATGAATATGATACACTTTCATTTAAACGGACATGAATATACTGACTTTAACTGATTGACATTTATGCTTATCTATCTACAAAGAAGACGTAACATGAATAACAGGTGGCATGTCGCTTGAGGCGTCAATTAACAGTCCTTAAATGACGGACATATTCAAAACGAGACGGACAGGACAAGCTGTGACATTTAATAAATCACCCAACTTCCACCTCACATTTCTACTGTACAAGCTATATAATATAAATATAAGCTATACGTAATAGAATTCAAATTGACAAAGAAAATTATCTAATAGAACTTTTATTGTGTGACGTCATTGCAAGCAAGGTTTTACTTAAATGATTTAGCCTTTTACTTTATATTTTTTATGCTCATAAGTTTTTGTAAATCTGAAATGCACGTTTGTAAATATATATGTTACATCCAATCTGTGCAATTGGCAGCACAGCTTATATACAGTGTTAACTGATAAGCGTTATCTTTCTGCGTTGAAACATCAGTGACATCGCGATTGTGTATCGCGGCTAGGGTTTGTGTATCGCGGCTAGGGTTTGTGTATCGCGGCTGGGGATTTCTGCAAAGGCATGCACTGCATCAGAAAAATTAATTGATTAACGTTTTAGAACTGTGGGAAGAGTGGATACAGTAGAGTAGCTTCCTTCCAAAGGTTATATCGAATATCTGAGTAAAATGGACATTTTGTCAGAAAGTGAACTTCGTCTTCTATTACTTTAGAGTTGCAATATCTACACTGTCTTTCCTCGGGGGGAATGAGTGGACGTCTGAAACGACCTAGTTCAATCTCTAGTGGCAATGTACCGCAACGCAACTTCGCTCGTGTTCTGCGTTGATTCCGGGTTAAGTTCGACTGGGCGTATTGCTCGGCGTTGAGGCCATATTAAAAGAGCCTGTATGTTCGTAGCTTGTTTCAATTAATAAGTCTTCGGTCATTCCATAGGTCAGTTGTCCACTTCTCGTAATCAATGATGATAATTTTCTGTTTTGTAGTTCGAACTGACATTTGATGTTTTACATCCCACTCCCATGAGACATCTACAAGCTTTTGAACAACGTTTATTCATCTGAATTCTGGGATTCCCCACATGGCAGATCCGTAAGAACGGATGGGAAGGACTTTGTGTACTTTGAAGTTCCTATCATTTTCAGCCACTGGGTGATGAACGTAAAGCATAAAAAATGTTTGGAATTCGTTATCACTCGTATTTTCTGTGTACAAGCATAGGTTGGGTTATGTATAACTGACTTACAGTGTATTGTTTTGATATCAATTGACCCGAATGAATGAAACAAGTTATCCTTTAAAACAGAAAGTTATTGACGTAGCTGTATGACAATAACTGACAAAACTTCTGTGATATCGAGTATGACCTCATGTTATGCCTCATTTCAGACATTGTTGTCCAGGACTACACAATATGTGAGAGGGGGAAGTACGAGCAGCATACGATATTGATGGACAATAAACCGAGTCACCCACACTGACACCCTCCACCCCCCACCCCCTCACACACACACACACACACACACACACGCACGCACGCACACACACACACACACACACACACACACACACACACACACACACACACACACACACCAACCGCCACCCCCTATCCTCCCTACGGCGGAGGTCCAGCATGAATAGTATCTGTTGTATCTGAGAAATAAAAGGCATTCATCGATTCAGAAGGGAATTTTGAAAGACGGATTGTGATGTGGAAAATAATATTTATTTCGAAGCAATGAAACCCCGTTTTAGTTACGACTAGCTATCTTGGTTAAAAGCATATCGTCTTTCTTTCCGACCACGGAAATAGAAATATATAGCTGACACGAAACTAATGATTGTGTGAAATGTTAACAGGTTATGTCCAGTAAAGAAATGACGATACTGCAACAACTGTGTCATGTAAAGAAGACTTTGTTATCGGTGTACGTTCGATGCAGCTCTCCGTCATAATCAGTTCAAGGATAAGATGAGACAGGGCGTGATGACTTTATCACATGAGATGACACGCACACGTCAGAATCAGTGCAGTGAGAACATAACTGAGGTCGAGATCACATGGGTAGAGTAGCATCAGATCACATGATGCACCTGATGACAACTGGTAATCATAAAGCCGAACGTCACGTGGGTTGAAACCCATGACGGACAAACATGCTGACAACAATAGGATCATTATCAATCTGGAATTCGAACTAATATGATCTAACCCTGAAACTACTGAGGGACACAACTCTGCAAAGCAAATTGCGGCGTCAAGATATGTAGATATTGGACGATGAAAAACAAGGAGAACGTTATTTAACATCCAAGACAACAACGATAGATTTATGTGGTGTAGAAATCACACTTTTTAAATGTAGAACACCGAACCCACGTACACAATCTGTGTTGCAAACGTATTCCATCGTATATATGCTCCTACACTAACACTATCATTTGGGCCAAGTGGTTCACCTCTATTCAATGCTATATATGCTCCTACAGAAACACGATCATTGGGCGCATGTGGTTCACATCTATGCCATGCTATATATGCTCCTACACTAACACTATCATTGGGCCAAGTGGTTCACATCTATTCCATGGTGTATATATGCTCCTACAGAAACACTATCATTGGGTGCATGTGGTTCACATCTATTCCATGCTATATATGTTCCTACAAAAACACTATCATTTGGCCCACGTGGTTCAAATGTATTCCATGGTACCTATGTTCCTACAGAAACACTATTATTGGGCCCATGTGGTTCACCTCTATTCCATGCTATATATGCTCATAAAGAAACGCTATTATTGGGCGCAAGTGGTTCACCTCAATTCCATGCTATATATCTTCCTGGAGAAACACTATCATTTGGGCCATGTGGTTCACCTCTATTCCATGGTTTATATGTTTCCACATAAGCACTATCATTAGGTCCATCTGGTTCACCTCAATTCCATGCTATGTATGTTCCTACAGAAACTCTATCATTGGGCCCATATGGTTCACCTCTATTCCATGCCATATATCTTCCTTCAGAAACACTACCATTAGGTCCATCTGGTTCACCTCTATTCCATGCTATATATGTTCCTACAGACACACTATCATTAGGTCCATGTGGTTCACCTCTATTCCATGCTATATATGTTCCTACAGAAACACTTTCATTAGGTCCATCTGCTTCACCTCTATTCCATGCTATACATGTTCCTACAGAAACACTATCATTGGGGACATGTGGTTCACATTTATTCCATGATATATATGTTCATGGAGAAACACTATCATTCGGGCCATCTGGTTCACCTCTATTCCATGCTATATATGTTCCTACAGAAACACTGTCATTAGGTCCATCTGGTTCACCTCTATTCCATGCTATATATGTTCCTACAGAAACATTATCATTGGGGCCATGTGGTTCACCTCTATATCATGCTATATATGTTCCTACAGAAACACTATCATTAGGGCCATGTGGTTCACCTCTATTCCAAGCTATATATGTTCCTACAGAAACATTATCATTAGGACCATGTGGTTCACCTCTATTCCATGCTATATATGTTACTACAAAAACACTATCATTGGGGCCATGTGGTTCACCTCTATATCATGTTATATATGTTCCTACAAAAACACTATCATTGGGGCATGTGCTTCACCTCTATTTCATGGTTTATATGTTTCCACATAAGCACTATCATTAGGTGCATCTGATTCACCTCTATTCCATGCTATATATGTTCATACAGAAACAATATCATTAGGTCCATGTGGTTCACCTCTATTCCATGCTATATATGTGCATGCAGAAACACTACAATTAGGCCCATGTGGTTCACCTCTCTTCCATGCTATATATGTTCATACAGAAACACTACCATTAGGTCCATGTGGTTCACCTCTATTCCATGCTATATATGTTCATACAGAAACACTACCATTAGGCCCATGTGGTTCACCTCTATTCAATGCTATATATGTTCCTACAGAAACATTATCATTGGGGCCATGTGGTTCACCTCTATATCATGCTATATATGTTCCTACAGAAACACTATCATTGGGGCCATGTGGTTCACCTCTATATCATGCTATATATGTTCCTACAGAAACACTACCATTGGGGCCATGTGGTTTCACCTCTATTCCATGCTATATATGTTCCTACAGAAACACTATCATTGGGACCATCTGGTTTACCTCTATTCCATGATTTATATGTTCCTACAGAAACACTATCATTGGGGCCATGTGGTTCACCTCAATTCCATGCTATATATGTTCCTACAGAAACACTATCATTGGGACCATGTGGTTCACCTCTATTGCATGATTTATATCTTCCTTCAGAAACACTATCATTGGGGCCATGTGGTTTACCTCTATTCCATGCTATATATGTTCCTACAGAAACACTATCATTGGGCCCATGTGGTTGACATCTATTCCATGATTTAGATGTTCCTACAGAAACCCTATCATTAGGTCCATCTGGTTCACCTCTATGCCATGCTATATATGTTCCTACAGAAACATTATCATTGGGGCCATGTGGTTCACCTCTATTCCATGCTATATATGTTCCTACAGAAACACTATCATTGGGGCCATGTGGTTTCACCTCTATTCCATGCTATATATGTTCCTACAGAAACATTATCATTGGGGCCATGTGGTTCACCTCTATATCATGCTATATATGTTCCTACAGAAACACTATCATTAGGTCCATCTGGTTTACCTCTATTCCATGGTTTATATGTTCCTACAGAAACACTATCATTGGGGCCATGTGGTTTCACCTCTATTCCATGCTATATATGTTCCTACAGAAACATTATCATTGGGGCCATGTGGTTCACCTCTATATCATGCTATATATGTTCCTACAGAAACACTATCATTAGGTCCATCTGGTTTACCTCTATTCCATGGTTTATATGTTCCTACAGAAACACTATCATTAGGTCCATCTGGTTCACCTCTATTCCATGCTATATATGTTCCTACAGAAACACTATCATTAGGTCCATCTGGTTTACCTCTATTCCATGCTATATATGTTCATGCAGAAACACTACAATTAGGCCCATGTGGTTCACCTATATTCAATGCTATATATGTTCCTACAGAAACACTATCATTAGGTCCATCTGGTTTACCTCTATTCCATGCTATATATGTTCATGCAGAAACACTACAATTAGGCCCATGTGGTTCACCTATATTCAATGCTATATATGTTCCTACAGAAACATTATCATTGGGGCCATTTGGTTCACCTCTGTATCATGTTATGTATGTTCCTACAGAAACACTATCATTGGGGCCATCTGGTTCACCTCTATTTCATGCTATATATGTTCCTACAGAAACACTATCATTCGGGCCATGTGGTTCACCCTTTATTCCATGATTTATATGTTCCTACAGAAACACTATCATTGGGCCCATGTGGTTCACCTGTATTCTA
Source organism: Haliotis cracherodii (assembly GCF_022045235.1). Taxonomy (NCBI): domain Eukaryota; kingdom Metazoa; phylum Mollusca; class Gastropoda; order Lepetellida; family Haliotidae; genus Haliotis; species Haliotis cracherodii. The sequence continues at coordinate 2,351,743 of NW_027266289.1, read as the reverse complement.
TGCTATATATGTGTCCACAGAAACACTATCAGTAGGTCCATGTGGTTTACCTCTATTCCATGGTTTATATGTTCGTACAGAAACACTATCATTAGGTCCATCAGGTTCACCTCTATTCCATGCTATATATGTTCCTACAGAAACACTATCCTTAGGTCCATCTGGTTCACCTCTATATCATGTTTTGTATGTTCCTACAGAAACACTATCATTGGGCCCATGTGGTTGACATCTATTCCATGATTTAGATGTTCCTACAGAAACACTATCATTTGGCTCATGTGGTTCACATCTATTCCAAGGGATACATGTTCCTACATAAACACTATCATTCGGCCCATGTGGTTCACATCTATTCCATAGTATATATTTTCCTACGGAAACACTATCAATAGGGCCAAGTGGTTCACCTCCATTCCATGGTTTATATGTTCCCAAATAAACACTATCATTGGGCCCATGTGGTTCACATCTATTCCAAGGGATACATGTTCCTACAGATACACTATCATTCGGCCCATGTGGTTCACTTCTATTCCATGCTATATATGTTCCTACAGAAACACTATCATTGGGGCCATCTGGTTGACCTCTATTCCATGCTATATATGTGTCCACAGAAACACAATCATTAGGTCCATCTGGTTCACCTCTATTCCATGGTTTATATGTTCCTACAGAAACACTATCATTAGGTCCATCTGGTTCACCTCTATTCCATGGTATATATGTTCCTACAGAAACACTATCATTAGGTCCATGTGGTTCACCTCTATTCCATGCTATATATGTACTTACAGAAACATTATCATTGGGGCCATGTGGTTCACCTCTATTCCATGATATATATGTTCCTACAGAAACACTATCATTGGGCCCCATGTGGTTCACCTCTATATCATGCTATATATGTTCCTACAGAAACACTATCATTGGGGCTATGTGGTTCACCTCTATTCCATGATTTATGTGTTCCTACAGAAACACTATCATTAGGTCCATCAGGTTCACCTCTATTCCATGCTATATATGTTCCTACAGAAACACTATCCTTAGGTCCATCTGGTTCACCTCTATATCATGCTATATATCTTCCTACAGAAACACTATCATTGGGCCCATGTGGTTCACACCTATTCCATGGGGTTCTTGTTTCTACAGAAACACAATCATTGGGCCCATGTGGTTCACACCTATTCCATGGTATATATGTTCCTACAGAAAAACTATCATTGGGGCCAAGTGGTTCACCTCTATTCTATGGCATATACCTTCCTACAGAAACACTATCATTAGGTCCATCTGGTTCACCTCTATTCCATGCTATATATGTTCCTACAGAAACACTATCATTGGGGCCATGTGGTTCACCTCTATTCCATGCTATATATGTTCGTACAGAAACACTATTATTGGGCCCATGTGGTTCACCTCTATTCCATGCTATATATGTTCCTACAGAAACACTATTATTGGGCCCATGTGGTTCACATCTATTCCATGATTTATATGTTCCTACAGAAACATTATCATTAGGGCCATGTGGTTCACCTCTATTCCATGATTTATATCTTCCTACAGAAACACTATCATTGGGGTCATGTGGTTTACCTGTAGTCCATGCTATATATGTGTCCACAGAAACACTATCATTAGGTCCATGTGGTTTACCTCTATTCCATGCTATATATGTTCCTACGAAAACACTATCATTAGGTCCATCTGGTTCACCTCTATTCCATGCTATATATGTTCCTACAGAAACATTATCATTAGGTCCATCTGGTTCACCTCTATTCCATGGTGTATATGTTCCTGCAGAAACACTATCATTGAGGCCAAGTGGTTCACATCTATTCCATGCTATATATGTTCCTACAGAAACACTATCATTGGGGCCAAGTGTTTCACATCTATTCCATGGTATATATGTTCCTCCAGAAACACTATCATTGGGGACATGTGGTTCACCTCTATATCTTGCTATATATGTTCCTACAGAAACACTATCATTGGGCCCATGTGGTTCACATCTATTCCATGATTTAGATGTTCCTACATAAACATTATCATTGGGGCCATGTGGTTCACCTCTATTCCATGATTTAGATGTTCCTACAGAAACACCCTCATTTGGCCCATGTGGTTCACATCTATTCCAAGGGATACATGTTCCTACATAAACACTATCATTGGGGCCAAGTGTTTCACATCTATTCCATGGGATATATGTTCCTACAGAAACACTATCATTGGGGACATGTGGTTCACCTCAATATCTTGCTATATATGTTCCTACAGAAACACTATCATTCGGCCCATGTGGTTCACCTCTATTCCATACTATATATGTTCCTATATAAACACTATCAATAGGCCCATGTGGTTCACCTCTATTCCATGCTATATATGTTCCTACAGAAACACTATCATTGGGCCCATGTGGTTCACATCTATTCCATGGTGTAAATGTTCCTACAGAAACACTGTCATTGTGGTTCAAATGTATTCTGTGGGTGTTGGGTAGCCTACTGGTAAAGCGTTCTCTCGTCACGGGTTCGATTCCCAACATGGATAAAATGTGTGAAGCCTATGTCTGGTGTCCCCCGCCGTGATAATTCATAAATATTGCTGGTTCAAATGTAATGCATGCTGTATATGATCCTACAGAAACACTATGTGGTTCACATCTATTCCATGCTTTATATATGTTCCTAAGGGGGTTTATCAATCTGTCTCGTTTGTGGCTCTTGCTTGCATTCCTTCTTTTGTTGTGTTGTGTTTTGGTTTGTTGTGTTGTGTTGTGTTTCACATGACAAACGAGCTGCAAAACCTGTTACCAGCAATATATAATGTCATGAATGTATACAGTGGTTATTTCACCAAGAAAGTATTAACGTCATGAATATAATCATACATGTAACGTGATAATTACAGTAGACATAGGGAATCTATCATATCATGAATAGACACAACCCTCAGTGCAAGCACCAGTGTCGGAGACTGACAACTGACAAGAACGATTTTCGCAGTTCTTGTTGCACATACTCGTAGACCTGCATTTACTATCAAAATACCCAGTGTCACAGTCTGTGAGTCAACGTCCTGGACTTCTGTCACAGTCTGTGAGTCAACGTCCTGGACTTCTGTCACAGTCTGTGAGTCAACGTCCTGTTCTGTCACAGTCTGAACAGTGCTGGTTGTCCTTGCACTGGTAAGATTGCAGAATATCATCCCTGGAAATTATCAACATGACAGGCAAAAGGATGTACTGAGTTCTAATGTAAATTCAGGAATAATGCAGACATGCCATTTTCAATAGCATTGTATGGGTGGCCATGGTACAAAATTGACTGGAGGCCTGTTAACATGTGTTTCTAGAATCATCCTTGCAAAATTTCACATGACCACATTGCTTTAGAGGAGCTGTCAACTCTAGAAAACAAAGTTATACAAAGGCGAACGTCAATATTTGGGTCAAAAATAAATAATTAACACCTGCTCAAACCACATACTTGCCACATTAGAAATTTCCAAATGATGAACTCAAAAATTGTACATTACAATCTCATCCTACCAGGTACCCATTCACTACTGAATGAACTGAGACAAAATTCGAACACTCGACTATGGAGACACCACATGTAGGGCATGAAATGCGTTCCCTTGTCGCGAACACGTGATGTCTACATTGAGCAGTGCTGACAACAGGGAGTGATATACTGTGAGTTTCCTGTGAGCGAGATGCCAGTCTTACAACTGCAACTGTTGTGTCAACTCTTCTGTAAAATTATAAATATTGTTGCAACATTTTCTTTGTATTTTCGTATTGAATGTGGCTGAATCTGGCTTGACACCCCTTTAGCCAAGACACTTTGCTGGTTACTGGAGGGAATATATGCATTTATGGTGCAAAGAGACCTTGTTTTGTCGACGTGAGTGGCACAAAGTAACATTGTTTCATTCCGTCTACGTATATGGTGGTACAAAAATACATTGTGTCATATATTATTTAGTCAACATTTGTAGTACAAGAGGACACTATTTGATACATTATTTCGTCTACGTTTAGATACACAGTATTCGAATATGTGTTATATTATTGGTGATGTTATATTATTGGCGATGTTATATTATTGCTCCCCCTGTTACTGGCTCAGTGGGCACGGGGTTTTCATATTCGTGTTCCAAGGGAGTATACAACCCAAGCTGTCTGTGAGGTTAACAGTCACTTTACTATCTCATCCTATCGGGTACCCATTCACTGCTGAATGAAGTGAGACATAATTCGAACAGTCGGCCATGGCGACACCACATGTAGGGCATGAAATGCGTTCCCTTCTCGCGGACATGTGGTGTCCTCATTGAGTTTCAGTGCTATTCTACTTTTTACACCCAATATTCCTGTTTCGGTTGATAAACGAGACTGGCTGTTCCCTGACGTTGAGGTGCTTCATTGTGGGGACATGACTGAAGAGATAGACACTATCAGGTCGTGCAAGAGGCAAGCTGACAAACACGGACACCCACCCAAGGACTCGTTGGGTCGACGTTTCTTCACTTCCCCTGGTTTATGACCTGTGTGCTGTAATCTGTTATCGCTTGTTACAGCAAACATCAGGTTGTGGTGCAGAATACTGTCAGGGAGAGTTAGGTTGTATCGGGCAGCCACGATGAAATCCCTGTACTCCCCTATCACCAATCTGAGACTGTGATCGAGTTGTATGTTTCGTTATCTTCTGCACATAGGTACGGTGTGTAAAGTCATTCGCATTGTCATGCAGTAGTATTAGTCCACTGATATAAACAGAGTGCGTCACAGATAAAACAGTGTCTCTTAAAGATAGGCATGCACTGCTCGCTGTCTCGTAAAAAAACCATAATATTTATAATTTGGTGTGCGGTCATACTTTGTGGCCGCTGCGTCACCCTATCTGTCGAGACGTAGCTGAGTGTTGTTAAAGAAACAATGAAACCTGTAAAGTGAGGTAGCTTTTATGACTATTGCACATTGCACGTGAGGGTGGGTGAGTGAGTGAGTGAGTGAGTGTGTGTCTATGTGTTCTAGTGCAAACTGGTGGCAGTTTCATAGTGCTAGCCTACTAAGATACCATGCCTCAGTCTATCACAGATACCCCACTCAGACACAGTACACTGACTCCGAACCGACCAGTCCTTTTTTATCCCTTTAATGCCGAGTGATCTTGGAAATTATTAAAACGATAACGATGCAGCTGAAAGATCTAATCTTCCTTGTAATGAGGAAACACACAAGTGGAACAGATATTTAGACCACACTGCTTGTGTGCTGATTCTACAAGACATCATAGTAAGATAAAAAGTATCATAATATGACAATTTAATTGTATCTGATGTTTACTGTGTGATTGTGTACAGTGTGATGTCCCTTTATGAAACTTCTGAACAAAGATTGGCGATGATTCTAATAACATTTCCTGTTAAAATCTGCCCATGACAGCACTCGACATTTTACCACAGTTTCCGTTGTTTAGGGAGAGATAATTTGATTTTCAGGAGGTTGGAAGCGGGATGTTGTTTTGATTTAAAACTACTTTTTCAACAAAAACAGTTGCACAGTTATTGTTTTAAAATAAATAAAAAAATCGAACTGTAAGTTTTAGAATGTTGTGGGGTTTTCACGTCGGTAAGTTCCTCCCACCTCTCAACATCCAGTGACCTCAAGTCCTGCTTATTTGATGGTGCCCTTTTGCTGCATGTGGGCTTCTTCAGTCCCGCCCGTGCTCCGTGCGACGGACGTGGCCGAGTCAGTGAAGTCGGAGCAGGGAGAAGAGACTTATGCTCGTGGCATGGAAAAGAACTTCAGTGTTTGTGACTCGGTCACTTTAGCTAATCCAACGATCCGCCTCAGGCTGCGCATCTGAAATGCGTTGAGGTCCAAGTATAAGTGTGCAGTATATGCTCTGTTGTACGCAACCTCTGTAGACAACCACCTTGGTGTGGGTTGCCAGCTTGCTGTTCTCACACAATGTGTTCGTCAGTCTGGTGCCACGCCGATCTGCCTGTTGATCTCAGCATCCAAAGAGAGATTGTCATTGCCTGAAAGTCGGGCGGGTAAAGACGGGCCAAAGTGTATTTGGCTAATTACTTCATTATCGGCGACCATACCTACATATTATGATGCAACATACACACATGACATTATTGAACAATCACCAACCCAAACCGTGCACCATGATTAAGTAATTCAAAGTAAGTCACTTGAAAACAAGAAGGTAGAGTTGTGTGTAAGCGTCGCTGTGAAACATGTAAAAGAGCAATCGTTTAAGGAAATATGATTTGAAACGTATAAATTAGGCTAGCTATCGTGATACAAATTTCCGTCTGTTGGCATAGCGTTTATATTTATAGGATAGTACTACATCTTAGTAAATAATACCTTATAATGTCACTGTTAATCGTATTTAAAGCAGACACGTTGGTTAAAATAGACCTCTTCTACCTATACTCTCAACGGTCTCACAGGTGTTCAGTCCGACTTGGCCGGAGCTGTCAAAATCAACTTAAACCTTACATATGTATCATGAACTGTATTCTCACCTATAGACTAGTATTATATCTATATATATATATACCACTTTATGGTGTCTCAGATCGCGCTTATGATCCAATGATCCGACTGGAGATTACTTAGAAGTTCTTTATTTCTTAGGAAATTGAATATATTTATATATTTACCTATATTTCTGGTGCTTTGGAGAATTGTTAGTGCAATGGGTCTGTAATCAGAACATTCGTTTTTACTACTCTTCTTATGAACAGGAGTTACAAGAGAGTATTGGATGGCATGACATATTAAAAAGTCTACTCAGTGGTTTTGATATACGTTTAGCTGACTGTTTATTGACCTTGTTACTTATATCATCAGGTTAAACCACCTTAGTGGCATCGACTGAAAGTAGTATGTCTCGTACATCTTCCTGATAAAGGGTAATAATATCCAATATGTTGTTACACTTGTTAAACTTGAATTTATGATTGATTTATCAGGATCATTCAAAGGAGATTGCAGAGAGAAATTACGTTTACATTATCACTGAATGTTTTACCTTGGTACATGAATTCAGGAAACGTTATATGTAAATGTTTTTTTCTTTTGGGTGGTATTAAACAAGCTGACATGAATTTTGTCCCTGGAGGTTTGTATATTTTTTCGTCAAAATTTGTAATATATTTTTTTGACCAATATCAATATCATAAGTCAATATATGCTCCCAATTATAACCATTCAGTGAGGTTACAAGGCCATCGAAATCCATCAGTGAATATTGATATGTCCTCTTAATGTAAGTCTTATTTGTGGGCAGTGGTCGTTCCAGACAGGGTCTGACACACCCGACATATGGGTCTGTTGGTACACAACACACATATTACATGTATAAGGATGCTGGATTGCTCTGTCATTGTCGTTGGCAGTATTATTAACTGACTAAGTCCATATGCTGATTAAATATATTTAATTTTGGTGTGTGGTTTTTTTTCACTTAGAAGATTTATATTTAAATACCAAGCAGTAGAGGCATCACTATTGAGGTCTATGGCATTGCTAATAGATTCGTCAACTAATTCCCAGGATAAATGTTGTGTATCAGCCGTGTAGACTTTTACATGTTGTCTTGACCCACACGGCTTCCTTCCTGACCGGGATGAGCCAGAAGGAATTGGCTTTAAGCCAATCATGACTTTTTCTCTCCTTCATCCCAAAGACTGAGAGTGTCCCACAGATGGTCCCATCTTTGTTTGGCCACTCCCAGAATCTGTCCATCGTCGTTCATCTTTACAATTCCGTATTGTCCCTGACAGCAGGGCTGGGATTCGTGGTCAGTACCCACTCTTTCATTGACGTTGCCGAGCAGTCACAGCTGTTCGTGAGTGGTAATCGTGGATAATGGTCTGGAGCTGGTCGTAGAACTTTTTTGTTGCCTTGGTGCAAAATGTACAATCCACGGGTCAGGTTTATCAGACCTAGATACACAGCCAGAAAGCATATGTCTGCAGACGTCCAATTCACTTGGTATTCTCTGTTGATGAAAATGTACAAAATTGACTACTGCAATGTAACCAACTATCTGAAAAGGCAAACTCTAACAGGCATCCGTGCGGACCTGGATTCAACTTCAGAGGATGTTCCTTCCTTTGCCAGTGCTAAGAGGTTGGAGTTTATGAGGGTAAGATGAGCCAAGATCTGACCTTCAACTGCCACATCAAAGGAAAATGTTAATTAAATACATAATCATAATATGTTATGAATGATCGATGATTCCCCACTTGTCACATAGCCTCCAGTCGACATCTCTCTTGCACATATTGCGGAATGAGCTTGGCATGACAAACGTTTAAGCACGATGGGTTCAAAGACTTCTGACTTCAGGTCATAGGTTCGAAGTGGGAGGTATCGGCAATATAGAGACTGAATGTATACTCAAAAGCAAAAGTTCCTGTGACACCAGTATTTAAGTGTTTGTTTCAAACAAGCAAAGTTTGGTTTTCAATATTGTAGTACAGGTATGGAATCAAGTCACAAAAACAAAACTGCGACAGAAAAGCATGCATTCCATGCAAAAGTTGACTTTTATGCAAGCCCCATGCATTTCACTACCCAAGAATGGGTATAAGACATGTGCGTTAACGGGATTCCATATGCATTGTTTAGCATCGTGCTGACAACAAGCACTCAGAAAAACAACAAAATTACCCAATTATTCAACGTAACGAAATGCCACGCCTGTCCGAAAATGAGCGTCTGTGAGCCATTGGTATGCTTGAAGCAGGATCGAGTCAACGTGATGTTGCAAGACAATGTAATGTCCACAGAAACACCATTTGGTGTTTATGGCAACGTTGGCAACAGACGAATGCAGTCAGAGACCATCCTTTGAGTGGCAGGCCACACGTAAGCAATAATCGACAAGACAACTGGATTCGAACACCTACGAAATCGATTCCAGCCAACAGTGAAGCATCTCTGGCCTTTGACGAATATCTTCACAAACCGTCCCTCAGATGTGCAGGGATTGTCACCAGAAGACCCGGCAGACGTCCCACTTTGACAGGAATCCACAGTCAAGCACGTCTACAGTGGTGCCATACAGTGGGGACAGTGGTGCCATGCAGTGGGGACAAGTTCTATTCACTGACGAGTCTCGTTTTCCACCTCTGCCACAGCGATGGACGGATTCGAGTGTACCGACGTCGAGGTGAACGTGGTCTGTTGTCCTTGTACATTTCAGTCCCAGGGGCTGTAAAACCATACCGTCGTTTTCTCTTTGACACCCGTTCTACGACGGGATATACGAGTCCAGTTGCCTGTGAAGACATCAGTGTCAGGAATCTGCTTCAGAGAAGAAATAGGAATCTATCTACCAGCCATGTCCACTGAATCCCGTGTCTGCATCAGACCAACAGCTTTCTTCCTGTGTTCATCATTGCATTATTTTTGTGATTGCGTGTATTGGAAAAAAACTGTACTACAGTTTCAACGCAGCGGTGTAAATTACCCGGTTTAGATTACATAGAGTCAACAAGCAAGCAGGTAGTCAGCTGTGACAGTACCATGATGTAAGAAGGTTGCATGATTGACACAACGAACGATTACCCTGTAGCCGTGTCATATTTGTGTCTGGAATCACATAACTGCAATTTCTTAAAGATGCTATTCCAAATTGTTAAACTCACTTTTATTGTACAAGGACTGTTTGCCTTCCTGGACGACTTGTACTACAATGTCACTGATTCATTACTGTTATTTATATTGTTACATTTATAGCCTTAATCTATTATTCCCTGGGCTGTGTTGCTAATCATGTCCATAAGTCCCATGTCGAAGGCAACTTATTTTTTTTTTCGTCTGTCCGTAATTAGTTACATTTAAACTGTAAGTCAGCTTGGTGTAGGGACGACCTCGATCAGGATTGCTGCTCGTAGGAAATGCCATGAGGTTGAGCTGGAGCTCTGCTCACCTCATGTATGTCTGAGCTGGAAAGTCCACTCATCTGTGTATTTGTGTTGTTAGAGCTGGTATTCCGCTCATTGTGTATATTTAAAAAAAAAATATGTTGTGCATTAAACGTTCTGGCCAGTGATGCCGATGTTGTTCTTGATATTTCGCAAGAGCTTATTCTCCCTCAAAATATGCGTTGACACTTTTCTCCAGCAATAGTTTGTACTTGAGCCGAGTGTCAGCTGTGTCCGTGGCCAGTCACAAATGGGAAACAGAATAACTTGCACGTAGCAATCCTGTGTATTAGTAGAGTATGAAAATAAAGTTAAAATGATAGCAACTTTAGCAACAGCCGTTTCATGTAACCCGTTACGGGCCTCAACCCTAAACATTCCCCCATGCCAATGTAACAATGCGCATCCGTTGACAGTTGCTTCCTGTGGGACATGATCCCACAATCTTAAATCAAGACAACGCACTGCCATGGCAACCATTTACCAAACAGTTAGGCAAGAAGGGTGGTTTTGATGAATTTGTCCTTCATGTCAAGCAATATGACTTCCACTATTTTCATTTGTTTAGAGACTCAAGAACATTACATTTAACTCATGGAAATGCTATTTTGTTTACAGCAATGCTTTGTCATCTTTGTTTCGACATCATAGGCCGGGTCAATTCAATTTAAGTCCGAAATTCCATGACACACATTTAAAAAGACTTACTGAAAAGGATTCATTGCTTGTCATTGGTTTATATCTATACCAATACCAACAACTTTATTTACTGGTCGAGACTCTAAAGTGTAGGACACCGTCGTATGTCCAGTTTATAATGACTTAAAAGCAAAGGTGTAGATAACTATTTCTACCACAATCCAAATGTTTCCATATTTTTTTGAATTGATGACATGTGATTGTACAGCAACTGTCATATTACCTTTTGTCTGTGTTTATTAATCATGCTATGAAACTAAGAAAGTGTATGAATTTGTAACACACTTCAGACTATGTACAATAGGTCTTTATCCTCTTTTGTATCATGAAAAAGAAGAAGAAAAATATTTTATTAACCTCTCACTTATTGCATAAAAACAGTAGCATGGCAAATATGGCATGAATTAAAAATACATCCATAAGTGTAACATCAATAGTTTAAACAAAAAAAGATAAAATATACATCAATGTATTAAAACGGGATTAATTTGGTAGTGACATGATATTAAGAGAGTGTGTGACAACGACGCTTATACAATTTTGTTAGTAAAACGGCTAATTTATTACATAGTGAATCATTATTCATTATAAAATTTAACTGGTCTGCTGGTTTAAGCTGTAGGAAGGAGTGATCTAAGCTGGAAATATAATTAAACAAATTATAACGTACGTCTGAGTAAAGATCACAAGTTACAAGAAAGTGTATTTCATCTTCAACACAGTTGGTTCAAAACTAGTTCATCTACGTACAAAAGTAACACATGATTGAGTAAACATATTTCTACATGAGATTAGAATACCAAGATATTTATAGCATGACACCACTTCAAACTGTTCACCATTAATAAACCATTTTCACGTTGTAATAGAGGCCTTTTTAAATACCACAACTTTACTCGTATTAATGTCTTCTTTTAGTCCCCATTTATAGCAGTATCTTTCTAAACTAGTTATTTTGTTTTCCAGATATATAATCAGCAAATATGGACACATCACAAAAATATTTCAATCAATGAAGATACCACGAGTGTCATCACTCTTAATAACATTTACTGGTTCATCTAAGTACATAAAAAAACAGTAGCGGTGAAAGCATTCATCCTTGTCTAAAACCGCATGAGGTGTGAAATAAATCGGTAAAATGCTAAGAGTTATGTATACATTTAAGTACATTGAATACGTTTCAATTGATGCATTATGTCAAGCCTAAATACACTAATTTTGTCCTATCAGATTCTCAGATTCTGACGCCCTTTACATAGAGCATAGCAATCCATCATTGATAGATCTGTGAATAAGTGGAAGTTCAAGTTCAGTGGAAATAGTTTGCTATATGGTGCTTAACATATTGTGTACAGAAGTAAGAAAAATCATTGAAATTATATATTCTGAATATTGTAAGTATACTTATAGGATACACATCTTCAAATGCTTCTCTATTAGGTGAACTTGGAAGAACGACAATGTATGAACATGGTGTTGTGAGAATAATGAAGTATTGGATTAAGTTATTAAGAATGCCTCTGGGTAAATATCCAAAGCAATGCTTTTTCATGATATGTAAATATGATAAATTAGGTTATAAAAATTGGGTTTCATTAGTAAGATATACATTGTTTCGTTAGGGCTTTGGTAATGTATGGTTGATGCAAGATGTCGGAGACTGTGATGTTTTTATTTATATATTTATATATATAAGTGGTTAGTTAATGCACAATGGGTCAGATTGTGTATCTAATTCACCAAGGCTAGATTTGTATTGCATCTACAAATCCTTACTACAACCTGCAAAATATCTATCATCAATTAAGACTGTAAATATGAGAAAATCTTCAACAAAATTTCAATGTTGTTCAAATGATTTTAAGATACGTAAATATAGAATGTCTTGTGACCATGACTTTGCTGACAGTCTATGCAATGTATATGAAGAATACCATGTACTATGTATGTTTACTGTCATCATGTCTTAATGTCTTGTTAGTGCTTTGTACATCTTATAGACGTATCATATACATTTCATATCAATAGAATTCTACACAGTACATCATAAACCACGCATATATGCAAAACACAACACAATAGTCAGCCTTCTCAAATTATTTTTTCACCCATGTGAAATAGATAATAATTTTGGTTGAGATCAAATATGAAGGAGTGAAAGGTATTTACATAAAACCAGGAATTTTTATGTTTATATTTTATATTGTATTTATTCAATAAATAACCCCATGGACCAAACCAATGATAATCATTTGACAACATGAATATCAGGTTGTAAAATGTTGTTGACCACATGTGCGTACAATCAGTTTGAGGTTCAAGCCATCCATCCAGTGCAAGCGTACGTATATCTACATGCAATTCGGTTATCTACTGATTAAATATTTGTTAAATATATTCCACAGATATAAATCTTGATTATTGATAAAATCCAAATACAGGTAAAACATACTTTTCTGAATATCACAGTGTCCTTATAGTAAAGAATAAAATGCGGATGGTTTGGGTTTGAGTGAGGGAGTAAGGATTTTCGCATTTTTTTATTGCAATATTCCAGCAATATCAAAAGTAATGTGCTTCGTACGCTGTAACCATGTCTGGAATCGAACCCGTATACCAAGTCTTCGGCGTGACAAGCGAACGCTTTAACCACTAGGCTACCCGATCGCCTCATTTGGGTTTGTTGTTATTTTTAATGATGGTGGTCTACATTGTATTTCCATACACATATTTTTCTACTTGAAAACCTAAAAATATTTGCCAAATAATAAGAAAGAAAGGACCGGTGTTTGATGCTCACAGAAAAATAAGTATTTTAGTTAAAAGAATTCCTGCTAACATGTGACGGCTTCTTTTTAATATTTCAATTGGAAATGTAGCCTCTTGTTATTTGTCCTTGGAGTCAGTCCCTAGATATCGTTCTAAGGCATCTATAAGCGTGTGCACTTCATGATTAAATTGTCAAAGTATATATGATTTTGATACTGATGCAGGTTAGTTTGGTGTTTCATATCTGAGATCTACATGTTATCACGTTTAAGAAAGGAGCGTTTCAGCACACTTTGTAATCAGTGTTTGATATGTTGCTAGATGTTTACATATTCATACTCAATTGACAGAGGTAGAGGGCAAATTTGTAAATGGAAAATTTGTCATTTATTGGAGCAGAGGAGACAGTAGAGAAGACCAGAAGGATGAATTTTGGAGTAGCTGATGGGTTTGGGGTTGATTAAGAACAGTTATTTAATTTGTTTAGTCTTCATCAATTGGCTAGATTTGTTAAATTGGTTGAGGTAACTTGGATTGGATGTGTAGTTTGGAAAATTTTAATGGCTTCCGGGGGATGGATATTTTCGTTGTTCCGTTGTTTGGTAGTGAGGGGGTAGTGATGTTGCTTAGAGGATGGGGAAGATTTAGCTTAGGCCGATATTGAAGTAGTTAGGATTAATTTGGTGTGTTGTGATAAACTCGGAAAATTATACTTGCTGGCAGTTGATGTTGAGTAAGGTGTGATGAGGTAGCCGTGATTAATAATAATGAAAAAAAACTATAACAAACTTAGCGAATGAAGAAGGGTAACAAAGGCCTAGTTGACGATGGCCGGGGATTGGGTTGTAGAGCAATGGCAGCTGTAGTGGTGATGATTGGTAGGGAAGGGACCTGCTGCTTGGCTTGGCCGGCCTGCTGATGAGTGGCGGTGGGGCTTGCTGATGACGGAGATCTGTCGTGGAGACTTGGGTGATGTTGTGAGGTTTAGGACATGAAGAGTTGAATCTTGGTTGATTTGGAGTTGTTTCTGCCTGAGGGTGATGTTGATGGGAGAACCACGAATGAAATTATGATACATGATACATGATGGACAAATTTCTGTACAAGCTTATATAGTAGATCCACTTGCAGCTGACTGATCATTCTTAAGTTCTAGAATAGTGAACAGTTTCTCTTGTAGAAAGAAGAAGGTTTACGGAAACACTTTTTATCACAATGTCAAGACTTTCAAAATAATTGGTGTTTCATGAAGATTGTTCCAAATCTAAAAATATTGTTCACTTGTTTTTGTCTAATGATGGTATCTTTGCAATTTTGATTCGAAAACGCCTTCATATCTTCAAACGATACCCCAAGTTGATGAAGGGAGGACCACTAAAAAAATAGTCTCCTACTTCACCAAGCGGTGGGATTTCACCTGTGTCACTGTAGGAGTTCATAGTAAAGATGGCGTACAGCTTTTGTACATTTTCAGAATGACGCTCTTTCAGATTAGATTTTAGTTCAAGCAAAAGCCCTTGAAGGAGTGTTGTATTCTCTGGTAAATCAACCGTCTTGAATACGTTATGAAATATAAAACACATGTCTTTCCCTTGATTTACATAATGCTGCAGGTTAAATTTCAAAACATCATTAACACTAACAACCTCATATCCCTTATCTCGATACTTTGTTCCTAACATTAGAGCAATAGTTGTCTTTCCTTCCCCTGGTGCACCACTCATCGTCACACGACCGTGAGTCTTTAAGGTATTCTTCACAATCCTGTAATTGTTGCTTATCTTCCTCAGCACTTCATCCACATCTGTAAATAAAGATAAGGGATAGTTATATTGTGTTTTCTGTTATGCCAAATGATCTAAATGGACATCCATGTATCTCAAACTGGATAATCCAATAAGTAAACTATGATACTTGCAGTTATATTCAGTCATATATCAAACTTGAAAGGGGTATGCCATTGAAATATCTGTGAAGGCAATATTCTTGGTATCTGTTGTTTGTTTGTTTGTTTGTTTGTTGTTTAACGCCGAACTCAGCAATATTCTAGCTATAGGATGGCTGTCTGTAAATAATCGAGTCTGGACCAGACAATCCAGTGATTGACATCATGAGCATCGATCCATGCAATTGGGATCGATGAAATGCCTGACCACCGGATCCCTTTAGTCGCCTCTTACGACAAGCCTAGTAGCCTTTATTGGCAAGTATGGGTTGCTGAAGACCTATTCTACTCCGGATCTTCACGGGTCTCTTGGTATTTGACAATTCTGACATTACAAACGTGTTGAAATTAGAGCCACACAACCTTATGTGAAGAAACACACCATTAAAAGTCAATAAGATGAATTTCAAGAATTAATCAATACTCTGGCCCTTGGCGTGTTTCATTTCACAACTTGTTTCTACGAAGAGCGTGGTACGACTTGTCTGATCAAGGTATTAACACCCAAGGCCTCAGTAAAGCTTTCAACGCGTTTTATGGTACACATGTGAAGGACATTTTCATATTTGTCCGATCCGATTCCCTATTTTGAATTGTACCATATGTCCCCGTATTGTTTTCATGTGAACAATTGACTTGCCTTTGCATGTGTTTGTGACGGGGACCACAAGTGGGGCAGAATACGCTCACCGTTTCGCGAACACCTGGTATCATCACTATTTGATAGTGATTCATAAACAATATATATATATATATATTTAGATTAACTAGTTAACACATAACAAGGAAATATAGACAAAATTCTACTGCTTTGCTTCAGGTTTCCCTTTTTATTTCAACAGTATAGGTTCCGCCCTAAAACCTTCATGATTATATGCTATGCTTAACTTACCGTCTGTATTCATACAGGACTCCACTTCAGATGATTCAGCCTCTGGTTGAAGAAACATATGCTTGATGAGATTTCTTATGTAACAAATGTTATATTTGGGATAAGACTTTCTTTGTAAAGTACAGATTCTCGTACTTTTTGTGGTTGCGTCCCGTCCGGGATTCGAACCCACACTGCCTGAGTGAGGCACCTAATCATTGTGTGTTCAGAGAGAGTCACCCTCAGTTGTCATATAGTTGTACGCGTGTAGTGTATCATTTTTAATACAAGTGTAGCATATCGCTAAAGTTCAAACAATTCCTGAAAACATGAAATCTGGTTTTACTGACGTCGTTGATTCTTTGAACGCAGACCACCTCGGATCATGTAGATTTGTCTGCAGCAGTGTAGACATTGGCATCCTAAAACATAATCGTGGCCTGCTGCTGTAGGGTGTTGTGTATGCTATCATCCACTGCTTTGCGTGGCAAAAACTCAATTATTAACAGGATGATGCGAAAGCTGAATTATGTTTGACTCTGGCATTCTTATATGATCAAACTGCTCAGGGCATAAAGGCATCTCGTTTCTGAAGAAGTCGTTAATTGCATTTAGAAAGAAGTGGACTTAGAGAATATAAGCCATATCGAACACATTAGATTAATACACATCTTAAAGATATGTTATTATTATGACATTAATTAACACACGGTAACATTAAAACGTTTGTGATAATTCCATGGATAAAAGTATACTTTCGTCGTTCTGGTGTCATATGGTTTTATTAAATGGTCATGCCAGTATAACTTGGGATGAGTGATGATTGTGCCTTCTTTGGTGAGAGGAGCTTAATGTGATGTGGTTATTAGCTGTTATCAATCAGGGATACATCACATGTCGTGCTTGCAATATCAGGCTCAGTCATTGCAATCTCAAATAATTCAGTTGTAAACATTGTTATTACTTTGTAGTCATAACCATACAGTTGAAATATGTTACTTACCCTGACATTCGGAACTGAAACAAAGAAAAAGTGACATATCAGTGAATGCCATTCCCTGTTAATTGCGAACAAGTGCGCTTTTTACAACTGATTTCCTATAGTCTTGTATATTTTCAAAACGAAACGTTATTAGATAACATGATATATGTCGCTCATGTCAAACAATGCTGTGAAGCCATTAGTTCAGATGACAAAACAATTGATTGTTGTATTTTACCTTTTCGTCTGTCCCCGCTTTCTGCAAATAGAAGACATGTCAGTACACAAGTGTTTTTTTAACATTTTCGTCTTGGGGGTGAACCATTTCATATTATCGGATCATTTCAGAGGATAATTTGAAAACAATAGTAAACATTTCCTGAAAAAGCACAAAGAGGACCATTAGTCATCAGATTTTATGATAATGAAATTATCGTTCATTGAACTTTGTGACCCTTCTCCGCCTTTTACAAATTTATTTTGTGTTTCAAAATACGAATTCCAGACCCCCAATTAATAATAAATTGCAGGTCACTTGGTATAACATTATCTACACAGACAGAAGATCATAAAATCAGGCACATCAGACTTTTGGTACACCTTTGCATGACAAATTTGAAAAATAAATTCCCAATTTTTTTTAAAATGGGCCCTCATTGTGTCTCGTCCTTCAAGTAAACTGAATCTATACAAGCCGAATGTCTGGAAAATTATTCTATGGTCGGAATATCCCATTTAGACCAAACTCCGTGTAATGGAATGTTGTGTTACCTGTTCTTTCTTCTCCGCCTTCTACAACAAAAATAACACAAGTACTTATTAAATTGGTCATTGTAATTTGAACATACCATTAGTATATGCCGATTTATATGACATGGTTGTTCCAGACAAATGTCTGTTAAATGGTGTTGTCACGTGAGCACAAGGCTGGGGACACAATCAAACATCTAACCCCATTAGAAGTGATCCGCAGTGTCAGTGGAAGACAATAGTTAGTTTGAGCATGGAAATGATTTAACCTACCATGTTTATTGTGTGGAGTTTTGAAGGGTATAGTCACTTTTTCGCGAACTCCTGGTGTCATCACTATTTGAAAGACACATCTTTAGGACAGTAATCGTACTATTGACTCTTGGAATTTTTATATGACAAGGGTTTTGTCATTACATTTACACAATATTGTGATAAGTAGTGTTTGAGTCTCTGAAAGCAATCGTACAATACAAATAACTTGCAAGGGATTCATGTAATTAGCTACCCAGGCGATATCTGTTGCGTTTATGTCTTTATAAACTGACAAATATTGAGGCCACACCCAATAACGGACTAAAGGTTTCCGACTGGCTTATAATAGAACATGCAAAATTTGTGTAACATTATTTTGATGAACTATGTCATGGCATTTCGTGTTGTTATTATTTCCTTTAGATGTATACATCCATAGTGTATTCGCTTCTCTTCTGTTCTCCAGGATTTCAACAATAGATCTAATTTATTCAAAACATTTCAACTCGAAATATTTGATAACCTCATGCCACTTGATGGAGACAACAAATCAGACTCTATCAAAGCAAACTGCTAATTATTAAAAATGGCTCTGTGCAGCATATTTTTCTGTTCCGAATTTTCTGTTTTCTCACTAATTTGTGCGTTGGGGGTTGAGAAATGTGTTATGCTTGCAGAATCAAGGTTAAAATTCATAACAAGACAACACATACTACAACAGAAATAGAAACATTTTGAACCAGACAGCTACAAAATGGGTAGTAATGGATTTTTGAATACTAGTATGGTTGCCGTGATGTTTAATCGGATCGGAAGTATGTTTTTTTGTTTATTTGTTGTCTAACGCCGCACTCAGCAATATTCCAGCTGTATGACGGCGGTTTGTAAATATTGTGGACCAACAATCCAGTGATTGACATCATGGGCATCGATGTAATGAAAGCATAGTTAGGAGACAGACATACTGTGATCATTAACGCGAATATTCTGTAACATGGCTAAGCTTGATGCACGTGTTGTGACTTAACATGGGCAAGAATAACCTTGGGCTCCCCCATATAACGCGCCACTCTAATGTTTCTAATTCTGCAAGAATGAATGTATTATTAAGGAAATACACCTACTGGGTCTTGAGGTCTAGTGTAGATTCGATATCTACTAGATTTAATTTGGAACGAAGCGTTTATGTAACAGTGTTACAAATTTGTGATGAATACCTCTTCATCCCGACCCAAAACGTTAATGAACTTAACCTACGTCCCAAATAGTCATCACTAACGGTTGCCGGAGCAGCTGTTGACAGTCTCGTGTTGTTAAAAAACTGAAAGAAGAGAGGACAGCGCCAATCTAGGTTGATGTTTAGCCTGTCGGTTTACGGGGAATAAACCTGCTAGTTGTATTGTTATTTTAGCTGAAGACGAGTCGACATTTTTGACACGAGGGATTGTTTATTTCAGTTTCATAATTTCACTGCATTCACGTGAAAGAAGAATGACTGCTTTGGCCCTAACACAGTGGTTCGTGTATGGTATGTGTGCAAATATCTTTCTCCATGTTTTATCAACTTTTGTTGCCAAGTGCGTTGGGACATTTGTGTGCGGGTTTTCATGGTATTTGGAAGAGAGCATTTGTGAAGCACTAGAGCAGGAATGAGTAGATATAAACGTAGTTCGGCTTGGCCGAATTCTGCATTAGTGGATCCATTGCCAGCAGCCAACGTCTAAGAATATCCTGAACAGGTTCTAATGGTTTCACATCTAGATGCTAGCCGGCCAAGTCAAAGGGCTCTCATCAAGGCATATGGTGTTAACAGTGAGAAGTGAGTAACGATTTGGAATAATAAGATTGAACATTGTCATGATATATGAATATAATAGGAAATACAAACATAAATTCACAATTACGCATAAAATGTTTTCAAAACTGAATATAACTACAATAATCACCTTTTGAACACAATGACTGTGACTGTGACTGTGACTGTGACTGTGACTGTGCCTGCGACTACTACACTCAGTGAGACACGATCCAGTACGGCATCCAGGCTGTTTGCGTCTTCCTTGTTGTTCACCACTAGTGGAGTCAAAGAAGTGTATACATACAAGTGCTCACACAAACAGATAATGAATAGATAACTTTTCAATATTGCGAAAACGAGCGTAGTATTTTATTTAATACAAACACGTCAATGAAGAAAATATCGTTTTCGTTAATGTTCAGAACCCTCAAATTCTCGAACTCTCCAATTTTCCAAAATATTTATGTAATTTTGAATTTTTCTCCATGTACCTCCCTTTAGTGGTATTGTTTTGGTCCCAACATGGTTCTAACATATGAGACAAGTTATATTGCATGTTAAGCATATGTATCTTCGTACCTTTTGTAGTGTTGCAAAACTCCCCTGTGTAAGTCCCACTGCAGCCAAGTATACAGACTCCAGTTGTGTGGTGGCATCTTTCCCCTAGACAGTTGATGCTGCAGGGGTGTTGACACAGATCGCCATACCAGCCACGACCACAGTCTGGACAAACAAAGTATCAGATACATGACTAAGTAACTTCTTTTTCGCACTTTATTATAATAATTGCTGTGAGCAAATCATTAATGTGAGGAATCATTCATGTCAGCATGAAAAAAAAACCTAATTACGTTATCCTTTTACAATTTTGTGTATTTTCACTGTAAAAAGAGTAGGACACAATAAACATTATTGATGGCACTATACAGTCGTTGAATCGTTTTCTTCATACAAAAGTATTGGATCCTGAATTAAATTTATGGCATACAATTGATGCTAGTGCACGTGAGCAGATGTTGAAAGTTTTCTTTGACATGAAACATGTCTAAATAGGCAAAAAGAGAAGTGATATAGATGTTACCAAATTATCAGTTGAAATTACAGATCGTCACAGCAAACATATTGGAAAAAAATATTTTGGACATAAATTTCACAATGTAATATTATTTGGTATGTGTTGAGTTAGCAGTGGAACTCTTCCACTTTGATTATGATCTTTTCAATGTGTGTTTCTTATTTTGATGACATCCAACTGTGTGCAAATCTAGAGAGTTTAGTGTTAGTTTAAAGTTCTGAGTTCCGCATCACATGATATATACATGACAGAGAATTAGCCACCGCGGCGTACTTCTTTAATATATTGTAATTGACAAAGAGCTGCGATTATGAAAGAGAAAGTTGGATGGGGCAGTCCACTTTTGCGATCATCAGTTCATAACTCTCCATAGAAGACATTGCATTCTTTTAAATGAGGTAAGAGCTGCATCCCTTCAGCTGAAACAACATTTATACCATTCTTTTGTTATTAAAGTCATTTTCTCTCGAGCCTTTGGCAAAGGCAAATTGTGACTACACCACCGTAAATTGTTCGTTTAAGATGCGGACCATATGTGGCAACAAAAGAGTTGACTGTTAGTACAATGGATGGTTTTGACATTTCAGTGGATCTATTCACAAACTCATTTTGTCAAACCTAAATTGAGCTATATCAATACAAGTATCAATGATTTATCCTTCACGTGGTCTAAAATGACATTGTGGAACATTTAGCAGATCAAAGTTCACTTTTATGTCTATTTGGATCACAGCAAGTCAGGTGACTTCTCTTGGTGCAACCATTTCCCATGATGAAACCTTGAGCCTTTCAAGAGCAAATGTAATTCTAATTTCTAAAAAGGTTTCAGGCATCATGGTTAATAGTGTTTTTTAAAGTTAGACAAAAAACAGTTTCCAAGAATGACCTACAATATTTCAAATTTCAGAAACCACTCAACTGTTTCATTTTCCTGGACGAAAACAATTTCATCAAGGTTGTTTAATCATATGAACAGACCTATGAAGATCCGTGGAAGAATAGGTCTTCAGCAACTAATGCTTGACATAACAGGCGACTATGCTTGTCGTAAGAGGCGACTATGCTTGTCATAAGAGGTGACTAACAAGATCAGGTGGTCAGACTCGCTGACTTGGTTGATGCATGTCATCGTGCCAATTCCCTTCCACTGATTTACCCTCCTGAACTAGAAATAAAGGAGACCAGTGAGACCGTCTTATTTGTTTCACATTTAGATCTATGCGTTAAGATTCAGAGCGGCAAGACACTCCCTACAACAAATAAAACTCTCTACAAGACTGTAAGGCAAGAGAGAAGTTGTTTGATCAGATAACAACATTCAAGGTATCAGTAAAGCTTTCAAATAGACTTATGGTAGACGTGTTCCCGTGTCTTGCCAGGTGAACAAATGACTTGCCATTGCATGTGTTTGTGATGTATGCCACTGGTGGGGAAGGATACACCGGGTATCATCACTATTTGATAGTGATTCATAAACAAATGTTCATGAAAAAGTCGGAACTGTACAATCGATTCAGCTTTTAGCAGTGAAAGGGTTGCATTTAGTATTATGATTATTGAAAATATCCTGTTGTGTATATGAAATTGGTTGTGTTGACTTTGCACATTTTAAACTATATCAGTGAATCTATGGAGTTTGTGGGATATTATAATAGCAAAGTAAGATGACAGGACACAATGTTGAAATTAAAATGTACCGCTATTTAGCTTCCGGGCACAATTCCTATTTACAAATCACCCTTGTTTTTCTGATTATCAACATCACAGTTAGAACAAAAAAGTGTAGTTTATTCTGTTGTACCATTTCATTAACTTAAAGCTAAATTCATATCATTTTAAAAATGTAGATAAGAGAGTGTTCATGAAATTTTAGGCTTCCATTCATTGGAGGATAAATACCGAACGCTGAATCATTAAAATCCCCTTACCTCGAGTATCATTACAGAAATGGCCAGCGTTAGTTCCACTGCAGCCATGTGTGCAGTGCCCAGTTTGATGGTTGCATGTCTGTTGTAGACAGTTCCGGCTGCAGTCTTGATCGCACAGATCACCATGCCAACCACGCTGGCATCCCTCAGAACACTTCCCCGTGTCCGTGTTACAGTAGGGAACATCAAGTGGAGGAAGAAGGGCACAGTTCTGGGGGCATGTTAGGTTGCAGTGCTCGCCATGTAAGCCCCACTTACATTCACTGTAGCCCTGGACAGCCACGACTGAAATAGAGCATCAAATGATAATCCTAGCAGATCATCTTCATGAATATCAACATCTGCATTATCCATTGTTATGTGAATCGTTTAATGTTCTTATGGCTAAAGTTTCTGTCTTTAACAGATAAAATTTGCAAACTACGTTTTATCAATCCACTGACGAGGCAACCAGTCAGCTGTGTTAATCAAAAGCATATATGTGAATCATGTACTCTTCTTATCAAATGGCACTATTTTTAGATCAATCCTCATTCTGCTTGTCCATCAATATCGCGTGTAGTTTAAATGGAATAGACAGAGGGGCAAATTTTTTATTTATATCATTTGCGTTCATTTCTAGTTATCATTTTACACAAGTGACTCACAGAATGGCAGCAGAAGTTGGACGAGTCCCAGCATCGTTGAACAAACACCTGAAACAGAAGGAAAGACTTTCGTTATACATATTTGAAATCCAAAAAGACATTTTCAAGAAACCGAAATTAGGATTAAAATAAATACTGGACAAATATTCTTTCCAACCTTTAGTAGACATGATGAACATAGAAATGATACGAAAATAAATAGAACATGGCTTTCTTCAGTACTACTGAGACGGGTTGTTTACACACCTGAATGCAATCAGCGGACATGCAACGAGGTCTGCGGCCTCATTTCACTGTGTAGACACACCAAGGGGTGACAAAAATGTCCAATGAGGACAGACTCGGGGCTAACCGATCACTCAATGTTAATAGGTTCATATACATAGTCTTCTTTAAACCATCTTATTGTAAAGAATAACCCCTCCCGTCTTATACAGCCATTAGTTACTGGCAATGTCACATTTCAATTGTCGACGGTGAACTAATTATAGTATGGGGTTTCCCGTTATTGCACCATACCTAGTCACACACCGTCGTTCCTTTTCTACCGCTGGCGAACTGTTTTATGTGTGACGTCATCCAGACGCGGCGTTCATGCAGGGTGGTTGGGAGTGGGTTAAATGTTTCAACCCATACATTTGTTTTGTAGTTGACTCAGCATAATTGATCAATGCTTCTGGGCTTGTGATGAAACTCGGGCATTCAGCCCATCATCAGTCTATTTTAAACAAAACTGTAAACTGGAAACATACAGGTTTCTATTCTCACGGAAAATGTTCTTGCTAAAAACATATCCTTGTTTTGGTCAAGGACGCTTAGTTTCAATCTCGGTTTAGAAAGTAAATTCCTTCTTCTAAGGAAAATGAATTACAAACAAATTTGTTCTGTCACAACAGTTGATCCAATGTAGCAAAATTACTCACATGTGACACGAGTATCAAAAGTTATATCATACCTTTCAAGGAAATGCATACCAAGCACAATGGAATGCATGGATCCTACAGAAGATGTATTAAATGCTATTTTAATCGGAAATTTCTTTTATGGGGGTTTTCACATCAAAAAGCATTTCACCTATCGCGCGGGACGTTTATCCATTATTGTTGTTCATTTTGTGGCCTAATGCAGGGGGAAAATCGGAACTTCTGACAGTCTTGGGGACGTTTACCAAATTGTTGAAACTCACGAGAACGGGTGTGGTCTCTAATACTGAGAAACTACGCGATGTGTGATTCAAACCAACAATCGTGTCATTTACACACGTCTAAGGGACGAATCTTTTAAAGTTAACCTCTGTTCCTTTGACGACAGGGTATACATAATAGTTAGTTTGGTGTGCCTACAGTGCAAATCCTTACTAAAGTACTCACGGAAATGAAAAAAAACTGTTTTTTCTACCTCAGATCTTAAATAAATGCAGTTATTATACAAAATATGTAAATATTCAAACAACTAAATTAGTACTAATTGGGCCTAGGCACAAATACAGTGTATCAAATGTTTTTATGCCTTTTTACACGTAAAAGTGTGTAAAAATGTGAATAAAACAGACTATTGTGAAACAGGGCATAACCAGGTGTAAGTTGATCAAGGTGACCTATGACACCTTGACGACAGGTGAGAACATGTGCATAATGCCTATAGTCTGTTTCTGCTATGCTAATTTGGACTTAGTTTTATTTTTGAATGTTGAAAGTGCCGACAAATTACCTCCTGTAAAGTACATTTTGTATTGTTCACTGAGATCAAACAAGCAAATCCAGACTAGTACTTTTCGAGTTGTTTTGTTATTTCGAATTTACAGCTACGTGACACTTTGTGTCGATTTTTAAATTGAGAAAAACAGGGTTTTTTTCATTTCCGTGAGTATTTTAGTATATTTGAAAATATATCTTGATTTTGGAAAGAGGATATGTTTTCCTTAAAGAGTGTGTGGGTTAATCTTGGAAATAGATAAAAAGACCATCCTAACGTATGGAGCACAATACGTGTACTCATGAAAGAAACATATCAAGCGGTTGTGAAAATCATAAGCCTGCACGATTCATTTTCCGGCTGAGGAGGAAAAAGAAAACAATTGCCGTAAACTAATTTGCAAGATACTGAGTCATTGACTGCCCATAAGGACAAAACAACTTCACACACACAAACGCAGCTTTACACTGGACATTGTGGCACAGCTTACAGTAACAACACACAACTGTATGTCGTCATGTTGTGTTAAGCTTTCAGAACACATCATGACACTGTTGAAGTTCATATGTGTGACATATCTGATAGTTTCTTCCAAAGGTAAGCTTGAAAGGTTTTAGCTTGAAATTATCTCATCTTCTTATCTGTTTGCATTCTCTTATCCGGAAAGTTGTCCAATAAATTAATTTGCTAATGGTACATCTTAGTCAGTGGTTCGTGTACAGAATTTGTCTTAAAATTAAGCCCAACGTAACAAAGTCACTGCTTACATATTCTTAAATGTGGTAGGGTAACAACATATTGTTGCCTTCTTGAATTAGAAGTCATTGTATGCTGTTTATGTGACATGTGCTCTTATTACAGGTTTATGACATAGTTTCAAAAATCATATATTGTAGTCCTTTCCATTTCAGGCGACCAGTGCAAGGACAACCAGCACTGTTCAGACTGTGACAAAAGTACAGGACATTGTCTCACAGACTGTGATACTGGGTATTTTGATCAGATGTGCACGTCAGTGTGCAGCAAGAACTGCAGAAACCGCTCATGCCAGTTGTCAAGCTCTGGCTCAGGTGTTTGCACTGAGGGTTGTGTCTCTGGATATCAAGGCTCTGGGTGCAACGTACGCTGTGGCAGTCCAGGAGGTACCTGTGCAGCATGTCCAGGTGGTTGTGATGGAGGATATTGTCAGCTGGGCTCCTCATGTGTGTCTGGATGTGTAGACTCCTACTACGGGACTGGCTGTAAGACGTGTTCAAGTAGATGTAAATCCTGCAACACGATAACAGGATTGTGCAAAGAATGCCACCCAGGATATTTCGGTCCAAACTGTGCTTATTCCTGTGATCATTGCCTGGGATCCTGTGAACATGGATGCGCAGATGGCTGTCTTCCTGGATTTTATAGCATTTTCTGCAACGAGAAGTGCAGTGAAAATTGTGGACCAGACCCCAACTTTTCTACCAGCAAGCCTCTACAGGCATCAGATGCTGGTTTACATCACTGCCACAGAGCTAGTGGGGATTGTATCCACGGGTGTGAAGAGGGCTGGCATGGTTAACAGTGCTCTTCTTCATGCAGTCCTAACTGCGCCAATAAACGATGCAAGTCTACAGGTGACTGTGTAGATGGTTGTGTACCTGGACACTTCGGCAGAGACTGTAAACCCTGCCCTGTCAACTGCCTTCACAACATGTGTCACTCGGACAGCGGGAAGTGTACAGACGGATGTACACGTGGCGCCTATGGAGGACGCTGCCAGTACACGTGTGGTGTTTGTTTTGATGGTGTCTGTGATCAGAAGACTGGCACCTGTACCATAGGCTGCCACCTGACTGGACAAACGTGTGATTTCACCTGTACGTTCAACTGTTCTATAGCGGAATGTCTAAGAGTGGAACATTGCAGCCAAGGTAATTATAACTCTATAATACTTCCTGGTTTCATCAGTTCAGTGGAATGTGTTATATTATTTACCTTGTCTATATTTTGCTAAGAAGTTCGAGTGTTCAGACGGTAGAGTCTTTCCATACATGTGTCCTTTGTTGCATTGAAGTATTGTGTTATTTGCCCTTATTGAATAAGCTGGAATTACAATACTTCTACATATGATCTTATACATTTCAGGTAATAGTGACAGCAGCATTGTTGACCTGAAGATTGGACTGTCAACAGCCTTTTCACTTTTTGTAGTGATCATCCTGCTGGCCTTATCACCCGTCTACTGCAAACATTTAAGAACTTTTAAGTAAGTACAGTAATATTATATAATCAACAACTACTTTAATCAAAAGAGACATATATGTATGGTTTAATACATTCATGCGGTTTCAACTGTTTTTTTTTAACATAACCATGCTACTTTTACCACAAAAGTATCTACTTATGCACTTTTCCTGACGGAATTCCTGTTTAGGAGAGATGTCGATCCCAAGTAACCAATGCTTATTTGGCTTTGTGACTGGCGGAATTCTTGTCATCGTACGCAATGATGAGGGACATCACCAGACAACAATCAGACTGGATTATTTATATGACGCCACCATGAAGCTTGACTTATGCACTTTTTTATATTCACAGACAGCACAAAATACAGGGAATTATTACACATGACGCACCACGTCATGAGGACCAGGTACCCCCAGACTACTGTGAAATCAGAGACGAAGATGTTGACATCGTGTGTGAGCTGCCAGGGATAAGAGGAGACGAATCAGTAGCTGGAGCTGCCCCTGCCTTGCCTGTTCTGGCAGATTTCTTTGCACCAGACTGCGATAGTGCAGACAATGATGCTGCTACGTCCGAGGAGTCAGGCGTTGACGAGAACACGTACACTCACCTCGTGCGACCGGTTGTTGTTGATGTTCCGGAAACAGTAGTGAACTATGAACCTCCAATAGAAGAGTGATACACTGTAACCACAGCATGCTTAGTTTACCAAGGAGTTTGAATTTTGTTATGTTTTTGTCAAATTAACTGCAGTCAGTCGCCAAATGTTACACATTTAGACAGACATGAACATGGACAAAATGTAACATCAACATTGAGACAGGTTCCCCCTGACGATTATTATAAGCAGTGAGGTATCCCATTTTATATACAACTGGGTGTGTAATTTTATCATTCTGTCAATTAGTAATGAGGGTCTTCAGACATTAGACAGACGCTTGGGGTATTATTCATCAATTTAATCTTGATCCATACTTAACCTGGTATCTTGGTTTTTTTCGAGATGGTTAAATTTTCTTTTTATCCATACTTAACCTCACTCTTGGTGTCAATGGGGTTATGTCCGGGTTTGGTTAGTTTCATAACAATATGGAAGTAAGCGTGTGTTTACTTTATCAATGAGTACATAATTATAAGGACATTTTGTAAATACATTTATTTCAGAGAGCAGTTGACATGTTGAATTTCACCTTCTGCATTTTACCGACAATGGTTGCTATTTGCCAGAATCAATTTATGTGTTTCAGTTTTGTTATTGTTTCATTGATTTGCTTAGATTTTGCTTTCTGTGTTTGTAATAGGTCGAATGTTTTATTTTTTCCAGATTTCGATTTCATTTACACACTTTATAAGTCTCGTTTCTCTTGTACAAGATGTATAGATTTCGATGTTTAGACCAAGAAGATGCAGATGTACTTATGAACGGATAAAAAAGGACATTGCTTAGATTTAGTATGTTCACTTTGTTAACTTTGTAAACTTTCCACTCCTTTTAGAACAATGAAATTAAAGGTTACTGAGTTATGTGCCAGTTCAAAAGGTTAATGTCAAATGTACACGTGTATGTACACTTTGTAAGAAAAGGATTGTAAATACTCCTTTATTCGTGTATGTGTTATTTTCAATCAATGCATATGCTTATTGCCCCGTCAATGGGACACTTTAAACAGGCATGCACAATAACACTGTCCAGGTAGACGACGGGTCACAGAATGTCAGTGAATGTCATTACAATTCAGGCTAATAATGCCACTTTGTTTCCACGTTTCAACATTATTCAGGCTAGTTAACTACTCAAGTTGAACAACATCACTGGAGGAGTGAGATAAATACGAAACGTTCATTCATCATCAGCCATAATGCCGTTGCTTATATTACTGGCTTTATCCTTTGTTTATGTCACTGACTTCACCGATGATTGTCATCACTGCCCTTGTGTGTACACAGCAGGCTTCTCTACTTCAGTATAACAATATCTACTCCACTGTATAAACATTGCCTCCTACTTGTATATATACTTGCCAACCACACTCTGTATATCACTTGCTTGATAACGGTGTTAGAACCTACACCGAAACTTCGCTCTTAATTTTAATAACGAAGTTGTTCATCCATAAAATCTTAACCTTACTCATTTGGGTTATTACCTATATCTAGTCATAAAGATGGATTTCCTAAAAAAATGTTATGAATTGTATGGCTGAGAACCTAAGTAAAGAGGTGTTTCAAAGACGAACAAACTACACACATGACACAGTACAACACACATGACACAGTACCAAACACATGACATAGTACTACACACATGACACAGTACTACACACATGACACAGTACTACACACATGACACAGTACAACACACATGTCACAGTACAACACACATGTCACAGTACAACACACATGACACAGTACAACACACATGACACAGTACAACACACATGACACAGTACTACACATAAGACACAGTACAACACACACGACACAGTACAACACACATGCCACAGTACAACACACTTGACACAGTAATACACATAAGACACAGTACAACACACACGACACAGTACAACACACATGACACAGTACAACACACATGACACAGTACAACACGCATGACACCGTACTACACATGACACAATAGAACACACATGACACAGTACTACACATAAGACACAGTACAACACAAAAGACACAGTACTACACATAAGACACATTATAACACACATGACACAGTACAACACACATGCCACAGTACAACACCCATGACACAGTACAACACACATGACACAGTACTACACTTAAGACACATTATAACACACATGACACAGTACAACACACATGACACAGTACAACACAAAAGACACAGTACTACACATAAGACACATTATAACACACATGCCACAGTACAACACACATGACACAGTACAACACACATGACACAGTACTACACATAAGACACATTATAACACACACGACACAGTACAACACACATGACACAGTACAACACAAAAGACACAGTACTACACATAAGACACATTATAACACACATGACACAGTACAACACACATGACACAGTACAACACCCATGACACAGTACAACACACATAAGACACATTATAACACACATGACACAGTACAACACACATGCCACAGTACAACACACATGACACAGTACTACACACATGACACATTACAACACACATGACACAGTACTACTCATAAGACACAGTACAACACACATGACACAGTACAACACACATGACACAGTACAACACACATGACACATTACAACACTCATGACACAGTACAACACACACGACACAGTATAACAAACATGACACAGTACTACACACACGACACAGTACTACACATAAGACACAGTACAACACACACGACACAGTACAACACACATGACACAGTACTACACACACGACACAGTACTACACATAAGACACAGTACAACACACACGACACAGTACAACACACATGACACAGTACAACACACATGACACAGCACAACACACATGACACAGTACAACACACTTGACACAGTACAACACACATGACACAGTACAACACACTTGACACAGTACAACACACATGCCACAGTACAATACACATGACACAGTACAACACACATGACACAGTACAACACACATGACACAGTACAACACACATGACACAGTACAACACACATGACACAGTACAACACATATGACACAGTACAACATGCATGACACAGTACTACACACATGACACCAACTAAAAGTAATTCCACCGATGATACACGGGCGATACATGGAGGACACCTTGAGCTGAACCACTTTTGCAGGCTCTGAGTCCCATAGATGCTCTTTTGGGGACAATGTCATAGTCAACCTGGGCACGGTATGGTCATGCATTGTCACACTGAACTTCTGCCATACCATAATACTACTGCTGGCTGAGTGGGTGAACTCGCTGAGTTCCTGGATTCGACTCAACCCCCTAAAGTACTAGAAGGTGTACTTAACAAAGGAACTGTTATCCTAAATATAACATTTGTTACATTCGAAAACTTTCTAAATGGTTTTCATTCCAATTATTTGTTCCCTTATTATTTTCAGTACTCGTATCGCATGATAGCCATGATGGCAGTATTATTTCTAGTTGTTTATCTTGGGCTGACAATTCATAATCTGCGTACATTCTAAGTTGTCGTAATAGATGTTCTCTCACTTACCTTCTACAGATACCCACATAGGTACCATCTAAATACAGTACATGCCCGGCAACACGGTGTAGACTGCACACCCAGCTCCTTGTGACCTTAGGGTACGTTTGTACCTGATGTGTAGTTGACCTAGCAGCAGTGAGATCAGCTTTTGTATCGTATTGATACTGGTAACTCATACCCAAATAGATAACATACATGTCCGGCAACACGGTGCAGACCCCTTGCTTCACGACAAGAGTACGTGAATTGTGACGTAAGGGTATTTTTAGTCGCCTGGTTGTACCTGTTTGCCTGGTTGTCCCTGCTGTGTAGCAGAACTAGCAGCAGTAAGATCAGCATTTTTATCGTATTGATTACCACGAATCATAAATCTCGAGTCAAGAAACGTCAGTGGTTGATCATCCAGGTGTGTGACATCTGTACTAATCGAGTGCTTGATATTATGAGCAACGTCCTACGCCGTTGGGGTGTGATGATAGACAATCAACCAAGTCACCGATCATGATCATTCGATTCCACAAACGGACAACCTCCGTGATCTAGTAGATAAGAACGTCTGCCCAGAGAGTACAAGGTCTGTGGTTCAATCCCCGGCCTGCATACGAAATGCGCAAACATAAACTACACCCAGCACAACATACATATACAACACAAACACACAAAAAAACATATACACAGAAGACACACAAAACAACACAACACATACGCACACAACACACACAACACACAAACGCATCACACACACAACCTATACACCCAACACAAACACATACAACACACACACGCAACACATACACACAAAACACAAACGTACACTCACACACCACACGCATAAAACACACACAACCTATTCACACACAACACAAGCGGGCACACAACATAAACGTACACTACAAAACACACACAACACATACACAAACAAAAACAAACACACAACAAAACACACACCATACACACAGCAAAGAAACAGATCACACATACAGACTTGGAAACACTTACACTCACAACACAACATAAAACACTACATACACCTCGGAACACACAACACAACACACACCACGCACCCACACACAAACACACACAACACATACATACACCAGATACATGCATACATACATTCATACATACAAGCACAACACAACACACACAGTAAGGAACACACACACAACACACACACATACACACAGCACACACATATAACACACACAAGCACACACAACACATACATACCAACAACACAACACACGTTCAACACATACAACACACAATAAACACATACTAACTGAACGAAATGCCGACACATGTGTTTACCCAGACTTTATTAGCAGTGTACACACGGCCACAACGATCGATAACACCCCCCGTCACAACCAGTACGGAAGATAAGACAGGTCGAGCTGACATGGACTTTGTAACATTAGATCACATGCGCTATTTTAATGTTCCTTGTGACAAATGAATTAAAACGAAAAACATTTCCATAGTCATTAGAAATCTTTTACATCGTACAGTTCCGACAAAAATCATACATTCATGGATCACTATCAAATAGCGATTGTGTCAGTGTTCTCAAATAGACGAGCGTATCCTGCCCCACCGACAACAACAGAGTGATATCCAGCCTGTGGATGTTTCTCCAGAGACGTTATGGGTGACTGGATCACAAGCTACAAACAAAACTCAGTGTTGGAAATGAGGAAAGCCGAGATCTACATGACCCCAGACATCACCCATCACCCTGGTACATCTGCTGGTAAATAAAAGTCGAAGGCACATTTGTCTTCCTAAAACCTAAACATCCTCCTCAACAACCATGCTTGATAACGGTTTTAGTATCAACACCGAAACGTTGAATTCATTGTAATATAGTTGTATGGCCATAGATCTATCTCCCTTGTCCACCACACAGACTTCTAAATGCCATAAAGAAGTCACATCAATACATATATTATGTTGTTTTTAAGACATGCCATAT
The DNA here is from genome assembly GCF_022045235.1 of Haliotis cracherodii. Lineage (NCBI taxonomy): Eukaryota > Metazoa > Mollusca > Gastropoda > Lepetellida > Haliotidae > Haliotis > Haliotis cracherodii. The sequence continues at coordinate 2,317,919 of NW_027266289.1, read as the reverse complement.
CTTCTTCTTATATATGTATCATATGTATGTTTCAGACAGTTAGCAGGGAACCGTTTTACCTGGGACCCACGCTGTTTATATCAGTGTATTAGAAATACACAACAACCCCAGGTACCACACTCACTATGGACCCCTTTGAGTCAGCGAGTGGCTTTACACACCGTATCTCCGTACAGAGGACAACAGGCCGGCGCTTTCACCACTAGGCTGCCAAGCAGAACATAGCTGTAGTCCTGCACTGCCACCTGGAGTACACTTTTGAAACTTGTTTAAATACAACTCGATTACAGTCGTAAAGGTCATAAATCATTCGACGTCGAGAGTCCTCAGATGTGTGTCCGTGTTCGTCAGCTTGCCTCCTGCATGTCCTGATAGTTTTTATGGCTTCAGTCCTGCTCCACAATGAAGCACATGTAATTATCACACTGCAACATCAGGGAACAACCAGTCTCGTTTATCCACCGAAACAGGTTATATTGGGTGTAAAAGGTAGAATAGCAAATCTCTGAAACTCATTGATGACACAACGTGTTCGCCAAAAGCCTTTCCTGCTCTTTGTTCGAAACATGTCTCTGTTCACTCGGCAGTGAAAGGGTACCCGGGAGGAAGAGATAGTAATGTGACTGTCAACCTCCTAGCGACTGTGTGGACACTGATTATTACCCCTGTTATACAAGACCGCTTTCTAGGTCCAGTGGTAGAACGTCTGCCCGGACAGCGGAAGGTCGGGGGCTCGATCCCCGGCCGCGCCATACCAAAAGACGTTAAAAGATGGTACTTGTTGTTACCTTGTCTGGCGCTCGGCATTATGGGCTAAAAGAAGGACTGGTTTGTTCGGAGTCTTTACATGGTGTCTAAGTGGGGTATTCATGTTCAACTGCGGCATGGCATCTCACTATTAAACTGCATGAGTCCGGACTAGTACAAACAGCCACACACACACGCACGCACGCACGCACACACACACACACGCACACACACGTCGCAATATACGTACAATAATCTTTGACGCGACGTTAGACCCATTAGGTTCTTAGCAGGCTCTTCCACAATTTGTAGAAAAGCAAATTACTACGCTACATTTGAGACTATTATTATACTAGAACCTTATCTTTTAAGTGTAAACTTACATAAGTTTAGAACAGCTCTTTCTTGGATTCGTTGTGGCTCACGTGATCTATTTATTGAAAAAGGGAGATATGATGGTATTGAGAAGAACATAGACTTTGTAGGATTTGTAAAACTGATTGTATTGAAGATGAATATCATTTTTTATGTGTATGTCTAGTGTATAACGATTTAAGAGCAAAAAAACTAAATAACTAATTCTCCCGCAAACCAAACGGTAACAAATTTTGAAAATTAATGACTTGTACAGAAACTATGAGAAATTTATCAATGTTCATTTCTCATGCTATGAAACTAAGAAAATGTATGAATTTGTAACAGGCCCAAGACAATGTACTATAGGCCTTTGGCCATGAATAAAGATTGATTGATCACTATCATGTAAATGATGGAGAGTTCAATCTGTTGAGAATGAAACATCATGCCAGTTTCTAGTCTTGATATTCTACAGTTAAAATGTATACAAACTAGATTCACAAAGATGCCTATAAATATTTTATTCAAACAGCACATGTGAAGATATACTGATAGGCTAGTTATTCATTATAAGATTTAAAGAGACACAATGAAAAAAAACAACTTCATAGTTACACTTATGTTGCGTGGAAATGTCAACGAAAAAACCCTTTATATTGGAAAATGGGGTAACTATTCCTTATCTTTTCGGTATATGACAGAAACAAGATATCTTCACTAATTCAACTAATCTATGCAGCTTATCATAACAAGGACATTTGCACTACGCCGTTAAGGTTGCCATGGATACCGGGTCACATTTGACATCACTACATGGATAACCAACATGTACCTACCGTGTAGCATCACTGCATGAAAAACATACATGTACCTAACTGATCATGTGTGACATCACTACATGGATAACAAACATGTACCTCACTGGTCATGTGGGACACCACTACATGAACAACATACATGTACCTTACTGGTCACGTGTGACTTCACTACATGGATAACAAACATGTACCCCACTTGTCATGTGTGACATCACTACATGGATAACAAACATGTACCTTACTGGTCATGTGTGACATCACTACATGGATAACAAACATGTACCTCACTGATCACGTGTGACATCACTACATGGATAACAGACATGTACCTCACTGGTCACGTGTGACATCACTACATGGATAACAGACATGTACCTCACTGATCACGTGTGACATCACTACATGGATAACAGACATGTACCTTACTGGTCATGTGTGACATCACTGCATGAAAAACAAACATGTACCTCACTGGTCATGTGCGACATCACTAAATGAACAACATACATGTACCTTACTGGTCAAGTTTGACATCACTACATGGATAACAAACATGTACCTCACTGGTCATGTGTGACATCACTACATGGATAACAAACATGTACCTCACTGGTCATGTGTGACATCACTACATAGATAACAAACATGTACCTCATTGGTCATGTGTGACATGACTAGATATATAACATACATGTACCTCACTGGTCATGTGTGACATCACTACATGGATAACAAACATGTACCTCATTGGTCATGTGTGACATGACTAGATATATAACATACATGTACCTCACTGGTCATGTGTGACATCACTACATAGATAACATACATTTACCTTACTGGTCATGTGTGACATCACTACATAGATAACAAACATGTACCTCACTGGTCATGTGTGACATCACTACATAGATAACAAACATGTACCTCATTGGTCATGTGTGACATGACTAGATATATAACATACATGTACCTCACTGGTCATGTGTGACATCACTACATGGATAACAAACATGTACCTCATTGGTCATGTGTGACATGACTAGATATATAACATACATGTACCTCACTGGTCATGTGTGACATCACTACATGGATAACAAACATGTACCTCACTGGTCATGTGTGACATCACTACATGGATAACAAACATGTACCTCACTGGTCATGTGTGACATCACTACATAGATAACAAACATGTACCTCATTGGTCATGTGTGACATGACTAGATATATAACATACATGTACCTCACTGGTCATGTGTGACATCACTACATGGATAACAAACATGTACCTCATTGGTCATGTGTGACATGACTAGATATATAACATACATGTACCTCACTGGTCATGTGTGACATCACTACATAGATAACATACATTTACCTTACTGGTCATGTGTGACATCACTACATAGATAACAAACATGTACCTCACTGGTCATGTGTGACATCACTACATAGATAACAAACATGTACCTCATTGGTCATGTGTGACATGACTAGATATATAACATACATGTACCTCACTGGTCATGTGTGACATCACTACATGGATAACAAACATGTACCTCATTGGTCATGTGTGACATGACTAGATATATAACATACATGTACCTCACTGGTCATGTGTGACATCACTACATGGATAACAAACATGTACCTCACTGGTCATGTGTGACATCACTACATAGATAACAAACATGTACCTCATTGGTCATGTGTGACATGACTAGATATATAACATACATGTACCTCACTGGTCATGTGTGACATCACTACATAGATAACATACATTTACCTTACTGGTCACGTGTGACATCACTGCATGGATAACAAACATGTACCTCACAGGTCATGTGTGACATCACTACATCACTACATCACTACATGGATAACAAACATGATGGCCAAGATATGACCTATGATTCTGTTCGTATGTGTCCTAATGAAAAAACACCCCATTGGGTATAATTGCATATAACTGCTGATACACGCAGGCTCAAAACACGTTTTTTCGTATCTGGAAATTACCAAATTAGTTGTCCACCAAACGCTTCAGGGTCTTATAAAACGGATGATGTTTGGGCAATTTTGCCAACCTTTTTTTAATGCCAACAAGGTAGTGTTTTGTGACATAGATTATGGGCTGATACACATTATCAGTAACAGTTTCGTCCCTGATCTGTACATGCTCACAAAGGAACTTGATGCTGCAGTGTTTCAGGACAAAGGCTTTGCTGATTTCGCTTAAGGCACAGGCACAAGCAACATAGATGGCAGGGTGTGCAAATCCTGTGATGTCTCCTTTTGTGAAAAAACCGTCACGAAATTGTCTGACAGCCCTGGCTAAAGCTGTCCGCGTTGTGATTTCTACAACATCTTCCATTGCAATGAGTAGCTCCTCCAATGCCTTGTTGTCAGATGGCAGTTCCACTTGGTGCAAGTTAACTGAACATTCACACAGAAACATCAGGACAAGGGCAGCTGACTGATCATTCTTTTGGGCAAGAATTGATTTCATTTCTTCCCTTAGATAGCAGAAAGGTTCACGAAAAAATTCTTCTTGGCGGTTTTGAAAACATTGAAACACAGCAAAAAGTTTGCATGTTTGAGGAAAGCCAAGGATGTTTTGTTCAAATCCACAAATCTCGTCCACATCAAGGTTGGTGACCATATCTCTACAATGCTTCGACAAAACCTTCTTCTTTTCTTCAGGTGTGTGCTGATAAGACATCTGGTTAAAGTCGAGGAACGACGTATCACTGAAAAAACTGGTTTTATCGTCACCAAGCAGCGATCTACCACCATTGTCATCGTATGTGTTCATGGTAAATATAACACGCACACGTTTTCTGTTTTCATCTTTAGTTTGACCGCTCTCAATTTCACCCAAAATTGATTTGACATGATCTATATCACGATTCAGGTCTATTGTCCTGAATATGTCATGAAATACGAAGCACACCTTTTCCCCAGGCGCTTTCTTGTCATCCAGTTTAAACTTGGTAGCATCCACAACATGAACCACCTGAAAGCCTTCCTTCTGATATTGTTTCCCTAACATCAGAGCAATAGCTGTCTTCCCTCCACCTGCAACGCCACTCATTGTCACGTGTCCGTTTTCCTCCAAAGTCTCCTTCACTTTCCTGAAGTTTTCTGTTTTAACGAAGACTTTTTCTATCTTTGCAATCTCTTTGGCCAGGAGCTCTATAAATAAAGATAAGTACATCAAATATGTCTAAATTGATAAACAAGAAAACACAAACACGAGGTTCAGATACGGTTGAAAAATGAAGCATCAATTTCATCATGTGGCCTGTAATGAAGGCAGACAGGAAGTTTTCACGTTGAAATTATGAAGGGTTTTTATTGTTGTTATGGGATATCATTTCAAGTTGTATGTATCCATATCCATACATTTTGCAAAACACTGATCATCTAAAATATTATGTATTTAACCTTTGCTCATGACACCAGCATTGCTGTTGTCCTCCTGCTGAATTGTGGAGCCACTCTGTTTCCTCTCTGATGCTAATTAACAAAACCAAACAGAAAACTGTCACTGCAAAAGGTGGAATGTGTTAATCATGTTCGACATCAGTGGCACTGTCCATCTATCCTTGATTACTCAAATTCTTTTGGCAATATTTTCAACACTTAAAAAATGCATTAAATTTTAAGAGAAAATGGTGATCAATAGAATTGTAACAATTAATATAAATTCATAAAATTGTTCAATTTCAAATAAAAATGCTGATAAACTACCTCGTCTTTTATCAATGATCCCTGTGTAGACATGTGATACGTGGATAGAAGGCTGATATTCCTCAACTGTAGAAGTGTCCAAATATTGGTCACACTGTACATGCTCATTAAGAAACGCTATATGACAATGTTCCAAGACTAAAGAGGGATTTAGACTGAATAACGCACAAGCACACGCATCATAGATGGTTTGGTGTGCAAATGTTGTGATGTCTCCTTTTTTTAAAAATCCGTCTGGAAATTGTCTGATAGCATTTGCCACGCCCGCCCGCGTTGTTATTCGTACAACATCTCGCACTTTGGTCAAATGGTCCTCGAGATCTTGATTTTCCGACCGTGTCTCCACCTGTCGCAGGTTAAGTGAATCTTGACACAGAAACATAAGGATCAGTGCAGCTGACTGATCATTCTGAAGATCTATAATAATTTTCAGTTCCTTTTGCAGAAAGTAGAAAGGATGCCGGAAAAACTCTTCACCATGATGTTGAAACTTTGGAAAAAGTTTGCATGTTCGAATAAAGCCTAAGACAGATTGTTCAAATCCACAAATCTTTTCCACATCCAGTGTTGTGGTAGCATCTTTACAATGTTTTTCTAAAATCTCCTTCTTGTCATCCAATGTGTGCTTGACTGACCTCAAATTGAAGTGGACGAATGAAGGACTGCTGAAGAAATAGGCTCCTGCTTCACCAAGCTGTGGTATTTCATCTTTATAGGTGTTCACAGTAAAGATGGCACATAGTTTGTGTTCGTTTCCAGTTTTACGTTCTTCCAAATTTGATTTAAGAATCTCCAAAATATTTTGGAGGGGTGCTTTATCCTTTGGTAAATCAACTGTTCTCAATACGTCATGAAACATAAAACACATCTTTTTCCCTTGAACAAAATAATGCTGCAGCTTAAGTTTCAAAATATCAACAACATAAACCAACTCATAGCCTTCATCACGATACTCTTTTCCCAACTTTAAAGCAATATCCTTCTTTCCTTCTCCTTCTACACCACCCATCGTCACGTGACCGTGTGTCTCTAAGACAAGCTTCACAATTCCGTAAATGTTGGTTGCGACAAAAGCATTTGCTGTCTTCCTCATCTCTTCTTCCAGTAAATCTGTAGTGTGATAAAGATTAAATTGTTAAATTGTATCTTTATTTCATAGACTACATATATGCATAACACATACAATCGCCAAAAATATTCAACATAAAAAAACTGCTTTAAAAGAGATACTGCAAGAAATATTTTAGTTAAAACCACAGTATGTTAAATATTTAGTTTCTTCAATGCAGCTGTATAAAACATACTTTCACTCAAGACTCCACTGTTTGCAGGTGACTCCTCATTGGATGAATCTAAAGGATGAAGAAACATATGGTTGATCAATTCATATCGTTTTTGTTTGAAATGTTCCCTTATTCACCTGGATATACAGCCACGAATGTAGAATGTCATCACAGCGACTTAACACTATGCTTGTAGCATTGATACTCATATATAATGGAGGGTTAAGGTATCATCATAAGATAACAATGAAAATTAAGAATTGTTTCCAGCTTCATAATCTGCAACAATGAATGTAATACTTGTAATGCAATGGTTATATTTTAACACAACATAATGAGGATGTACTTGAAAAAAAGGAAAAATATGATTTGCGTTTTGATGCTAAAATCTAAATTGTTCGCTGGAAAGGACATGGTAAAGCAATCTTTGATCTTCCATACAAGGCTTTAGATTCATTGGTCTGTTTATTTCAGAAGAGATGTCCAATATGCAAAATTGACTCCATTGTTTGAAAGGACATAATAACTTTGCACATCTTAATACTTTCGGGTATGTCAAATAACAAATGTTTGACCAAAATCAAGTTCGAAAAACGGAAATAGTGTAAAACAGTATTAAAAATTATCACCCTAACGGATAAGTCAGCCAGTAGGCATAAAACGTTTTTCAGAGGTTTGTCGCGCTATCAACAACGATCGGGCTGGCACACAGTCTGCCTACTTCTGTCTCGAATGTTTTAACTGCATTGCATGTTTTTTTCTGACAGATCAGCCGTTTTATTACTGCGGACAAAATGTATGGCGACTAGCAGACTAAAGGAAATACTTCATTCTTTTATCATGGGGCTTTTGTGACCACAGATACAGTTACAAATCTATCGTCTGAGGTTCAAGACAATTTGTCAATAATGAAAGCAAATGCCATCTGAAGTTTACTGAGTAAAACATATCTGAAATGCAGAACTTAATAACTCTCTCTCAGGGTTCCATGTGTGCCAGGAAAGTACTTCTGCCACAGGCCAGCGCCATGTGACGATTTTTCACATCTTACACAGTCAATTCTAGATATTGCATAAGTGTGTAAGTGTTCACTTAGATAAACAGACGTCATAGAATGATTAACGTTCATTGCGAAAATAGCCTGACTATTTCTATTTGTGTAGTTATCCTTTGTTTACATGGTTTGTGCATTCTGTTATCGAAGCCCTACTGAGGGCAAGCAATAAGGCCACTTTGATGTATAAAGATATATTGTCATGCACCGTAATATGGCATTTGAAGTAGCATACCTTTTTAATTATGCTGAACAATATGCCAAGCGGATCGAAAGGCTTGTGTCAGGACAGTATGTTCTAATTTCAGAGTAATCGCGTTTATTTACAAAGAAGAGAAAAATCCGGTCACGTGCTATGCAAATTAGCCTGTGGCAGTGGCGCCGGAGTATGTACCAATTACTTCGCTTAGGGCTGTGCTAGAGCAATGGCACTTAATGATGTTTTCAGAAAGTCGGGTAATCCAAACCGGACGTACTTTTTTGTAACTGAGGAAGACTCATGTGGGCTCTTTGGCTAAAAACCAGCAAGTCTTTTGTTTTCTGTATAGCCAAATGACATTCAGTTGTATTGCAAACTGGATAATCCAAAAAGTAGAAATATCTCTGGGAGCTCTATATCACGGCTTGCTGTTATATTTAGTTATTTGTGTTTTTACAAATTCGTAAGAGGGCTAGGCATTGACATATCCTGGAAGGCAATTTTCATGGTATGCACATTGTGACTCCACACACGTGTTCAAAGTAGAGCAACACTAAAAATTATATATCAAAATTCACGTAAAATGTAAATGACATGATTAACTTATGCGATACATTTGCCAAACTGCCATGTTTAATTGGCTGTCATGTTGACATATAGCTTTATAGTAATTTCAGTCTCAGAGAAAACGTTTAGAATGAGTGAGTGAATGAGTATGTTTTTACGCCGCTTTTAGCAATATTCCAGCAAAATCACGGCGGGGGACACCACAGATGGGCTTCACACATTGTACCCATGCCGCGAATCGAACCAAGGTCTTCGGCGTGACGAGTGAACGCTTTAACCACTGGGCTACCCGACAGCCCCAGGAACATTTAAAACAGATTGATGACAGACAATGCCCACACAACATGCTCAGTTGAACCGAAATCTCATGTGAGCAAAAAAACTATACTTGACACATCAGCCGGAAAGGATTCCACAGTGATGTTACAGTCCACACATACCTGAGAGAAAATTTTCCTCTTCAAGTGAACCTGTGAACAGAACCAGATCAGCTATAGATGATATGTGGAAGCAAATTCAGTTCTGGCTTCATCAAAGTGTGTGGTACTACTTGTTACCCATTATCCGTTGTTGTTAATGTTAATCTGCTGTTTATCTCAACACACCAATTACGCTACATGTAGTCATCCCAGCTTGATAACGGTGTGAAATTCTTCACCGAAATGTCGCTGTAGGCAATAAACCAGAAGTTGGTATCCAGAGAGTTGAATGTGTTCTTATTAACCGGTTGCTGAGAAAGCTTAAATATTTTTGACTGTCGTTATGACATCATCGAATTTATCAGGCGATAAAGGCTTGGTGTTTCTGGAGAGTTGTCCAAGTTAGTTAGTTAGTTAGAACGGTCGTAGACTTTGTAAATTAAAGAGGTCATTGCCCGAATACTTCTTCGAAGTTTTTACATTTTAAAGATATAAGGTATAACAAAAGAATCACATTACATTTAAAAAACTTCATAAAAGTATCCTTTGTTCGCTGTGATATATGATAAGGAGAGTATATGATCTTGACCTTATTGCTTTGTTTCCTGCAGGGTGTTACGCAATATACAGCCACAATAAATGTCACTAGACTATGTGTTAGCTCAGGTGTGCTGAATGTTACGTGAGTGTCTACTGTTTTCATTTAGGAGTTGTATGACAAGAAGCATTTCATCCACGTGCTTGCTCAATCTTTGCACAAATACAGTTCTCAAAAAGTTCAGGAACGTTCTTATTTCGTTATACACTGCAATGAACACCTGACTAAATGGGAAATATGATACTTACTCGGACCTTGATCCCTGAAACAAAGAACAAATAGAATATCAATGAATTGCTAAAAGTGCACTTAAGGTTTACAACTGATTTCGTCACATTTACAAAACAAAATGATTTTACCAAAAAAAGGATATATATTCGTCTCCTTTTAAAGAACAGAAAAATGTGCAGCCAAACATTAATGTAGATATAAAAAAATGGTTTACTAAATATACGAGTGTTTTTCAACATTGTCAGCATCGGGGCCATTCATTGGATATTGTGCCGAATGAGTGTTGGCGTGGATTAATTTGGAAGCCTGTTCTAGAAAATTACACATTGACATTATCGTTCACTGGACTTCTGGGGTGTTCAGGAAAATAATTTGTTTGGCAGATCTGATTCATAAACATGTGCACAGTATACAATTATATTTGGTTATAAGTATACATATTGCTGTCATTGGTTAACAAACACGTTAACAAACATGGTTATATGTACAAACATCATTTTAAGCTCCCGTAACCAAACATGAACGCACACACTCATAAACTTAAACATGTGGACTAAAGAGCCACAAAATTATCGAAGGAGAACCAGACATTGTTCATTTCAACACTTGCATGTTTTGGACTTTCAACAATAACTTACAAACGTGAAACAACACTTATTTTAGAGGATTTCGGGAAATATCGTATTTATATTCGAACATTAACTGACACAGCTGTATGTCCTCTTAAAGTTAGTTATTGTCATTCGAACTCCTTTGATCCTGTCCGAAATTCAAAACTTGCAAAGTACTCTAGGCTGCTTAGCAACTATTTGATTAATGTCTTCCGTATCTTTGACAGTTTTCCATTTTGAGGGCTTGAAACTTTAATATGTTTTATTTAAAATCTATACTGAACAACAAAAGTTCCTGTTACATTGAATAAGATTTAATGCAAAGTTACGTGTTTTACCAAATCTGAAACAATTTCTGTTTGCAAAAAAAAAAAGACTCCCGTAAGTGTTCAAATGGTTTAATTTGCCATACTGACTTCAGAAAATGCATGATTTCATAAAAAAACATGAACATGACAAAATGTCAATTTACAAATCAAAAGCGTGTGTGTCCACCTCTGGTTGCGATTCTCTCGGAATGGACCAGGCGTCGCACAAAGTCCTGTGGGATATCTGTCTGATATCTGCTGGAGCATGTTTCGCAATTCCTGGTGTGTCTGTGGAAAACATGGTTGACGTCGAAGGCGCCGATCCATCTCATCCCACATGTGCTCGATTGGTGAGAGATCAGGGGAGCGAGCCGGCCAGGGGATGACATTCACGTTGTTTTGTTGAAGATAATCCTGAACAAGTCGAGCAATATGAGGCTGGGGCGTTGTCATGTTGAAAGGTAATGCCTGGGCCATGACGACGCAAAAACGGTAGAACAACAGGGCCGATGATCTCGTCGCGGTAGCGCTGTCCATTTAGATTTCCCTCTACCACTATCAAACGGTGTCGCTGTCTGTACCACTGTAGACGTGCTTCGCGGTGGTTTGCTGTCAAAATGGGGGTCTTCTGGCGACAATCCCTGCACATCTGAGGCGGCGACGACGTACGGTTTGTGGAGATATTCGTCGAAGGCCAGGGGTGCTTCTTGCAGTCACTGTTGCTGGCTGGAATCGATTTCGTGGGTGTGTTGTTCGAATCCAGTTGTTTTGTCGATTACTGGTTACGCGTGGCCTGCCTCTCAGAGGGTGATCTCTGCGCATTCGTCTGTTGCCAACGTTGCCATAACCACCAAATGGTGTTTCTGTGGGCGTTAAATTGTCTTGCAACATCACGTTGACTCTATCCTGCTTCAAGCATACCAATAGCTCGCAGACGCTAATTTTCGGACAGGCGTGGCATTTTATAATGTTGAATAATTGCGTAATTTAGTTGTTTTTTTCTGAGTGGTTGTTGTCAGCACGATGCTAAACAATGCATATGGAATCCCGTTAACGAACATGTTTTTATACCCATTCTTGGGTAGTGAAATGAATGGGGCTTGCATAAAAGTCAACTTTTGCATGGAATGCATGCTTTTCTGTAGCAGTTGCATTTTTGTGACTTGATTCCATACATGTACTACAATATTGAAGACCAAACTTACTTGTTTGAAAAATACGCTAAAATATTGGTGTCACAGGAGCTTTTGTTGTTGAGTATATATTGCTTTATCCTCATCACACTTGGTAGGCCGAAGGACCCAGTCTAAATTGTATGTTCTGTATACCAGATATAGACTACGTCAAAATTCGTAAGCAATTGCTGCAACTATGAATATTGAGAGAGTAAGTGAGTGAGTTGTGTTTGACGCCGCTTTGAACAGTATTCCAGTCATATCACGGCGTTTCAGCTTAATGTGGGAGGAAAGCCCGAAGTGATGCAGTTCTTAGACATTTACCACTTCAGTGAAACCAAAGAGCAAGGGTATGGTGCTGACAAACCTAAACACATAATCTGGGCAAACCGGGATTCGAACCCACGGTCACATGTTCCTGGCGTATGCAAGGAAAGCAACTCTCCACAGCGAATCTCGGCGCCTTTGACGACTAGGGCCATCTTATGGATATTGACTGTTGTATTACCTGTTCTGTTCTCTCCGCAATCTGCAAAAAGAAGAACACATCTACTTAATGAATTGGTTATTGTAATTAACTTGGTAATTGACTTGGTTTAGCATGTGTTTGTGATGGGTGCTACTTGTGGGACAGGATACGCTCACCTATTCGTTAACAACTGGTGTCATCAGTATATCATAGTGATTCATAAACACAAACTCATGACACAGTCGGAATTGTATAATCGACTATTTTTAGCCGATATTTTTTGTGGCTATGTCGCTTTTGTTTATTGAATATTGAACACCATTAAGTATATGCTGATCTGACAAATAGAGTCGGAATCGGACAATGGCATTATATCTCATCATAAAATCCAGAGAAAGCACATTTGTAGAGCACACCAGAGTGTATTTGCCCCTGAAACTTGTAAGAGGAAACAGATACACGTGATCTGTGGATCTACTTTATTTAACGCATTAGACTTAGAAATATTAACTAGCACCATAATAGATCATGTTTAGTCGGGTTAGATTAGATTCCGGGTTAGAAAGGTCTTCAGCAACCCATACTTGCCGTAAAAGGCAACTATCCTTGTCGTAAAAGGCGACTTACGGGATCGGGTTGTCAGGCTCGCTGGCTTGGTTGATGCATGTCATCGATCCCAATTGCGTGGATCGATGCTCATGATATCAGTTAACTGGATTGTCTGGTCCTGACTCGATTATATTACAGATCGCCGTCATATAGCTGGAATATTGCTGAGTGTGGCGTTAAACAACACACAAACAACCAAACAAACAAAACATAAAATGGCACCGTGTAACATATTGATCAGTTACAACCAGTTAATACCACTTTTGTGTGTGTGTGTTTGTGTGTGTGTGTGTGTGTGTGTGTGTGTGTGTGTGTGTGTGTGTGTGTGTGTGTGTGTGTGTGCGTGCGCGCGCGCGTACCTGTGTTTGGATATGTGTGTGTGCGTGTATGTGTGTATGCGTGCGTGTATGTGCGTGTATGTGTGTGTGCGTCTGTGTACGTGTGTGTGCGTACGAGTATGTGTGTGCGTACATGTGTGTGTGTGCGTATGTGTGTGGGTGTGCGCGCGCGTGTGTGTTTGTGCGTGTGCGTGTGTGTGTGTGTGCGTATATGTTTGTGTGTGCGCGCGTGTATGTGTGGTTGCGTGCGTATGTATGCGCGCGTATGTGTGTGCGTGCGTGTGTGTGTGCGCGTATATGTTTGTGCGTGCGTGTGTGTGTGTGTGTGTGTGCGCGTATATGTGCGTGTGTACGTGTGTGTGTGTGCGCGCGTATATGTGTGTGTGCGTTCGTGTGTGTTTGCGCGTATGTATGCGTGTGCACAAACAAACCCGTACTTATATTTGAACAAAGTACGCTTGACTGTTCAGCAACTATTCGATCTATGTCTTACGTAAAATTATTAATTTTAAAAACATATTTATTGATCCTCATCACGCCTCGCAAAGGACCAATCTTAATTGTTTGTTCTGCATATCAGATATAGACTACATCAAAATTCGTAAGCAATTGCTGCCATTATGACTATTGAGAGAATAAGTAAGTAAATTGTGTTTGACGCCGCTTTGAACAGTATTCCAGTCATATCACGGCGTGTCAGCTTATTGTAGGAGGAAAGCCCGAAGTGATGCAGTTCTTAGACATTTACCACTTCAGTGAAACCCACGAGCACGGGTATGGTGCTGACAAACCTAAAAAACATAATCGGGGCAAACCAGGATTCGAACCCATGGTCACATGTTCCTGGCGTGTGCAAGGAAAGCAACTCTGCACAGAGACGACTTTGACGACTAGGGCCATCTTATGGATATTAACTGTTTTTTTACCTGTTCCGTTCTCTCCGCCATCTGCAAAAAGAAGAACACACCTACTTAATGAATTGGTTATTGTAATTAACTTGGTAATTGACTTGGTTTTGCATGTGTATGTGATTGGTGCTACTTGTGGGGCAGGATACGCTCACCTATTCGTCAACAACTGGTGTCATCAGTATATCATAGTGATTCATAAACACAAACTCATGACACAGTCGGAATTGTATAATCGACTATCTTTTAGCCGAGATTTTTTTTGGCTATGTCGCTTTTGCTTATTGAATATTGAACACCATTAAGTATATGCTGATCTGACAAATAGAGTCGGAATCGGACAATGGCATTATATCTCATCATAAAATCCAGAGAATGGACATTTGTAGTGCACACCAGAGTGTATTTGCCCCTGAAACTTGAAAGAGGATACAGATACACATGATCAGTGGATCTTATCTTTTTAAAGCATTGGAACTTGAAATATTAACGAGCACCATAACAGATCATGTATAGTCGACACATACATCAGTAGACGTGATAGCATTACATAAAATGGGAGCCGTGAAGATTCTGGGGTAGAATAGGTCTTCAGCAACCCATACTTGCCGTAAAAGGCGACTATGCTTGTCGTAAAAGGCGACTTACGGGATAGGGTGGTCATGCTTGTGTGTGTGTGTGTGTGATGTGCGAGCGCGCGCGCGAGCGTGTATGTGTGCGTGCGTGCGTGTATGTGTCTGTGCGAGCGTGTACGTGCGCATGCGCGCGTGTATGTGAGTGTGCGAGCGTGTATGTGTGTGTGCGAGCGTGTAGTGAGTGAGTGAGTATGGTTTTACGCCGTTTTTAGCAATATTCCAGCAATATCACGGCGGGGGACACCAGAAATGGGATTCACACATTTTACCCATGTCGGGAATCGAACCCGGGTCTTCGGCGTGACGAGCGAACGCTTTAACCACTAGGCTACCCGACCGGCCCTGTGCGAGCGTGTATGTGTGCTCGCGTACGTGTATGTGTGTGTGCGAGCGTGTATGTGTTTGTGCGAGCGTGTATGTGTGCGTGCGCGCGTGTATGTGTGTGCGAGCGTGTATGTGTGTGTGCGCGCGTGTATGTGTGTGTATGAGCGTGTATGTGAGTGTGCGCGCTTGTATGAGAGTGCGCGAGCGTGTATGTGTGTGTGCGAGCGTTTATGTGTGCCTGCGTGTATGTGTGTATGCGACTGTGTATGTGTGTGTGCGAAAATGTACGTGTGCGTGCGCGCGTGTATATGTGTGTGCGAGCTTGTATGTATGTGTGCGTGCGTGCGTATATGTGAGCGTGTGTGCGTGTATGTGTGTGCGCACAAACCAAATATAATGAGAGAGACAGTACAGCAATCATAACCTCTGGTGAACACTGATTAAAACTTATCCATAGTGGGATTACAGCTGAAGGGGAAGCACTCGTGTCTCCTTACCTCATGTGTGTGCGAGCTTGTGTGTGCCAGCGTGTATGTGTGTGTCCGTGCGTGCGTGTATGTGTCTTTGCGACCGTGTATGTGTGTGTGCGTGCGTGTATGTGAGTGTATGAGCGTGTACGTGTGCGTGCGTGCATGTATGTGTGTGTGCGAGCGTGTATGTGTGTGAGCGCGCGTGTACGTGTGCGTGCGCGCGTGTATGTGTGTGTGCGAGCGTGTATGTGTGTGTGCGCGCGTGTATGTGAGTGTGCGAGCGTGTATGTATGTGTGCGAGCGTGTATGTGTGCGTGCGAGCGTGTATTTGTGCGCACTTGTATGTGAGTGTGCGAGCGTGTATGTATTTGTGCGAGCGTGTATGTGTGCCTGCGTGTATGTGTGTGTGCGACTGTGTATGTGTGTGTGCGAAAGTGTACGTGTGCGTGTGCACGTGTATATGTGTGTGCGGGCGTGTATGTGTGCGTGCGTGCGTATATGTGAGCTTGCGTGCGTGTATGTGTGTGCGCACAAACCAAATATAATGAGAGAGACAGTACAGCAATCATAATCTCTGGTGAACACTGATTAAAACTTATCCATAGTGGGATTACAGCTGAAGGGGAAGCACTCGTGTCTCCTTACCTCATGTGTGTGCGAGCGTGTGTGTGCGAGCGTGTATGTGTGTGTGCGTGCGTGCGTGTATGTGTCTGTGCGAGCGTGTATGTGTGCGTGCGTGCGTATATGTGAGCTTGCGTGCGTGTATGTGTGTGCGCACAAACCAAATATAATGAGCGAGACAGTACAGCAATCATAACCTCTGGCGAACACAGATTAAAACTTCTCCATAGTGGGATTACAGCTGAAGGGGAAGCACTCGTGTCTCCTTATCTCATGTGTGTGCGCGCGTGTATGTGTGTGTGCGTGCGTGTATGTGAGTGTGAGCGCGTCCCTGTGTGTGTGCGCGCGTGTGTGTGCGAGCCTGTATGTGTGCGTGCGAGCGTGTATGTGTGTGTGCGTGCGTGCGTGTATGTGAGTGTGCGAGCGTGTATGTGTGTGCGCGCGTGTGTGTGCGAGCGTGTATGTGTGCGTGCGCGCGTGTATGTGTGTGTGCACGCGTGTATGTGTGTGTGCGCGCGTGTATGTGAGTGTGCGATCGTGTATATGTGTGTGCGAGCGTTTATGTGTGCTTGCGTGTATGTGTGTGTGCGAGTGTGTATGTGTGTGCGAGCGTGTACGTGTGCGTGCGCGCGTGTATGTGTTTTTGCGTGCGTGTATGTGTGTGTGCAAGCGTGTATGTGTGCGTGTGTGCGTGTATGTGTGTTTGCGAGCGTGTATGTGTGTGTGCGACCGTGTACGTGTGCGTGCGCGCGTGTATGTGTGTGTGCGCGCGTGTATGTGTGTGTGCGAGCGTGTATGTGTGTGTGCGAGCGTGTATGTGTGTGTGCGAGCGTGTATGTGTGCGTGCGTGCGTATATGTGAGCGTGCGTGCGTGTATGTGTGTGCGCAGAAACCAAATATAATGAGAGAGACAGTACAGCAATCATTACCTCTGGTAAATACAGATTAAAACTTCTCAATAGTGGGATTACAGCTGAAGGGGAAGCACTCGTGTCTCCTTACCTCATGTGTGTGCGAGCGTGTGTGTGCGAGCGTGTATGTGTGTGTGCGTGCGTGCGTGTATGTGTCTGTGCGAGCGTGTATGTGTGCGTGCGTGCGTATATGTGAGCTTGCATGCGTGTATGTGTGTGCGCACAAACCAAATATAATGAGAGAGACAGTACAGCAATCATAACCTCTGGTGAATACAGATTACAACTTCTCCATAGTGGGATTACAGATAAAGGGGAAGCACTCGTGTCTCCTTACCTCATTAAAATTAGATTTGGTGCGAAAATAGCAAATTTGAGTTGCATTTAGAATTACGAACAGGATCACGGTAGAATTTCCAAAACGCCCTAAATTGATAGGCCTTATATAAAATCTCTCCTCAATGGCTCTCATGACTTTCTAATATGAAATAACTAATAAGCATTCCAATCCATTATCCATGCCTTCATGAACATTGCCCAGATAAGTTATAAGTATAATGCCATGACCATGGCCAGTTTCTCTGGTGTTTACTGCAGACTATGTCCGAAATATAAATCGCAAAGATTGATACAAAGAACACTGGAAGTTCGGGAAAACAATAGGTGCTGAAATACTGATTCTTAAACATGACCCATCCTAAAGCTTCAAGAAGCTTGACATGAGTTATCTTGGGTATTCAAGATACTGAAGTGAACATTTACATTTTAATGATACAGTCTGGAACAAACTAGCGCATCACGTGACATGCAGTTATCTTAATTGACCTCCGCAGTCGGGTATTCAGTTGTCACTTAATGAAGTATATGTACCTTATGATCAACATGACTGTGACTGTGATAGCTGCAATCAGGAAGACAGAAACGAGTACGGCAGCCAGGATCTTTGCTTCTTCCTCGCTGTTCACAGCTACGGGAGTCAAAGAAGTTGATGAGCATATAAAAAAGTGTTGAGACAAACAATGTACGCACAATAACGTACTAGCTTAACATATCTCCAGGAACAATTAATCTGGTACCAATCTCGTGTAATGAGAGATTTGTATTAACCAAACATCAATGGCATGAATAAAATATTGTATTGGCAGGTCAGGCCTGTCATTTGTTGTTGGGGGTGCTTGGTTGTTGTGGATGATGGTTTTGCAGATGTGTCTTTGCCCATAACTTTATTTCAGGTTTCATAATCGAACACCACTTTTATTGTATCACTTCTCTTTCACTAACCTACATTGAAGTAGGAAATATGTTCCATACAATATATTATTCGCGTTATGTTTGTTTCTTGTTTAACGCCGTATTCAGCAATATTCCAACTATGTGATGACAATCTGTGAATAATAGAGTCTGGACCAGACAATCCAGTGATTGACATGATGCGCATCGATCTACGTTGTAGGAACACCATGACATTCATCAACCAAATGAGAGGTCCTCAGCACCCAGTCCCGTTGCCTCTTACGGCAAGCATGAGTTTCTGAATACCAATCATAACCCGGATTGTCACAGGTCTGTTATCAACGCATCGGTAATCAAAGTACGTTCGTAATTATTTCAATAGACAATAAAACATGTGCACTTCCTTCAAACTTCATATCAACACCCAAGTTTTCAATATGGTAGCTGTGACAAAACCTTTACAGTGTGGAAATGTAAGTTTTCGAAAAGTTCACATCAGGAAGCATCCAGTGTGTCGCAGTATCATATACGGTATTTGAAAACGTGCTGAGATTAAAATAGACTGTTGTTGGGAACATTTGCAATAAGAAAAATAGGGAGGGTCTTTTTTGCATTTTGCAGGTAATAACTCTCAACAAAACATTCTCTATAAGAGGTAAGGAGACACGAGTTGTCTCCCTTTAGCTGCAGTCACAAGACAATTCCTTTGAGCCTTTGGCATGCTTGATGGTTGATATACGGCAACAAAAATGGCCTATATATATCCGCTTTGAACATTCCAACTATGTGATGACTGGACCAGACAATCCAGTGATTGACATGATGCGCATCGATCTACGTTGTAGGAACTCCATGACATTCATCAACCAGTGATCCTCACCACCTGTCCCGTTGCCTCTTACGGCAAGCATGAGTTTCTGAATACCAATTGTAACCCGGATTTTCACAGGTCTGTTATTAACGCAGCGGTAATCATACTACGTTCGTAATTATTTCAATAGACATCACCAAATTGGATACAACATTTTACTATTATTTCACTATTTTTGTTTTAAGTAGGGCTGTTACGTGGAATGTGAATAACTGAAATAATGAAAATATCAGTTTCATTTAGATCGCAATTGGGCAGCTTCATCAATGTTACTTTGGTGGTTCTAGTTTCAATCTGGACCTTTGCCCCTCGTCCCTGGAACAATGTACTGAACTGTTTTCGTATACCTGCGTCCCCCACCCACAGAACAGACTTGACGTAAATACAGCTACAATGTAGCTCACTCATGAGTTAAACCTCGACAGGTTTCCTTTGCTCATACATTACCCATATATATATTCGTACCTTCTGTATAGTTGCAAAACTACCCTGTGTAAGTCCCACTGCAGCCGAGTATACAGGCTCCAGTTGTGTGGTTGCATCTTTCCTCCACACAGTTGATGCTGCAGGGGTGTTGACACAGATCCCCATACCGGCCACGACCACACTCTGGACAAAAGAATAAAAAATAAAACATGTGCACTTCCTTCATACTCCAACACCCAACACCCAAGTTTTCAATATGGTAGCTGTGTTCAAACCTTTACAGTGTGGAAATGTAAGACGTTCGGAAAAGTTCACATCAGGAAGCATCCAGTGTGTCGCAGTATCGTATCCGGTATTTGAAAACGTGCTAGGATTATAGACTGTAAGTACAGTTGTTGGGGACTTTTGCAATAAGAAAATTCGGGAGTGATTTTTTAATTTTGCACTTAATAACTCTCAACAAAACATT